>NC_051399.1:45572424-45619924 GCF_015228065.2 Penaeus monodon
CCCATCGATGGATTTTGGGCGGCGGGGATATAGCTGGAGAGGCTGGCGGGCGTGGCGGCGTGTGGGCGTGGGAGGTGGAGGAGGGGCGGACGGGTGCATCAGATGGGCGTGTACAGCCTGGACAGAGACCACAAAGCGAGGCATTAGGCAAGGTTCACGGTGAATTATGATGCAAGAGATAATTTCTTCACCCTCGCCCGTGTAATCCTCCGCCTCACGCTCCGTCGCCCCGGTGCCTCGACCTCCGGGCCGCCCGAGGAGGAGACGCGGAAAAGCAAATCGGTGGTGATGATAACGGTAATAACGATAACAACAGCGCAGCCCCGCGTGTCATCGCCTCCTCTTAATCCCCTCTTCTCCACCCCCTTCCTCCCCGTCTCCTCCTTCCCCATCCCAACCCCTTTGGCTTCCCCCTCCCCTCCTCCCCACCTACCCCCACCCGTGGAAGTTTCCGAGCGGAACGTACAATTAATTCACAGTGAACGGCGAATTATGCGGAAAATTTCGACCGCACGTAAGTACACACTCGACCTAATAAAGATGATAACACTCTTGATTAACCGGTGTGGAGAAGCGATCCCAGTCGGCCCTCTTATCAAGGTAATACAATAACGGAGGGAGGGAAAAAAATCGGCACGCTAGCTGCGAAGGGAGCCTGCACGGAACGACGGCGGCGTGCGGTGTTGCGCCATTCATTTCGATCATTCGACTTTTTTTTCTCTTTTTTTGACAGTTCTCCGTGTGAAGACTCGTTCATTATGGCTATTTAAGACAGCGAGTCTTTGATTTTGCCGCTCTATTATCTAATTTTTATTTCTCTCCTTTCTCTCATTCGTTGTTGGTTCGTTTCTCATTTCCTTCTCCATTTTTCTCATTGTCATTGCTAGCTTGCACTTCCAGCGCTGTGATTACTCCTCCTTTTGTTATTATGGAGTGGAGTAGATTTCCCTTTGTCTGTGGCGTATTTTTCGCGCCTTTATCGCGTGATCTCCACATCCTTTCTTCGCGACGCTTTGTCTCCCAGAACCAAAAGTACCGCAGTTACAGTCCGGCTTAAACCAATCTCCAAGCTTCGTCCTTGTGAAAGAAGGGAAGAAGAGAAGGTAATGAAGAAGAAGAGTGATTGTAAGTATTGATCGCAACCGCCGATGTCTTACCGAAAGAAAAAGGGATGAGAGGGGCGAAGGATGGAAGGAATGGAAGAAAGAATAGTGGGAGGAGAAGAGCATATTCCAGTGAATGGTTCCTCCCGCATTGCTCTTGGCCGCTCTGTCTCGGCCCAGACGTGACCCCCCGTTTCCTATCTTGTTTGAATCTCTCGAGATCGACGGACGCAAAAGGTGGCATTAGCACTCCTCCCTCTCCCCTCCCCTCCCTTTCCCTCTCCTTAACTTCCCAAAGCAGTTATCTTCCATCGGTATGTGTTGTCTGACTCGCCAGCAGGTCTTAACTGATAATGAACACGTGGCTCTCACCTGAGCCCCGCCAACTCAGGGTTCTCCATGACTCGGGGTCTATGAGACGCATTCTCCTCTAGTTCACATTCTTGTCTTAATCTTTACGACTGTGGCTCTCCGTACGTCGAGTGCACTGTGACCCAGCTTCGCAGTGTCTCGTCATGCATCTCAGACGTCTCTTGTGAATTTGGGTCTTATGACTCAAGTTCTATTTAACGACTTAGAGAAAAAAAATCATATTCATAGCAAGTCAGGTTCTATGCAGCTCAGCTACTTGTGTTCGTGAATTAATTTCATGACCAGGAAAGCTTCACAGAAGAGGTCTTAAGAGGATAAAACTTAGCTTGGAGACAGAATTCTATAAAACTTACTTAAACCTCAATGTAAACAGAGAAATTATCATAGATGATAAATTCAAAAGCCACAGATGACCTGAGGATAAATCAGTATACTAAAAGTGTTGATCGATATCATTTCAGTGAAATGAAAAGGACGGACACAGTAGACAAAGAGGATAATAAGAAAATGTTTAAGGATAAAAAGAATGATGGTAGACTAAGGATAGCCATCAGACTGAAGTGTCATCTTGTTTCGTTCCATGTTAAGGGAGGAAAAATTATATTAGGATAAAGGATATTACCCCAAAGAAGGGAAAACGGACAGAATGACTGACATCTTTAGAGACCCCACACACAAAGAGGATGAGTGATATGCATAAGATATAGATAGACTGCTGAAGCCAAGTCACAAAAACAAACGAAAAAAAAAAAAAAAAAAAAAAAAAACAATGAAAGGCTGAATGACACCGACTTACCAGGCCTTAGGATGATAGATGGTATCCTTGGCCAAAAAAGACAAGATTAAGGATTACCAGCAGACTCAGTGAAACAGCAACTGCTACCGAATCGCTGAGGCCTTATGGGACATCTAAAACCACACACTCGCCCCCTTACCCCCTCGCTCACTCTCGCTTGCCCCCTCGCTCACTCTCACTTGCCCCCTCGCTCACTCTAATTTGCCCCCTCGCTCACTCTCTCTCCCTCGCCCTCTCGCCTCTTCGCTCACTCTCACTCACCCCCTCGCTCACTCGCTCACTCGCTCACTCTCACGTTGAGCCTCCTGAGGGATTACCTTTTAACAGCATGAGAGGATTCGTAGGCAATTGTGCATTGAACAGGTATTGCGGATTTGAGGATTTACAGATTTTTCGGATCACCGGATTTGCCGTATTAGTGGACAGGAGTTAAAAGATACGAGCAATAGCACCACACTGGGAGGGTTTTCGGTAACCGACAATCAGTTTTACGGATTTGGCCTGGCTTGGAAAGAGAGGCGTTCGTTATAGTGACGATTTTCGTGCCGGAATATCGAATTCGTATTCTAATAAGGTCGATAAGGTGCTGTAGAAGATGGGGACTTTTAAGTATTTTTTTTTTATATGTGTATTCTTCATTTCATTTATTTATTTAATTATCATTTTCATACATTTGCGTCCAGTTGATTTAATAAGTTATTTTATCTTTTAATAAGAAGTGCGGGTTATTTTTTAAAATAAATTCTGTAAAATGAAGTTTATTGACAGTATATATGAAGAAAACATAGAAAAGATCAAGTATAGAGGAGCCAAAAAGAAAAACTAAAAAAGAGAAGGAAAGAAAGAAAGAAAAAGAAAAACGAATCTCGAAATGGAAAGGGAGTAGACGGGAAGAACGTGATATTAATATTAATAATATAGCAGCTATAGCAAATAATAAGAACGAAAAATAACAAGAGGAAAAGTAGAAAAGAGAGAAGACAAAACGGTAAAAGAAGATAATTAACAAAATGAAGGGGGAAATGGAATTGGGGGGAAGCGTAATAGGGAAAATTAGATAACGAAGAAAGAGTGAAAGTCATAGAAAACTTAAATTAAGAAAAACACAAGCGAAAACGAAACAGGAAAAGCACGCAATGAGAAAATTAGATAAATACAAGTAATAGTGGAAGAATATGAAAAATACCAAGAAGGAAGAAAGATGCAAAAATATGAAAATAAAATGCAAAAAATATGAAAACTAAGCAAGAACGAAATAAGAAGCAAATTGCAAGCGAGAACGAAGGTGAAGAGAAAAAAAGGAAAGATAAAAAACATGGAGGGGAGAGAGAGAGAGAGAGAGAGAGAGAGAGAGAGAGAGAGAGAGAGAGAATGAGAGGGAGAAAGAGAATGAGAGAGAGGGAGAAAGAGAATGAGAGAGAGGGAGAAAGAGAATGAGAGAGAGGGAGAAAGAGAATGAGAGAGAGGGAGAAAGAGAATGAGAGAGAGGGAGAAAGAGAATGAGAGAGGGAGAAAGAGAATGAGAGAGGGAGAAAGAGAATGAGAGAGGGAGAAAGAGAATGAGAGAGAGGGAGAAAGAGAATGAGAGAGGGGAGAGAAGAGAATGAGAGAGGGAGAAGAGAGAGAGAGGAGAAGAGAGAGGAGGGAGAGAGAGAGAAGAGAGGAGGAGAGAGAGAGAGAGAGAGAGAGAGAGAGAGGGAGAGAGAGAGAGAGGAGAGAAGAGAGAGAAGAGAGAGAGAGAGAGAGAGAGAGAGAGAGAGAGAGAGAGAGAGAGAGAGAGAGAAGGAAAAACACGAGAGAAGGAAGAGGAGAGCGTGCCTGCAGAGACGACCTTGGATTGAGCGCAAGAAGGTCCCGACAGCAGGATCTTCGAACCAAATCCCCAAGGAGGCGTCCCGTTGACCCCTCCCTCCCACCCCTCCCCCTCTCCCCTTTCCACGGTTGTCTCACTTCTCCTTCCTTTCCCTTCCGCGCTTTAGCCTTTCTACTCTTTCATTCCCATCCCCCCTTTTTTCTTTTCTTTCTCCCCCCCTTCCTCTTTTCTTCTCCCCCCCTTCCTCTTTCCTTTATCTGCTTTTTCTTCTTCCTCTTCTCTCCTTTCCCATTCCATTCTTTTCCTCCCATTCCTTAGTTTGCCTATTGCTTCATTCTACTCTCCTCCGTCTTTGATTTTCCCCTTCCTCTACCCTTTTTCTTCTCTTTCTTTCTCTCATCTTTCCCCTTCCCCCATTCCTCGCTTTATTCCCCTCCGGTGGCTTCCGAACCTTTGCCATACCCCCCTCTTCCCCCTTACCCCTCTCTCTCCCTTATCCATATCTTCCTCTGACCCTCCTCCCTCATATCCTCCTCTATCCCTTACCTTTTCCTTACCAATCTTCCCCCTATACCCCTTCCCCCTTACCTTCTTCTCCCCTTACCCCTGTCTTCCCCTTAACCCCTCTTTCCTCCTCCCCCCTCCCTGTCTCGTGACGTCACTCTCTTCGACCCTGTAAGTCATGCAGGGTGATGCATGATGATATTTGCATTTTGCTGGCACTTCTGCGTCATTTTGGACAGATCAAGTCTTTTTTCTTCGTATTTTTTAAACTTTTTTTCCATATATCATGCAGGGAGCTTACTCTTGATCAATTTTAGTGATTGGTGTTTGCTCGTGTAATTTCTCTCTATCTATCTACCTATCTCTTTCTCACTCTCTTTATATTTTTTGTTTGTCTCTCTCTCTTCTCTCTCTCTCTCTCTCTCTCTCTCTCTCTCTCTCTCTCTCTCTCTCTCTCTCTCTCTCTCTCTCTCTCTCTCTCTCTCTCTCTCTCGCTGAGTACGGAAAAGCCAGTTATTTTATTGTCGAATTGACCCCATCGCCCTTATCAGCGGCTGCAAAGGTGGTTTTCATCAGCTCCCCAATGGATTTTGAGCCTTATCTCTCCCTCAGGTCGAGCCCTCGCATACTTACTTGTTAATACGAAAACATCACTTGCCGTCTGGAAAAGGGGAGGGGGGGGGTTAAGGGGGGGAAGGTTTTATTCGATTATCTGGGAATGATAAGGAATGGATGGTGAATGATGAAAGCGATAATGATAACGTACTGTAATTATGACTTTACCAGTGATAGTTCTGACGATAGTTATGATTGGTTATTACTCTAGTAATTGTATTGATGACGTTGATGTGAGTATGTCTATGTGTATATATGTGTGTGTGTGTGTGTGCGTGTGTGTGTGTGAGAGAGAGAGAGTGCGTCATTGCGTCAGTCATTACCATTTTAATAATGTTCATTTCAATGTCATTATTTGTTTTCCGCCATTTTTATCATAAATGTTGTCATTGTTAGTATAAATATTACTCATGTTGTTTTTATGACCTTTTTCATAATCGTTATGTCTTTCAACTTAAGGTCACAACCAAGTCTAGCGTATATCGAGGATAACCGGTTCTTTACAAGCATACCATACATAATTATGTATTATTAAGATAGATGTTTTTTTGTTAAATGAGTATCAATTTGCATACTTAATGTAGGTCAAGCGAGACTGAAAATACATAGCGACGAGGAACACACTGTGAAGTTCATTTGACATTTTCAGGGTTTTGGCCATTAACATAATGAATCACTGGAGTTGCGTCTGCATTTCTCTTGTTGCTCTTTGATCATCGTCATCATCATCATTCTCAGTATCGTTATTATCATTACAACGTGGATTATGTTTATCTTCTTTATTGTCATTAGAAAGAGGAGTCTCGCTGTCACCATCGCATCAGACTTTGGTTGTGCTGATAGTTTCCATGATCTTCATAGTTTCATAGTGCTAAAATGTACAGATTTTACGCAAGGATTGCATCAATGATGAGATTAATATATTCATATATATTATGTATATATACATATGCACACACACACACACACACACACACACACACACACACACACACACACACACACACACACACACACACACATATATATATGTTCATATATGTGTATGTGTTTATATATATATATATATATATATATATATATATATATATATATATATATATAAATGACTGCTCCTGTATGATTATGGATATTTTGAAGGTGCGATATTTCTTCGTGCATTTTCCTCATTTTCACTAATAAAACAAACAAACAAAACACGATATCATAGTAATGCATCTAATCGCAGACGCACGCACGCACATACACACTCTGAGTCAGAAACATGTCAAGCAACAACAGCCTAATGAATGGTAATGTGTCTTAAAGTCATCTTTATCTTCATAACTGTGTTCACTTTCACCAGCGCAGAAGAAATTTGCATTGTTTGTATTTGTCTGCATATATATATATATATTTTTTTTTCAAAGTAATTTTCTTTTTCTCTTTTTATTTTTTAAATATTTTTTTTGTCGTTGGTGAATCTTCACTTATGCATTTCGATTTTTTTTGTTAGCGAAGGGGGAGGGGGTGAATGTTGGTCAATCTTTATTTATACTTTGACTTTTTTTTGGAAGTGGGGGGGGGGGGGTCGAGCTATCAGGTTACAGTATATTCTCTTCTTTAATTAAAACTTAATTAAACATGGAGGACTTGGATTACTCATATCCTTATTCCAAAAAATGAAAACTAAACGGCATTTCCTGTCTGCATGAAAATTATTAATTCTCTTTTACTAGCATGTTTTTTTTTTTTTTTTTTTTTTTACTTTCCTTATAGATTGCACAATTTTATCCGAAAAGAAAAAAAATAATTGAACACTGACGATTATCTTATCCTACAAAATCACAAAATACTGGAAATGAAAGCGTAAATTCTAGAAAAAAGGAGAGATAGTATTCTTACAAATAATACAAAATGTGTAATCTAAAATCTTATCCAACATTATATACTTGCTAAAAAAGGAATGTCATATTTATAAAAAAGATAATGATAAAAAAAAATAATGTGAAGTGTTGGATGTGGTAGCGTGCGAGCGAGCGGGTCGGCTCATCCAGCCAGGCTTTTCCTTCACACAATAATTAAGCCAAGTCGAGTGGCTTTTATGGCTATCTCGCCGAGCCCTTGATATCCATCTCGCTACTCCTTCACTCTAGCCACTTTGCCAGCGTTTCCTTCACTCTAGCCACTTTGCCAGCGTTTCCTTCACTCTTAATAGTCACTCTGGGGGCATCTTTGCTTTTCGGGGATCGGTGGTTTCATCTACGCCAGGAGAAGTATCTTCGTCTCGTATGTATTCTGTTTCAAAGAGGAAAAGAGGGAGTAAACACGTTGCATGAAGGAATAAGCGAAGAAAAAAATTATGAGGATTGACAAAAAAAAAAGAAAGAAAAGAAAAGAAAAGAGAATAGAGGTGAATCTGAGAGTGAATAAACCCGAAAGCATGTTACACATATAAGAAAAGAGTGATGAGAGACTGCAGAGAAGAATGTAAACAGAAGGTATAATGAGTAACGGAAAAAAGAGAAAGAAGAGAAAGGGGAAAACGGACAGAAATAGCAAAGAAGAGAAAGAGGAGAAAACGACTAAAGAAGAAGAAAGTAGTATAGAAGAAGAAAACGAAGAAAGAAGAAGAGCGAGACAAAGAAATAATGATAAGAAGGAAGATAAGAGGAAGATGAAGAAAGAAGCAAAGAAGAACAGAAGACAAAGAAGTAATGAGAGGAGGAGGGGCCGACGAAGAAAGTGATGCAGGCGAGGAAGTAGAGTGGAGCCCGGAAGGCAGTGTGTGTACTGGTCCCTGGTGGAGCGAAGTATCCCGGCCCAGACAAGGGGTAGCACAGGCCCCTTGGCAATGATCTGATAGGAGATAGTCCGTTGGGCTGACCATCTAGCCAGCCTCCTGTGTGTGTGCGTGTGTGTGTATGTGCGTGTGCATGTGTTCATGGATATCTGTGCGAGTGTACTGGGTTTATTTACACCCGCATTCGTCGTGTATCTAAGGTAGAAAGGGGAACAAATGGCTATCATTGAAGTAACATCATGAATCATTAAGGTCTTGTCTGTCGTGAATGGGCCGAGGAGATTAGCGTGGTGTGAATCGGATTGGATATTGTTTGGGGGATCAAGTTAGGATTCCTGACTGAGGGAAGTCTTTAAGTTAGAGCCAACATGAAGGCCTTCTAACATCTTGGAATCGTGTGTTTCTTCCTCCTCGTCTACTTTAATATTTTTGTTGTCAGCGAGGCTCTATTTCTGCTTCTAAAGGCTCATACACACATGATTACAAACGGTATCACATACGTACATACACACATGCGCTTACATACACATTCTGCACACGCGCACGTACACGGGATCAAAAGAAACAAACCGCTGGCAAACAAGCCATTTTTATGTAAAGAAGGAGACATGCAAATGAAATGGAGTGTGAAATCGATCTTGAGGTAGATTAGATACAGCCTCAAGCCGAGAATTCGTAGATGGTGGTAGATGGAGAAAGCTGTTTAAGACTACGAAGAAGATATTGGCGTAGCGAAAATGGACAGTCAAACCAGCAAGCGGTAGATCGCCGGGTAGATTATGCAAATGCCCGGGCCGTCGAGAGGTCGATCTGAAGGATGGGTCCGCACGCCGACGAAGGAAAGGGGGGTGAGGTGAGATTCGGTAGCGACTTACGCCGAAGTGAATAGAATAGCGGCCCTCGGTGTGGACGCGTCTGGGTGTTGCCTGGCCAGTATGGGAGCGGGGTAGACCAGGTAGATGAGGCAGACCTCCAGAGCATCCACGTGCCGAAAGACCGTAAGACGTCGACGACCTGTGAGTGCGGGTGTTTGTGGATGCGGGTGCGAGAGAGCGGGCCGCGACCCGCAAGAGGCTCCTGCTGCAGCGGTGTCGGCCATAAACAAAGAACTTGGCCACGGTAAATCTTTATTTCAATCACCTCCAGGACCACCTCATAAAGTATGTCCACCCTAATGATTGTTTTTAACCAGCGTTAAAAATGGGTCTACAGATAAGGCAGGGAGTAACAATAAAAATGACAGGTTGTATGATGTGATAGAGCGAGCAGGCGTGAGGGCTCGTAAGCAAAGGGGAGAAAGTAACGCGTCCCTTTCATCCCTCGGCGCGAAGGTGTCGGCTCGCCTTTTCAACATTTCTTCGGCTTGGGAAGGAAAAGGAATTCATAGCATGGTGTTATAAGGGAAAGACGGACGCGAGCTGATTGAGATATCCGTGTACATCCGTGGTTGGGAAAGGACTAACATGGTCACTTGATATTAGTGTCGTCTCGTATAGATGTAAAAAACGCAGTAGTGACTAGTATGAAAAGCCTTCAAGCAGAGACCCTGACCGATAGAGAAGAAGCGGAAGGAGGAGGGAAGAAGCGAGGGGGAACGATGCGGAAGAGGAGAAAGAGAAACGGAGAGAATAAGGAAAGGGCGCCTCCTGTTTCTTCTCCACCCCCCCATTGTTTGTTTATTGTCCTCGAGGAAGCAAGGGTGTGTCGATGAGGGGGGGCCAAGAGAGGGGGTAGGGGAGGGGGGAGATGAGGTTGAGCGAAGGTGCCGATGTGGTATCTACAGGTGGTGGCGGTAGCGGTGGCTGTCCGTTGGTATTTACAATTGACGGTACCGATGGTGGGCTTGTATTGGTTCGGTGTGGTAATAAGGGTGTTGTTCTCGGTATGGTTCAGTTAAGGTGTTTGTTGCTGTTTATGGCTTTCGTTGTTTGTTGCTTTTCGTGTTTGTGATGATGGTAGGATTGATAGGAACAGCGGTTTCGTGCTGTTACTTGTCGGTTTCATGGTTATAAACGTAACGTGCTTTTTATACTCATTGTTTCATAGGATTATACATATAGTATATACCTATTATGCAAAATATGATAATACAGATGGTAACACCCATAGTAGTGATGACAGCTATGACAGTAGGTTCCGATATCCTCAATTATTAAGTGACACTGAGTTTGATTCTAACTGAATGACTGAACAGAGTTGATATCAGCCGAGAGGGGGACTTGCAGTGTGATGATGATGTCAGTAGATCATGTGAGAGATGATAATGTCACAGAATCTTGCTCGGTATTGTTAACGGTGATTCTATTGGGCGGAGTTAACTTAGACGTTGTATTTTGAGTCATTGTGACGATGTTTGTTAGATGTTTAGAAAAATTGATTGGCGGATATAGTGGAATGATGGAGAAAAAAGTGGAGGAAGGGGGATGTGGAACGGCGAAAAAGTGGGAGCGAAAAGAGAAAAGGGCAGAGAGATGTCGTTGAAATGGTGACGAGGAAGTTGAAGTGTTGGGAAAAAAGTGGAATGGCGAAGGTGGATGAGCGGTGGAGGAGATGGGGTGGAGGAGAGAGAGAGAGAGGCAGAAGCGGCCCTCCTCCACGTCGGGTTGCGTCATGCCCCGTGCTACCTATCGGCTCCCGGTCCAACCTACATGCCTTCACACAATGCCTCGTCCGAATCGCTGTCCTGACCAGCCTGGCACGATCCTTGCGAGCTGTTTATCCTAGGCGCTGCTGCTGCTGCTCCGGCTGCTGTCGAGGCGGCCTGTTGCTGCTGCTGTTGCTATTGCTGACGTTCCTTCTGACCGCTTTTCTTTCACGGCGTGGATAATCCTTTTTTTCAAAACGTCCAGGCTGGTTGGATGTGTTACCCGTGCAAGATGCTACCAAAAAAAAAAAAAAAAAAAAAAAAAAAAAAAAAGAAAAAAAAAAAATCACAGATTCTCCGAGCGCAGGAATCTCACAAGACCCCGAGAGATGGGTAGGGAGGGAGGGAGGGAGGGAGGGAAGAGGGCAGAGGGAAGGGCAGGGAAGGGCAGGAGGAGGGAGGGGTGGGGAGAAGGGGGAAGGGGGTAGTCGTAGGAATCTTATGGGTCAGGGCTGAGGAAGGGCCTCCGACTTGGAGGTTGAGGTCGTTAGAAACGGCAGGAGGAGGAGGCGGAGGTGGGGGTGGGGGGGATCGGGGGCGGATGCGGGGTGTGTGATTACTTGGAGTCAGGCCACTGCAGGCTTGTCCATAAGCGTTGCTCGCATCATTTGTATCTGCCAAGGCCGGGGTCAGACGAGGAGCGGGCGGGTCCGAACGGGTCGCCAGAGATGTTATCTAGGGCCAGCCTCTCTCTCCCCCTCCTCCTCCCCCTCGCTCCCCTCCTCTCCCCTCCCACCTGTTACCTCTCTTCCCTCTCTTCCTCCGTCTCCTTCTTCCTTTTTTTTTCTTTTTTCTTCTTGACGTCCTTCTTGCTCTTTGTTCTTTTATTTCGTCCCTCCTTCTTTCTCTCGCATCTCTGTTTTCTTTTCCCTCACTTCTTTTCTTCTGTTAATTAATGACTCCCCTTTCTTTCTCCTCCATTCGTACTATAACGAGCTCTTTTATTACCGTTGTATTAATCAAATCAGTGTATTTATCTTGTCTTTTAAATCTTCCTCCTTTTATTGTCCCTTACTTCTATTTCCAGTTTCTTTCCTGTTATTTACTCCTCGCAAAACGACGTAAATCATTCTTTATATCAGTCGTTTTAGAGGATTTTTTTTTATTATTTCTCTTATCATTTTTCGCTTCGTCTCTTTTCGGTTGTGTTGATGTTAATCCTTGTCTGATTAAAGAAACATTTAATCTCTCCTGTTTTCCCGATATCTATTTCCTCATATTTTCCTTTTTCCAACGCAAAGCCACGATCAGTATATCAATATGAACCTCTTTGATGTTAAACTGCGTGGTAGATTGCTTCTTTACTCATGTGTGTTTTCCTATGCCGGAACAGGAAGAAATGAAACGTTAAAATGTCTCAGTCCTTATGCGTCTGTATGCCTACTGTTTATTTATTTATTTTTTTTTAATCAGTCTATCGATTTCTGTATTTGTCTATCTGTTTGTATAAATGTATGTGTGTGTGTGTGAACGCGATAAAATAATTGGTAGCGGAAGAAAAAAGAAATTATCTCGTGATGCTTCCCTCACCCCCTTTTTTTCCCTCCAGCCGCATGATTAACTCCGTTATCTCAAAAACTATCATCATCTTCAGCAGCCTCACCAACATCCACTTTGCCGTCGCTTCCACCAACATAGCGAGCGACTAGACCTCAGCGCCGACCACCGAGCAGGCCACTTACGAGACGGCAACGGTAAACTTCAAAAGGGTGTTTGAATATTATCAAGTCAAAACACAAAACCATCATCAGCATTACGGGTCTGGAAGCCAAGACCTCTTGGCCATTAGAGCAAAGTCACCACATATTTTTCTCTTTGCTTTTCTTTTTCTCTTTTGTTTTATCCATTAACACGCGAGCCGCACACCCTTGTCCTTCTAAGACCACTTAAAATCCTTGTCCTCTTACCACTTGCGTCCATCACAAGGGGTAAAGCAGCGCCGCACCAGGATTTTTACAGGTATCTAGTAGGCTATTACTCATTGGGTAATTATCAGTCAAACAGCTACCACTTACTGCGGGTATTATCTAAACTCTCCACTTCCATGGACGGCACTTACAATACCTACCACTTACCGCGTACGTTGCAACCTTATACTATTTATGACATTGTAGCTGGTAGGTCATTTATTGGTCCTCCTGGACTGTTTATATGTTTCGGTATTGTTCACACCCACCTCGAGTTTAGCCGCCGATTAGCCCAGATCGACCTCTTTCATCGTGAATGTAATAGTATCTTTCTGTCTTTTCCATCAAAATACGTCCTTTTCAAATCCGTTCCGAATATCAGCTCGAGACCCATTTAACTCATTCGATACTGGATTGTTTCGTGGCTTCATTCACGCGAACGTACTTCCTGTGTGTGTGACTACGTACTCGACAAGACCACACCTATATTATTGGGACCGTAGTGCTGGAAAGCCCTCAAAATTCGCACCACTGTCGCTATCAACAGCTCTTCCACTGATGAAGGACTGCTCTCCATCAAGCTCTGAAATGAATTCCCGTAGCCACTCCTGCCATCCCCAGCCTCCTCTTTAGGTCTCCCCTACTGCTGCCACCCATGTTCCCAACCCATGCCACCGTCCTTCCTTCCCCACTTGCTTTATCCTGCCACCCCTTCTCTCCTTCCCCTCTTGCCTTATCCTACCACCCTTTACTCTCCCCCTCCTTATCCTCTTACACCTTCCTCTTCCCCCTCCTTATCCTACCACCCCTCCTCTCCCCCCTCCTTATCCTACCACTCCTTCCTCTCCCCCCTCCTTATCCTACCACCCCTCCTCTCCCCCCTCCTTACCCTACCACCCCTTCCTCTCCCTCTCCTCCTCTCCTCTCCCCCTCCCTCTTTCTCCAACCACAGTAATCATAGGCAAGAGTCGCCATCAGTTAGCGTGATGAGTTGCCAAGCATCACGGTCGCCACCATTGCTACAGATATACTGTAAAAGGAAGTAAAGGAGACGCCAAGAGCTCCCTCTTCTTCCTCTTCCTCTTCGTCTTCTCCTTTCTTCTGTCCTTTATCCCTTTCCTTTTTTCCTTTCTTGTTTCCTGGGTTCTGGTTAAGATTACTTTTTTTTTTGCGTCGTTCTGTCCTTCCTTATCTGTGTCTTCTTACTTTATATTGATTATCTAATGGATTTTGTATAGATTTGTATTACAATTCACTTTTTTCACATTTTCTCCCTTCACCTCGTTCTTAAAAGATATATTTCTCATCAGATATTCTGTGCTTCAACTCGATTCATTTCTCCGACTTTTCTTCGCCTATTTCCCCTACATTCTCTTAACCCTCCCTCTCCCCCTCTTCATTTCCCTCTCTTTCGAATACCTCCGCATCTCTCTTCTCTGTTTTACTCCTTCGCTCCTGACCCTCCAACCTCCCTCATCAACCCCCCTCCATTCCCCCTACCTTACGCAGCCTCCTCACCCCCCTCTCCATCTTCCCTACCTTACGCGGCCTCCCTCACCCCCCACGGTCTATTATTTTTGGTTCAGCATTCCTCCCTCATCATCGCGAGCTGCTGGACCAGTGCAACCTCCCTGCTCCCCCTCCCTCACCCCCACCCCAACCCCTAACCCCCACCTGCTAGCCCTTAATCTCGAACGGGGAACAAGGAGACAATAAAACGGAGGGCAAGGGAAACGTAGATAGATAAGGTGAAGGAATGAGCCGATGAGAGGAAGCTCGTAAGTACATGGCGAAAGAAGGAAGTGAAAAAGAACAGATAAAGAGGAGAGATAAATGAGTGAGAAAATAAAAAGTTACATTTTTTTTCTTTCTTTTTTGAAAAGAGGATGGCATATTTATATAAATATAGATAACTGTTATGCATATGGATGTGTCTGTTAATTTTTATCAACATACCTCACACCAGTAAATACATGGTGGTATTGGGTGTGAAGAGGATGGAATTTTGCAACAGTAGCAATGATATACATGATCTGTAATAACAACTAGGTTTGCAGCGCTTTAAGGAATTAACAACGGTGAATGTCAGTCGTGTTTAAAAAATGAATGCAGTATTGGTGGTCTGGTTAATCGATAGGTGTTATCATTACTGGGATTGTATATGTTAAGACAGTTATGATACTGTAAGGCAGTTAACAATGACAGGTTTAACAACAACGGGGACATACGAAGGGTAGACATAGAGATGAATTTGTCCAGGACCAACAGAACAATGCTTATTAATAATTAATGTGTTTCAAAGAATCTAGTGTTGGCTGGAGTTTGTGGCTTCTAAATTGTGGTGATAGGAAGCTACATTTTTAGTCGTTAATATCACCTGCTTCACACACGCACACGCATTTGTACCAAGATGCACACAAAAACAGACACGCACACGCACACACACTCACACGCACACGCACACGCACACGCACACGCACACACACACACACACACACACACACACACACACACACACACACACACACACACACACACACACACACACGCGCACACAGATCTAACACAGTGTGCTGGTTTCAGTAAGCAGTGTACCATTTTGAAACGCAGTGTTTTGCATTATGAATGAGAATATTCATCATCATTACGGTTTAGCTGTGACAAGCAGCTGATGACAGAGAATATGTAACAGCATTTCTGAATTCAAAATTGTTGCAGACTATATTGCATCGCATCAACAACTGAGTGTGACACTGAATCGCCAAACATTAGAAGATCTTCCAGTTGTCGACGTGTGATTGGCAACGCTGAGAGAGAGAGAGAGAGAGAGAGAGAGAGAGAGAGAGAGAGAGAGAGAGAGAGAACACACGAGAGGAAGAGAGAGAGAGAGAACATGAGAGGAAGAGAGAGATCACATATCAAAGTATATACATGAATACTACAAACGACATATCTCAAAAAAAGCCATTACCTGGACATAGATATTTTTTTCTTCTTTTCAATTTGACTTTTATAGTACCCTCCCCTCCCCCACCTCCCTCCCCTCAATCGAATACCCCCCCCCCCCTGTTTCTGGACGGTGGCGTGATGGATTTCTTTGTCGTTCGCTCTTCCTGTTCCTATAAGTTTATGTACACACAGATGCGCACGTGTACACCCTCCTGCCCAACGTTGTCGCTATATATATATATATATATATATATATATATATATATATATATATATATATATATATATATTATATTACATATATAATATATAATATATAATAAAATATATATATATATATATATATATATATTATATATGATATATATATATATATATATATATATATATATATATATATATATATATATATAAATTTATTATATAATATCATGTGTGTGTGTGTGTGTGTGTTTGTATGTGTTTCTGTGTGCGCTCGCGCGCGCGTGTGTATATGTGTGTGCTCTATATATGTATGTATGCATGTATTCATATGATTACATGTGTGTGTACAGGCTCAAATATTCTATATACGTAAACAGTAGATAAGTAAACGCACACATATTCAAAAGTATTAAAAAAAAGAAAAAAAAAAGAAAAAAAAACTGCGTGAAAGCGTTTATTTCTGCTTTACTTTTTGTGCATTTTTTATGCATTTTTAAGAGGAAAAAATAAATATTCGGTAGTTCATATCGAAATGATTTATCGGTCATTTGTAAACATTGTTTTAGACAGCTATTTGACTGGCGAATCATTTTCGACATGTGCACATGAATATGAACAACGGCATATATTGACTACGAAAGTGATAGCATGATGATACCGCTCGTAATAAAAGAAATGAACCACAAAAAAGTAGTACCACGTGTTCAAAATTCCGCTTAAAAAAAAAGATTATAATAATAAAAAAAAATAAAATAAAAATCTAAGCTACCATGGAAGAAGAACAAAAAATAGAGATAGAGAACAGAATGAAATATAAAACTGATAACATGTTACACGGCGTCTGCGATAGTGCAAGGCAGTGTCATACGCTATAAATGTCAGTGTTAACGATAACAGATATTCTTCCTTTATAAGAAGTTTCGTCAAAACGAATACGTAAATGGGTAAATACGAAAGTAAGAAAATGACAAATAATGTATAATGAATTATAAGTTTGTAAAGATTAAAAATACAATGTTGCACATGAGAAAAATAAGAGAGAGAGAGAGAGAGAGAGAGAGAGAGAGAGAGAGAGAGAGAACGAGCGAGAGCGAGAGAAGGAGGAAGAGGGCGAAAGACAGAGACAGAGAGCGAGAGAGAGAGTGAAAGGCAGAGCGAGAGAGAGAGAGAGAGAGGTAGAGCGAGAGAGAGAGAGAGAGGTAGAGCGAGGAAGAGAGGCAGACCGAGAGAGTCAGAGCGGGAGAGGCAGAGCAAGAGAGAGAGAGAGGTAGAGCGAGAGACAGAGGCATAGCGAGAGCGAGAGAGAGGCAGAGAGAGTAAATGGTAAATACGAAAGTAAGAAAATGACAAATAGTGTATAATGAATTATAAGTTTGTAAAGATTAAGAATACAATGTTGCACATGAGAAAAAATAAGAGAGAGAGAGAGAGAGAGCGAGAGAGAGCGAGAGACAGCGAGAGAGAGAGAGAACGAGCGAGAGCGAGAGAAGGAGTGAGAGGGCGAAAGACAGAGGCAGAGAGCGAGAGAGAGAGAGGAGAGAGAGAGAGAGAGAAGAGGCAGAGAGAGAGAGAGAGAGAGAGAGAGAGAGAGAGAGAGAGGAGAGAGAGAGAGAGAGAGAGAGAGAGAGAGAGAGGGAGAGGAGAGAGAGAGAGAGAGAGAGAGGGAGAGAGAGAGAGAAGAGAGAGAGAGGAGAGAGAGAGAGAGAGAGGAGGAGAGAGAGAGAGAGAGGGAGAGGAAAAGAGAGAGAGAGAGAGAGAGAGAGAGAGAGGAGAGAGAGAGAGAGAGAGAGAGAGAGAGAGAGAGAGGGGGGGGGGGCAGAGATAGATAGATAGATAGAGAGAGAGGCAGGCACACACACACACACACACACACACACACACACACACACACACACACACACACAACACACACACACACACACACACAGAGGGATATATATATATATATATATATATATATATATATATATATATATATATATATATATAATATATATATATATATTATATATGATGAGAGAGAGGAGAGAGCACAGAGAGAGAGAGCACAGAGAGAGAGAGGCACAGAGAGAGAGAGGCACAGAGAGAGAGAGAGAGAGAGAGACAACACAGAGAGAGGGAGAGAGAGAGAGAGAGAGAGAGAGAGAGAGAGAGAGAGAGAGAGAGAGAGAGAGAGAGAGAGAGAGAGAGAGAGAGAGAGAGACCTACAGAGACAGAGAATCAGGAAGAAAGGTCGACGGAGGATAAGGAAGACAAGGAAGCTGCGATCGCCACGCAGGGAGCAACTGCCTCGCCTCAAGACACTCGAAGATAACGATCTTTCCTTCGGCCTCCACGCATTCGTCTCCGTGCCGGCGATCACAAGGCATTTTGATATAAAACGTCAAGTATCTGGACAGCGCATAAATGACCAATCAATTGCATCAAGGAAGAAGGAACCATTAATGTCAGCCGCCGATGTCAGCCCGCGAATAGTTCATCGGCTGTTGTTCATTGTCAGAAGTCGTAAATGTCAGGCTGTGACGTCACCAGGCGAGTGTTCATCGGGTAAGCGGCCCAGATAAAGGTGGAGTAAAAGTCCAGCGAAATAGTTAGTTCCTTCTGGCCTCCGTCTGGGGTGCTGTGCTTGGCTTTGGTGGCAGGAGTAGCTTGAATTTGCCGTTCTCTGTCTCTTTGTCTCTATGGCTGTCCCTCTATGTCTCTTTGTCTGTCTGTGTCTCTGTATTTCTTTGTATGTTTCTGTTTATCTCCATGCGTCACTTTCATTGCCACTGTCTTAGTCTCTCTATGTCTGTCTCGGTCTTTGTCTCTGTCATCCTATAAATACAGAGATAGATAGATAAATCGCATCAATAACTATATGCCTAAACTGTATGACATACATTACCTGTGTGATATATGAACATGTATTATGTATATAAAGAATACATTTCATTTCACACACACACACACACACACACACACACACACACACACACACACACACACACACACACACACACACACACACACACACACACACACATATATATATAATTTTAAATACACTTATAGTAGAACAAAAGGTATGCGGAATAAAAGGATAAAAAAGGAAAGAAAGAAAAAAAAAGATAACTGATAGAATCGCATCAACACTGCGTCGGTCTGCCTCAAACTAGGATAAAGCCTGTGAAAGCACATTTACTAATATTTTAATTCCTCTACAAAAAAAGGCGGGTCACGTATGCATGTCCCAGCGAATGATATGGTGAAATGTGTTCGCACGATAAACACTTCGAGGTCTTAACGCAGCGATCTTGACTTTCCGAGAGCTAAAGAAACAAATTGGCCACGCGGCGGAGTGGCAGGAGGACCACAGTTTAAGACATGCTGAGTCCCGCATACACAGATGTTACCCGTCTCTCTTCCAGATAACGGAGAGACGTGGCCCGGTTTTATTGAGATGCCAGAACAGTCCATTAGGAGACGCGTGTAAATTTGCACTGTTTGTCACCCCTCTGCAGGCACCGCCCCTGCAGTTTAACATTGGCTTCAAACTGTCCCGCCACGTGTACATACACCTTCCTTTCTCATTCTCGCTATCTCATTGTTGAGCTGTTCTGTTGCTAACTGTTCGGCCGTATGTACGCGGTATAACCTTCTCGCTTTTTCTCTTCGTATGTCCCGCATGCAAATTTCTCTCTCTCTCTCTCTCTCTCTCTCTCTCTCTCTCTCTCTCTCTCTCTCTCTCTCTCTCTCTCTCTCTCTCTTCCTTTCTCCCTTTCTTCCTTCCTTCCTCCCTCCCTCCCTTCCTTCCTTCCTTCCTTCCTTCCTTCCTTCCTTCCTTCCTTCCTCCCTCCTTCCATCTATCTCCCTCCAGTTTGCGTATTTATTCCGCTGCCAACTGTCTCTCCGCGTGTTTAACTCCTCTCTCTCTCTCTTCCCTCCCCCCCACACCACCCCCCACCCAATTTCGAGAGCCACGCGCCTCCCCCACGCCCACGCCCGACCTGGTTGCACGCCCACCTTCACACCCGACGTCGCAGCGCCACATTTCACTGCCGTAATTGGTGCAATTTCCGGATCGACGGCCAGAAAATTGACTCATCACGACAACCGGCGCTGATGACTCTACCGCTCCCGGCGAGTCGTCTCCTCCGGTCTCTTGCTTCCCTCCTTCGCTTCCTCGGCCTCTTCCTCATTTATTGTTGTCGTTTTGAGTGTTTATTTGCTCTTCTATTTCTTTATTTCTCCATATCCGCAAGTGCATCTGTTCTTTTTTCGTTTAATCCTCTCTCTCTGGAACGAAACTTTTGTGTCTCCTTCATTATTTTTATACCCCCTATTATATCCACTTGACATGAAACCATTGACCAGCGACTAAACTCCAAGAGAGAGAGAGAGAGAGTGAGAGAGAGAGAGAGAGAGAGAGAGAGAGAGAGGAGAGAGAGAGAGGAAAGTGAGAGAAAGAGAGAGGGAAGTGAGAGAAAGAGAGAGAGAGAGAGAGAGAGAGAGAGAGAGAGAGAGAGGGAGAGAGAAGGAGAGAAAGAGAGAGAGAGAGGGAAGTGAGAGAGAGAGAAGGGAAGTGAGAGAGAGAGAGGGGAGAGTGAGAGAGAGAGAGAGGGAAGAGAAGAGAGAGAGAAGGGAAGTGTGAGAGAGAGAGGGAAGTGTGAGAGAGAGAGGGAAGTGTGAGAGAGAGAGGGAAGTGAGAGAGAGGGATGTGAGAGAGAGAGGGAGAGGGAAGTGAGAGAAAGAGAGAGAGAGGGAAGTGAGAGAGAGAGGGAAGTGAGACAGGAGGGAAGTGAGAGAGAGAGGGAAGTGAGAGAGAGAGAGAGGGAAGAGAGAGAGAGAGAGGGAAGGAAGAGAGAGAAGTGAGAGAGAGAGAGGGGGAAGAGAGAAGGAGGGAAGGAGAGAGAGAGAGAGGGAAGTGTGAGAGAGAGAGGGAAGTGTGAGAGAGAGAGGGAAGTGTGAGAGAGAGAGAGAAGAGAAGAGAAAGTGAGTGAGAGAGAGAGAAGTGAGGGAGAAGAGAGAGAGAGGGGTGAGAGGAGAAGAGTGAGAGAGAAGGAGAGAGAGAGAGAGGGAAGTGAGAGAGAGAGAGGGAAGTGAGAGAAAGAGAGAGAGGAGAAAGGAGAGAGGAGGAGGATGAGGAGAAGAGAGAGAGAGGAGAAAGGAGAGAGAGAGGAAGAGAGAGAGAGGAGAGAGAGAGAGAAAGTGAGGAGAGAGAGCGGAGAGAGAGGGAGAGAGAGAGAGAGGGAGAGAGAGAGGGAGAGAGAGAGAGAGAGAGGGAGAGAGGGAGAGAGAGAGAGAGGGGGGGGGGGGAGAGAGAGAGAGGGAGAGAGGGAAGAGAGAGATAGAGGGAGAGAGGGAAGAGAAAGAGGGGAGAGAGGGAAGAGAGGGAGAGAGAGAGGGAAAAGAGAGCGAGCGAGAGAGAGAGAGAGAGAGAGAGAGAGAGAGAGAGAAGAGACGAGAGAAGAGAAGAGAAGAGGAGAGAGAAAGGAGAGAGAGTGAGTGAGTGAGTGAGTGAGTGAGTGAGTGAGTGAGTGAGTTGGTGTGTGTGTGTGTGTGTGTGTGTGAGCGAGTGAGTGAGTGAGTGAGTGAGTGTGTGTGTGAGCGAGTGAGTGATTGAGTGAGAAGAGAAAGAGAAAGAGGTAGAGAGAGGTAGAGGTAAAGAGAGAGAGAGAGAGAGAGAGAGAGAGAGGAAGAGAGAGAGAGAGAGAGAGAGAGAGAGAGAGAGAGAGAGAGAGAGAGAGAGAGAGAGAGAGAGAGAGAGAGAGAGAGAGAGAGAGTGGCAGAGACAGACAACCAGAGCGATGAAAAAGTTAGAATGAAAGAATAATTGAATAGAGAGATGGCGAGAGAAAAAGATAGATAGATAGATAGAGAGACAACACCCCCTCCCCCTCCCGATCCCAACCAGAGAACCCCCCCCCCCCCTTGGCAGTACATCACCACTTTGGCCTCGAGGCTGCGAGCGAGTCGACCACACCCGAGGCGACCAAAGTGGCCTGTGCTCTGTCGATGCAGGTCATGTGAGCAGCAGACCTTAAGGGACCTGCACGCTAAGGGGTTCGTGTGGTTAAGAAGGTCGCAAGGTGGTCGTTGTGGTTGAGCGGTTGATTGGGGGGGTGGAGGTGGGGGTGGAGGGGTAGGGGGAAGGTAAGGGGTGAGAGGGAGAAAGGGGGGTGGGGTGGAAAGCAGAGGAGAAGGGTAGGTGGAGGGAAAGTAATGGGAAAGGAGGAAAGAGTGGTATGGTGGAAAGAAGTGGAGAAGAGGAGGTGGTAAAGGATGAGGAGGAGAAGGGGGGGAGGTGGAAAGAAGAGAAGTAGGGAAAGGTAGGGAATAGAAAAAGGGGAAAGAAAGGTATGGGAAGAAAGGGGAAATGTGATGGGTAAGGTCGAGGGGAAGGAAGTGGGGAGGTAGACGGTGGGAGAAAAAGTGAAGGAGGTGATAATTGTTGGTGTTGGGGCGATATTCTTTCCGTGTTGTGACGATTTATCCGTTATTTGACTTTTCCTTCTTTCCATCAATGGACTTTCTCCTATTAATCTTGAAGAAAAAGAAAGACAGAAAGAAAAAATAGAAACCTTAGTATCTTCTCTAATTCTTTTTCATTTCCATGCAGTTCCAAGAATCTTTTATTTCCGTTATACCGTTTTCTATGACCTACATTCCCCATGGCTGTAAAACGTCGATAGATTTTCTTCATATCTTTTAACTCAACGAAGAGTACATAAAGAAAACCATTATATACAATTTTTAGATTTTTTTTCTTGAGGAAAATACACCCAAAAATATACAAGTCATATGCTCTCTCGCTCTCTTTTTTCATACTCACTCACTCATTCACTCGTTCATTCATACATACACGACGCGCGCACACACACACACACACACACACACACACACACACACACACACACACACACACACACACACACACACACACACACACACACACACACACACTAAATCTATCTATCTATCTGTCTGTCTGTCTACACCCAGATAATTTCATGCGTTAGCGAAGTCTTGAAAGTTGTACCAAATTCTTTTATTTCTTAACTTGTCGCATAACGAGTTAACTGCCTTCTCTTTCTCTATTTTACTTTACTATTTCTATTTTGATACCATGTCTTTGATAAAATTTTATTGTAATTTTTCCCTTCCAGGCGTGTTTGCATACATGCATGAAGTTTCCAGAATCGATTGTAGTGAACACACAAATACCAAGAGAATATTTAATTCTATCCCCTATTTATTTTCTTCCCATTCCACATTCATCCTATCCACCCCTCACTTTTGCCTCCTTCACCTTCTCTCTCCTTATCCATCCCCACCCTCCCCTCACTTTTGCCTCCTTCACCTTCTCTCTCCTTATCCATCCCCACCCTCCCCTCTCCCAACGTCTCTCTCCTGATCCTCTCTCTGCCCTCCATTCATTTCTCTCTCCTCCACCATCTCTCTCCTCATCCACCCTCCCCTCTCCCGTCTTCTCTCTCCCTCACAGCATTTTCGCCTCCACATCGCCTCTCCTACCCCCTCCCTTCTCATTTTCTATATTCCTAAACCAGCCTCTCCTCCCTCATCTTCTCTCGCCCCCTTTCCCCCTACCTCGTTTTGCCTCCATCTCTCCACCTCTCTCCAAACCACCACCATCCTCTTTTATCTTCAACTATTCCCTCTACAGTCCACCACATCCTATCTCCTATCTCCTGTTCATCCATCTATCCTTCCCCATCTTCCATCCTCATCTTCATCTCTATCTTCTCCAGGCTTCGTTAGAAACCCCTCCACAATCCAACCCAGCTATCTGCTGTCTTCTCCCCAACCATCACCCTTTCGCTCATCCACCCCTTCACCCTCCACCTTCTACCCACTCCCCTCCTCCATCTTATTCTAAGCCCCCTCCATCCTCATACCCCCATCGCCCAATCTCTCATCGACCTCTCCGCCTTTTCCCATCTTCCACCCACTCCCCCATCCCCCCCTCCATCCTATTCACCCCCTCCCTTCAACCTCATACCTCAACCTCAAAAATCCCAAACTTCGGGCCATGAAAACGCGACATTATGCCCTGCCAGTCACACAACAGAGGCCGAACACTATGCTAAGATTATTAATACATCCTCCATTAAATTCTGTGAGAAAGGCCTGTTCGTGTTGGTGGTTTTTGTGCTTCTAATGCCGCCTACTGTCCCAATATGTGTGGGTTGGGACGTTGTGGACGTGAGGAATGGTGACAACAGCATGTTATTTGATGGTGGTGTTATAAGGTAAAAAAAAAAAAAAATATGATATCGATTGTAAAGGTCATAATGGTAGTAATTGTTCTTGTTCTTGTTATTACAAATGGCAGGGGTTATAGTTGATAACTCTTATTATTTATTTTTTCCGTTATATTTATGATGAAGAGAAAGGTTAGGATTAAGATTTTTTTTTTTTATAAAAATAAATAAATAAACTATTGAACCATATACGCTTAATTCTCCCTCCCAATGCCCTTCTCATCCTCAATCACTCCCTCACCCCCCAAAAAAAAGAGGAATCTGACACGTTATTATACAATTTTTCCTCCATCCCGACCGTTAATGAACGGACGCATTACCTGTTAACGGCGGCAGTTTTCGAGAAGTATTGTTTGATAGCTTTATGACGGGTCGAATCTTATCACTTAACGATCCTAATTGTAGGTAATAAGGAAATGGTTGTTTTAGCTGACGTCGATGTAAATTATTTCTGGATAATAAGCCGAAAATTGATATCCCGGATGTGGGGCGCTCTCGTTCCAAGGGGGAAGCTTCCGAGGGCAAGGTTATGCTCCGTCGGGCGGTCGGGGGGGGGGGGGGATGGCGTGTGATTTATATGTATATAGGTAGATAGATATAGATAGATAGAGAGATACATGCATACATACATAGGTAGGTAGGCAGGCAGATAGATAGACAGACAGACCGACAAATGGAAAGACTCAGTCAGACAATCATTCACGATTATGATTGTGGCAGAGAGAGAGAGAGAGAGAGAGAGAGAGAGAGAGAGAGAGAGAGAGAGAGAGAGAGAGAGAGAGAGAGAGAGAGAGAGAGAGAGAGAGATCGACAGACAGAGACAAGTATAAATGTACAATTCATTTGATTTTTTATCTAAAACACATAGATATGCATTTATATCCTAAAAGCCAACATTTCCCTCTCGGAATAAAATCACCCATTATCATGTCAATCCGATGATTACAAATTGGATATTGATTCCCACTTACATGTAGTTATCGGTCATTTTCATTTTCTTTTTAAGTGTCCGTTATAGATAGTCCGTCCAACATTTTCTTTTAACTGCATCCGGATGTTCATTAGTGCCCTTTTTTACACGATACCTGGGAAACCTCTCTCTCTCTCTCTCTCTCTCTCTCTCTCTCTCTCTCTCTCTCTCTCTCTCTCTCTCTCTCTCTCTCTCTCTCTCTCTCTCTCTCTTCTCTCTCTTCTTCTCTTAATGTCTCTCTCCCTCTCTTCTCTTCTCTATTTTTCTTCTCTTCTCTCTTCTTTACTGTATTAATGGTTGCTCGCGTAGTTATGTTGGACGATACTGCTTTTATTAAGTGTTACGTGGTTTTTAATGATATAGGTTGTAGCTTTATAAGTATTAAACGCTTAATATATAGAGAATCACAAACACTCTCATATATAGTAATATACAGACACAAACATATGTGTTTATAACAAGCACCGTATAACAAACACTCTGGCTAACCCTAAACTCGCAACATACACACATGCGTTCAGACACACGCAAGTATACTAACACATTCAGCATACAGACAAACACACAAACAGAGACCTTCAGAACACACACCTTTTTCTCTCCCCTCCCCCGCCCCACCCCCAACTCACCCACCCACAACTTTCATCCGCCCAACACCTATCCGCTTTTTCCTCTTCTCTCCACCGCCTCTTCCCTTACCTCCTATTTCTCCTCTTTCCCTCTTCCTTCAACACACCTTTTCCTCCGCTTCCTTCAACGCTATCATTTCCCTACCTTCCCCCAAAACTATCCTTCCTCCCTCACACCCTCTCCCTTCTTCCTATAACAATATCCTTCCCCCCTCATCCCCCTCCCCATCTTCCTCCAACAATATCCTTCCCTACTCATCCCCCTCCCCATCTTTTTCCAGCAATATTCTTACCCCCCTTATCCCCCTCCCTTCCTCCAACTTTAACCTTCACCCTCCCCCTCCACTTTTCCTCCAGCACTACCTCTTCCCCTCCCCCCTTTCTCCAACAGTATCCCTCCCACTTCTTTCCTCTCCCTCGCCCTTATCTCCCTCTCCCCCGTACCCCCCAACCTCCCCAACAAAGATCTCGGCAACAGTTAGCGAGAGCGTCGCTGCGGCAGATGTCCAACCCTCATAGCAAGGATCGGTCTCAATACATTTACTGGAACGCCAAGATTGATTGAATACCGTCCCTCCTGCATTTGCATTTTGCTGTTGTTGCTTTCGCCGGTCAACATCAGTGCAACATACCACAGGCTTCACGACCTGCGGTTCCGGGCAGGCTGTTCTTTACTTGCTGTCTTTTTCTTTTTCTCTTTTTGTTTTTTTGTTCTTTTTTCGTTGTTTGATTTTTCTTTTATATTTGTTAATAGCTATTGATTTTTTTAATGGTTATTCTTTTCTTTTTTTTATTTGTTTTTTACTATTACTCTTGCAAGAGTAATAACAATTAAGACAGTGATAGCACCAATAAGGACTGATAATAGTAATAACGAAAATGATAGTCAAATTAACAATCATAATGACAATGATTATTACGATGATAGAAAAGATGATAATAATGGGAATGATAATGGCTATCATTAATAATGTTCTTATTCTTAGTCGTAGGAACAGTCACGTAAGGCATAATTGTATGAATGTTGTTGTTATAGATTTATTATCATAAACTTGTACCCGTATTTGGCATTGTTATTGGTCATGGTAACAACATAACGTTGTTATCAATTATTATTATTATTATCATTACCATTATCATCATGTTCATCCTCATCCTCATTAGTATTATCATTATAATTATTATTATCATTATCTATTATTATTATTATTATTATTATTATTATTATTATTATTATTATTATTATTATTATTATTATTATTATTATTATTATTATTATTATTATTATTATTATTATTATTATTCTTGTATTGTTATGATCAATATCATTGTTATTGATATTTCATAATAATAATAATAATAATAATAATAATAATAATAATAATTATTATTATTATCATTGTCATTGTTATTGTTATATTATTATCAACATTAGTCTCCCTTTTATTATCGTTGCCATTACTAAATTATTTCCATTACTAAAAATTATTTTCAATACCATTACCATTAGAATAATAATGATAATGTTTATGGTTTATTGTCATTACCACCTTCATATTAATTAGTACAACTGATGTTTTGTCGCTGTCACGCATCACCGTTATCGTTATCATCATAATCAACACCGCAGTTGTTATTTCTATCATTTTATCATCACTATCGTTCTCATTCCTCCGAGACATACAGAGAGACAAACATGCTGATGGACAGACAGGCACGCCGAGACACAGCTGCAACGGTTATATTCTTCCTTAAAACAGAGAGGTGACATCATACTCTAATTTGTCAAAGGTATTGTACATCTGCCCTGCGGTTTACAAAGGTGGCGCAGCGGGGAAGTTTTAAGGGGGGTGGGGAGGGGGATGGGGAGGGGCAGAGGACGTGGGGAAGAGGAAATGGAGGGTAAGTGGGTGGGGGGGGGTAAGAGGTATGAGAGAGGGATAGGATGGAAGGGAGGATTAGGTAAGGAAAAAGCAGATGATTAGGACGGAAGATGAAAAGAGAGAAGGGGTGGAAGAGGAAAGGAAGAGGGAAATGGAGGGATGGGGGATAAGAAATAAGGAAGGGAGGAAAGTAATGGAAGGAAGGGAGGATGAGAGCTGAGAGATAGCCAAAGGTCAGAAAGAGAGACGGGAGGGAAAAGGAGGGAACGTGGGGGAGGGGGGAGGGGGAGGAAAAAGAAACGCCGTGATAGAGAGAAGGGATAGGCGAGTCTAAAAGGAAAATAGGAATAAGAAAAGGAGATGCATAGAGATGGAAGAAACGGAGTTAAGATGAGGAAAATAGGGAGGAGAAAACAACGGATAGAAAAATGAATAAGGCAGAGACGAAAAGGAGGAAGGGAGGAATAGGATAAATGAAAGAAGAGAATTCAGAGGGATGGCGGGATTGGAGGGAGGGAGGGGGAGGCAAGACCAAGAGGGAGGGAAGAGGGGGGGGGGGTTAAGGAAGGTGTTAGAATCAGGAAGACAGGTGATATATACATTATTTGCTTGACAAATGAACCAAATATGATAAACAATAATTAAGAATAATGATAATGACAAAAAAGCGGAGAGAAAGTGTCTTTATTATAAATTATCTCTTTTCTAACGCATTTGCACTCTCGATAGATCATAAATCATGCCTGTGATGTATTCATTTGTAAAATATATGCCAGTTTCCACTACCAAAAACCAACGGTATTAGTGTATTTACAATGAAATATATATCAGTTCTCGCTCTATAAAGGAAAAGACAAATGTATATATATATGTGTATATGTGTGTGTGTGTGTGTGTGTGTGTGTGTGTGTCTATATGTGTGTGTGTGGGTGGGTGTAGCAATTCGCACTACCAAAACATTACAGCATTGGTATATTTATTTACGAAATATGCATTAGCTCTCGCACTGAAGAAAAAAGTGAAATATGTAACATCTCTCACTGACAAAAAAAAAAAAAAAAAAAAAAAAAAAAAAAAAAAAAAAAAAAAAAATCACAGTATTAACGTATTTGCTACGAAATATACATTAGTTCTCGCTCTTAAAATATCGTGTTACTCAGCACCCTACTGTTCTCAACATCCTTTCAAAGAAGGGTTTTAAGTACCAGACAATCTATCAACAGCCATTATACCATAAACCATACCACGGGGGCCTCGTTATGGTATTGTGATAACACACCACACACCTTTATTAAGAGTGAAAAAGTGAAAGGTGGGGGGAGGGGGGAGAGGAGCAGAGGAAGAATATTTTGACATGATGATGCTGATGATGAGGATGTGGATGAGGACAATGACGATGATGATAATGAAAATAAGGAAAAAGGATTGTGATGCTGACGATAATATTGCTAATGATAATAGCAATGATGCTAAGAGTAAATTAAATGCCACATTTCGAAAAAAAAAGGATTAGGTTAGTAAAAAAAAAAGTTTCACCCTATATATAAGGAGAAGATAGAAAAAAGAAAACAGTTGAAGAACAAAAAGAAACTCAAAGAAAAGAAAAACACAGAAGAAAAGAAAGTGAAAAAAAGACGAAGAGAAGAAAAAGAACAAGAAAGAGAAGAGAAAAAAGAGGCCTCTACCACATTCACCACAGTATACGATCATCTAGTTCTCCTCCATCGTAAGAAGAGAGAGATGGAAGATAAAAGAATATTTCCTCTAGGGTAAAAGAAAGAGTAAGTGAAAATAAACAAAAGAGGCGGAAAAATGGAGGATTCTGTCACTGCATATACAGTAAAGAAGTCTCAGTTCATAATGATGGTTATGATGGTAATGATTATGATTATGATTATGATTGTGATGGTGATGATGGTTATGATGGTGATGGTGATGGTGATGGTGATGGTGATGGTGGTGAGGAGGAGGAAGAGGAGGAGGATCCTCGTGATGATAATGTTAATAATGGTAATGATAAAGATAATGAACATTATTTTGAGAATAATGATTATGATGATAAGGAAAAGAAAGAGGACAAAACAGAACAAAAACATCTGTTAGTCTAAAGCTCTATATTAAGCAAAGTTGCTATTCACCTCCATAAGGTTATATGAAGCAAATAAAAAGTATATATATATAAAAATGAAAGAAAGAAAAAAAATAAAGAAAAGGTAAAGAAAGGCAATATCCATGGAGCAGGAAGTCCCACAGCAGCCACTCCTTCGCCACAGAGAAAGCGAAGAAATATAGAATATTGCAATCAGGAAAGGGAGAAGAAAATGAAATTTTCAAAAAGAAAGAAAAGTAAAAAAAAAAAAGATAGAGTGTAAAAAGGCACCACATCTAACAGAAATCACTTACCCACGTTTTATATATAAATAAAGAAATAAGCAACCGGAAAAGAGAAAAAGGAGAGAGAAAAGGAGAAGATAACCCTCGACCACAGGGCGGGCGAAACACCAGTCCTACCCCCCCCCCTCCTCCGCCCCTCCACCACGGCTTCGGTAACTTTGACGCGGCAGTAATGACAGAGAGCCCTAGGCTATTTATTCAAGGCAATGGCCATTTCATAGAGTAATTGCTATGTCTGACGTTAGGCGCGCTGGCAAAATAGTAACCAGGTGATATTGATTTTAAAATATCACTTATGGGGCGTAATATAATATGAGATATATTCATGGGCCCATTATCAATTGTCAAAATAATTACAGAACTTGGGGGCAAGAATGACACGGGGTTTTGCAGCGACAGACCCGGGCGCGTGTCCTTCTTGCCCGGAACCGCGGCCACTCCGACTTGTCAACCTTTTAATTGCGCGATTTTATATCACAGGTCAGAAATATCGCCGCTAGCGCCCGTGCCCCTCGGCGCTAATTGTCAGGTCATTAGGGGGCGGCGCGGAATTGGTCAATTACGATATGATACGAGTAATTCTCTCTCTCTCTCTCTCTCTCTCTCTCTCTCTCTCTCTCTCTCTCTCTCTCTCTCTCTCTCTCTCTCTCTCTCTCTCTCTCTCTTATTTTTATTTTAATTTCTTCTGATTAGGCGTAATAACGTTTGAGGTTGAAGATGAGGTGGAGTGTAGGTATGGGTTGCGGGGTGGGGTGGGGTGTAAAGGAAGGAGGCAAGGGAGAAAAAAAAAAAAAATTGAAATAAGAGAAAGAGGAGGTAAGGAAAGAAAAGAGAAAATTAAGAGATGCAATTATGGAAGAAGGAAAGAAAGAAAAAAAAGGGAAAAAGATATCTCACAACAGATGCGATCAGCTGTCTCTCTTTCCATCATCATTATTCTCCCATCTTCCATCATCACAAAAAGCGGAAAAATAAGAGAGAGAGACGAACAATACGAAAGCGGGGGAGGAGAGAGGGGGCGGAGGAGAGGAGAGAAAAGAGGGAGACGACGGTAGGGGAAGAGGGTGGGGGAGTGGGGGGGAGGGAGTGAGAGGGGGGGGGGAAGTGACAGAGGGTGGGATGTAGGGGCGAAGAGGGTAGGGGGGAGTGGTGGGATGTAGGGGCGAAGAGGGTAGGGGGGGAGTGGTGGGAAGAGGGAAGTTGGTGGGGGTGGGGAGTAGGGGAAGAGAGTAGGGGGTAGAGGGGTAAGGGGAAAGGGAAGAGGGCAGGAGGTAAGGAGGAGGGAAAGGGGGCTAGGGGAAGGTAGGTGGTGGCAGATCGAGGTGGTGGGTGGGGTTAATAGGGGTGGGGGGAGGGGTAGGGGCGGACACCACCTTTGTTTACAGCTTGCACCTGCCCTGCTGTGACCACCTCAGCAAGGGACGACCAGCTGCCGGGAACAGCCAATTCCGCAAACCGGTACAGAGAGAGAGAGAGAGAGAGAGAGAGAGAGAGAGAGAGAGAGAGAGAGAGAGAGAGAGAGAGAGAGAGAGAGAGAGACCACCTGCTCGGCGCGATGTGGTGGTGGAGGGGGGAGGGGGCCAGCAAGGTAGGAAGGGAGGGGAGGGGGCAGGCGAGGGAGGGAGAGAGGCATGGAGGGAGGGAAGAGAGGTATGGATAGGGGATGGGGGGAAGGGGCCAGCGAGGGAGGGAGGGAGGGAGGGAGGGAAGGAGAGAGGGAGGGAGGAGAGCTATGGGGAGGGGGTGGAAAGGTGAGGAGAGGAGATGGGGAGGTGAGGAGAGAAGGTGAAAAAAGGAGGGGATGAGGAAGGAAGGCAAGGGATTGGGGGATGAAAGAGGAAGAGGAAATTAAGGAAGGAGGAGGATGGGAGAGGGTGGGAAGATTAGGAGGGGGGGGGGGAGGGTGACAGAGAGGCAGATAAGGGTAGTGGAGGTTGGGAAGGAGATGAAAACAGAATAGAGGAAAATTATTGCCAAAGAGAAGGAAACGGAGAGGGAAGAGAAGAGTGGAAAGGGAAGGGAAGATAAAGAAAGGGAAGAGAGGAGAGAAAATACAGGGGAATTTCAAGGAGGCGGGGGGAGGTAGGATGATGATGCTAGTGTGATACTGATATTGTGATAATGAGGACGATAAGGATACAGAATTCCAGGAATTGTAACAATGTGTATATATATATATAAATATATGAAAATAGATAATAGACAAACATATACGGACCATAAACAAACCTAGAAATAAAAACACTAAACGAAAAAACTTAATCTGAAGTTTGAAATACAGAGTAAATATCTGAATAAAAGATGAATAAATGAACATAGTCTTTTTAGGATGACCCGTGGTGACCCCGGCATCGGAGAGGTCAGATTGGATGAACCTTAACTAATACATGGACACGGGAGGGAGGAGGGAGGGAGGGGGTGTAAATAACATTCTTGTTTTTGAAATACGTTTATAAATCCTAATCTTTGTCTACCGATTCCCATAAAAAAGGGTTTGATACAAATTTTTGACACCAATCTTTTCAAAACTATTTTATCAGATGATATGTCCAGACACTAACAAGGCAGGTTATTTGAGTGAAATTAACTCATTTTTCCAACTGAACAGTCCTGTATGTGTGCCTTTTTCTCTCTCTTCTTTTCATTGATATCTATCTTTTGCCATTCGGGTATTTGATAATGTCAGGTACTGTTTGCGAATAGTCTATGAAAAGAAAAATGGTGTTCTCTTGGATACGTGTACACCCACGCACGCAAATTACATACAGCGCGCGCGCGCACACACACAAACAAACACACACAAACAAACACACACAAAAAACACACACTAACACACACAAACAAACAAACAGTATTATCGGTTATCTTTATCTCTCTTTGTCTTCCGTTTGTCTGTCCCCCCCTCCTCTCTCTCTCACCACACACACACACACACACACACACACACACACACACAACACACACACACACACAAACACAAACACAAACACAAACACAAACACACACAAACACACACACAGACGACCCCCCCCCCCGCCCCTTAGGACGTGGCACGCGCGAACGGCCCCCCGCAACGCCGTGACGCAACACTCACTCCGGATTCACGGTGCCATAAACTCTGGCAAGAAAAAAAAAGATCCATAAAAAAAGAAAAGAGACTAGACTAACTAAATTTAAAAGGGTAAAACAAAACTATGAGAAAAAAACAAATAAACCAAATCAAAAGAAAAAAAGGTAAACAAGATACAAAATATGTTGTGTGTGGGGGGGGGGGGTGCGTGTATGTGTGCAAGAGAGAGAGAGAGAGAGAGAGAGAGAGAGAGAGAGAGAGAAGAGAGAGAGAGAGAGAGAGAGAGAGGATAAACAAGCGGAAGACAAAAAAGAGGTAAAGAAACTGATAAAACTCAAATAGTGTCTCTTAGTTGTGTACATATTGTGTACATGTCTCTTAGTTGTGTACACGTACGATATATCCACTTGAACCCCCCCCCCCCACAAACACACACACATCACACAACATACAACACACACAACACAACACACAACACACAACACACACAGACACAAACAAACATACATACACACACTTATCCCTCCATTATACACAAACACATACTCCCGCCACACACACACACACACACACAAACACACACACACACACACACACACACACACACACACACACACACACACACACACACACACACACACACACACACACACACACTTACTCCCCCATCCCCCTTCCTACACACACACCAAAACAATATCACTCTCCCCAAAGATCCCTGCGAGTGATAAAGTTGATACCTGCGATCTGTATCAACTCTCCAGCCAATCTTTGTCTCCTGTTTCGGTCTTTCCTTCAAGTCCCTCACTTAGCTAGCCCTCTGGTGCATGACAGGACCGGAAGCTTTCTGTCGCGAGATTGGATCGCCTGATGACGATGATAACAATGATCTCGAATTTAATTATAGCAACATTGACATACAGGGGGGGCGTGGAAACAACGATGTGACTGCTTTCTTGGATAACAGTGAGATAGAGAGAGTGAGAGAGGGGGGGGGGGGATGAGAGATGAAATGATAGACAGGGATAGAAAAGAAAAGAAAGAGAGGTAGTGTGGGAGGAAGGAAGGGAGGGAGGGAGGCAAGGAGGGATGACAGGCAGAAACAGAGAGAAAGAGAAAGAAAAAGAGGAAAAGAAAAAGAGAGAAAGAGATAAACAAGAGACGGATAGCTAATAAACTCGGCGATAAGAGTAACCTGTTGAGCGTTCATAGCGTTTGGAATTACTAGGCATCGATTTGCACAAGGAAGATGAAAGAGAAAAAAGAACTAAAGTTAAGAAAGGAGAAAGGGGAAAAAGGAAGAAGGGAGCACAGGGATGGCAGAGAGAGTAGATGGAGAAGAGAAAATATGCGATTAGTTAAAAAGAAAAAAAGACGAGAAAAAAAGAAAAAAGAGAAATAAGACAATAAAAAATAATAGGAAAACAAATTGAGAGAGGAAAAGAAGACCGAGGCAGGAGGAGGGAGAGCAAGGGAGTAAGACAGGGGTGTCTGTCCTGTAACAGTGACCTTACATTGTTTAACAGCACAATGTAACTTTCTGAACTGTTTACAGGCTGTCTGCGGCGTAGGTGGCGGTGCATGCACATTGGTCCGCCCTCATATTCTCTCTCGGTCTGTCACTGCCTCTCTTCATTTGCATTTTTTTATTTTATCTTTGTCTTTTCTTCGCAAATGTTGCAATCCTCCTTCTCTACGTCTATCCTATTCTCCCCCCCCCCACTCCTCTCTCTCTCTCCCCCTCCCTCCCTCCCTCCCCCCCTCCCCCCCCCCCTCCCTCCCTCCCTCTTCTTTCTCTCATTGCATTCTCCTCTCTCATTGCATTCTCCTTTTTCTTGTTCTCGGCAGATTGTTTCACCCCCCCCTTTCTTACTACGAGGTCACAGAGGCCACGATGCACGAGATAACCTCCTTCCTTATCTTGCAGTTGAGAGAGAGCCGCCGCCCCCCCTCACATCTACTCATCCTTCCCCACCATATCCCTCTTCCTCCCTCTTAATCCATCCTCCTCTCTCCTACCTTTCAGCTCCTTCTCTTCCTCTCTTTCCTTGTCTCATGTTTCTCTCCTTAACCCCACCTTTATCCCCTGCTTCCCCTCCCCATCCTCTTTCTACTCTCCGCTCCGCCTCCTCTTCTTTCTTCCTCTTGTTCTTTCCTATCCCTATCTTCCTCCCCTTACCAACTCATCCTCCTCCCCCCCCTCTTTCCTCCTTTCCTCTCACACATACCCCCCCCTTCACCCCTATTATTTCCTCTCCCCCCACCTTAACTGCTATTTTTCGCTGACATTACGACGGACATGCAACTTTGACCCACGGGTAATATATCTGTGTGTAATGTAAATATATCCCCGTGATTATTGTATTTATGCATCTGTTTTATAGAGTCCATCAGCATTTTTTTTTCCTTTTCTCCCTTTATTTATTTTTTTTTGTCTATCGCTAATTTTATGCAACTCAGTGTACTAGTAATTTTTCATTTATTTGATTTATGTTTTGTGTGTTACTTAAATGCAGCAGTCATTATAGTATTTTATCTATAAATAAGTGATAATCGTGATACGTTATTCTAACCAGAATAATTCGCTTATTTAGCACTTCTTTTAGAATGTCACATAAATTTCTTTTCTATCTTTATAGAGCTTCATGTTTTCATATATTTATTTATTTAATAGATTTTGCATAGCTAACCAAATCATATTAAAAAAAAATATATATATATATATATGTGTATAAATATATGTATATATAAAATTATATATATATGTGGTGAAGGAATTTTCGGAAGCCATTAAGTATGTTTTATAATATTTTGTATATATTGCATGCTACGTGTAGCTATGATATCAGACTGCCATAGTCTGATCAGACAAAATATCAAGAGATTGTATACCTGTCATTTAGTAAAGATAATAAGAGCAAAAAACAAGAACAGGGATAATTAATAGCGTAATAATAACGATATCGTCACCCTCACCCTTCCACAGATCAGATAAAAGAGAGACAAAAAAGGATAAAAAAAAGGAAAGAAAAGAAAAAAAGAAAAACCTCTTATTTGTATCGTGTTGCCACATCCACAAAACACCTGCGCCCCCACCCCCCTTCCCCCTTCCCCTCCCCCCTTCACCTTTAGCCTCCACCTAGAATATACAATTTCTTACATTTTTTTTATTGTCTTTTATTAAGTTTTCTTTTAGCGTTTTCTTTAACTTCTTATTTAGATTAAATTTCCTGGAATTTTCTTTTACGATTATTTTCTTATCATAAATTTGTCATTATCAATTAGTCTTATGGCCACTTGATATTACTATTATCATCTAAAACATGTTATTATCTTCCTTATCAGAGCCATAAATCATAACATATCACATTTTTTATTCATCGTTAACTTTCGTAGTCTTAAATGTTATCTTTATAGTGGATGTTTTAGATAACATATTAACCTTATCTGACGTGTTATTGGGAACCCGTGAAAGCGGAAGTAAAGGAAGTCTTATTCAGTAAAGTAAAGTAAAGTAAATTGAGTAAAGATTTAAATTCAGTAAAGGAAAATAAATTTAGTAAAGTAAAGTAAATTAAGTAAATTTAGTAAAGTCAATACAGTAAAGGAAAGTAAATTCAGTAAAGTTAGTAAAATAAAGTAAATTCAGTAAAATAAAGTGAATCCAGTGAAGTCAAATAAAGTAAAGTCAAATTCATTATATCGAATTTGGGAAAATGGGCGTTAGGGCAGGTGTGGAAAGTGAAGGAAAATTAGGTAGATTTTGAGGGAAAGTGAGGGAGAATTGGGTATTATGAGGGAAAGTGAGGAAAATTTGGGTCCAATTATGAAAGTGTGGGGAAAATTGGGTGTAATTATGAGGGAAAGTGAGGGGTAATTGAGTAATTATGAGAGAAAGTGTGGGAAAATTTAGGTCTAAATATGAGGGAAATTGGGGTTAAGTATGAGAGAAAGTGAAAAAAAATTGGGGTTAATTATGAGGAAAAGTGAGGTAAGGGTTGGCGTATGAGGAGTTTTGGATATGTGAAGAAAGTGAGGTTGAGATAGAATAATGAGGTAAGAAACGTGTGTAGAAATGATGGATTGCATGAATGTTATGGGTTAGTGGAAAGTGAGCAAGGACGGGAATGAAGTAGGGTAAATTTGAGGGGAAATGGGGTATAGAAAATTCGTGAGAAAATGAGTCAGGGAAAATTTGAGGGAAAGTGAGGTAGGGAAAATTCGAGAGAAAATGAGGTAGGGAAACTGAAGGAAAGTGAGGTGGGGGTAAATTTGAGGAAAATGAGGTAGGGAAAATTTAAGGGGAAATGAGGTAGGGCATTTTTTAGGAAAATAAGGTAGGGGAATTTTAAGGGAAAATGAGGTAGGGATTTTTTTTTTTTTTTTTTTTTTTTTTTAGGGGGGGGGAGGTAGGGAGAAAAAAATTAAGGAAAAAGTGATTTGCTGTGTTAATAAATCGAAGAGAAAAAAGTGAATAAGGAAGAAAATGAATGAATATGAATATTAGAAAAAAAAATTGTGAATGGATCTTGCAAGGTTGCATTTCTAAGAGGGATAGGATGTTCATATTGCATTGCATGATTTGGTATTTTACCACTTTTTTATTCTTATCATTATCATTATTAGCAGCATCATTAACATCAGCATGTATTATTGCTATAATTGCTATCGCCTTCCTCCTTATCATCATCACCATCACCATCATCATCACCATCATCATCATCACCAGTATCCTCCCCGCCTCATCCCGTGATTATCACTCATTCATTTTTACGCTGTTATCATTATTTTTTATGATTTCCTATGAGGGTATGCAACAAGTAAGGTGTGCAATTGCTCCATCCCTCCCACCCCGCCCCCTTTCCTCCATCATCACACCTCCCCCCTCTCCCCTCTTCACCGTCACCCCTTCGTCACAGCGGTCAGTCCGAGTTTGTGTAAGAACAAAGAATATTTTGAAGCAACAGCCACTCCCTTCCCCCTCACCCACTTCCCCTCTTCCCAAACACCTTAACCTCCCACCTCCACCCCCCTTCGAGAGTCGTTTTCCGTATACAGGAAACCAACTTTTCTTTTTTTTATTTTATCTTAGCCGTACCTTGTTTTTCCTTTCGAGAATTCTCTTTGATTCCTTTCTTTTCTTCCTCTCTCTTTCATAGTTCGTCTCTCTCTCTCTCTCTCTCTCTCTCTCTCTCTCTCTCTCTCTCTCTCTCTCTCTCTCTCTCTCTCTCTCTCTCTCTCCCCAATTCCTCCCTTTTCTCTCTCTCTTCTCACCTCTTTTTTCTTTCTCGTTTGTTCATACTTGTATCCATAACAGACAAGTCATGAAATCCGTCCACAGATTTAATAACCGCTTCGCATGAGGTTTGTGATTAGTTGGTTATTAAGGCCGAGATAACACGGACGCAATAAAGTCATTTGCTCGGTGGTCGTAGCGTGAAGATTTTCAAGGCTTCCTCGCACGCTTATCCTCCTCCTCCTCCTGTTGTTGTTCTTTCTCCTCACCTACCCTCCTCTTCTTTTTTCTATTCCTATTTCTATTTCTTCCTTCCCCCTCTTCATTTTCCCCTTCCTCCTTTTCTGCTTCGTCTTCTTCCTCTTGTTCCCCGTCATCTCCACTGTCTCTCTCTCAGGCCCTGAAATCCGCTGATAACACTTCAGTTCGTTGACAAAGCCCCCGGATGCTGGGCTGATAAGTGGTACGGAACTTTCACCTTAACAGCATGAATTTTAGAAGGTCAATTATTGTATACTGATATGAACCAAGATAAAAGAATTTTGAGTCTCGCGTAACAATGTTGTGGGTCGATCGCAGAGGCGCCTGCGTGGCCCTTCTTTAGGAGGAGGAAAAGCGTCCTTGTGACCTCGTGGCGGAAGGGCGAAGATCCTTCGCGCGGCGGCCGGGGGCATACGCGTCACGTGCTGTGTTGCAGGTTCCAGGTGTTTTTGTTAGCGGCAGGTACCGGCGGAACCACCCACAGCCCTGATCACCTGTCCCTCAGGGCTGTGTACAGTACTGGTACCCCACCGCCAACACTACCACCACAGCCGCTGCTGCCACCACCGCTGCCACCACCAGCACCACCCTCCTCGCCGCATACCGCACGCCCCTGCCACCATAACCTCGGCATGACCAACGATATATTAACTGTCTTCATGGCGAAACGGCGCTGCTTCACCGAGAGTGTCCGCGCTCAAGGAACAGCACCTGAAGGTCCCACGTGTACCATACATTCCTCTGGCGCTTGGAGGGGCGGCCAGGGGAAATTCTTTGGCTATTACTCCTGCTCTTTCCCGCCCCGCTTGCCTTTGCTCTCTGCCTCTCTGTCTGTCTGTCCGTCTGCTTGTCTGGCTGGCTCTGCCTACCCCCCCCCCCTCTCTCTTTCTCTCTCTCTGTCTCTCTCTCTCTCTCTCTGTCTTACATTCATTCCCTCCCTCCCTCCCTCCCTCCCCCTCTCTCCAAAAGAAAGAAAGAAAAAAAGGAAAATAAAATGATAATAAAAATAAAACTCTGCACCAACATAACAACGGAGAACATAACACTCATAACATACAAACCTAGCTCACGAAATTACAATTATCTAACCGGAGATAATTCCCACGTTATCAAAGCCATAAAAAACCGCTAACTGCCGAATCACTTACATTATCATGTGCACATCAGATGCTCCCTAATCATTTGCATTAGGAACGCCACTGCCCTCAAATGTGGCGGCGAATCACCACACTTATACCGCAAATGTCTGTCGCGGATGAGGTAATGGTTTTGCAATGAGCAGCAATGCGTCTGGATTCGCAGGCATTTGCGATGATGATGATGAGGAGGAAAGGAAACGTGTCAGAAACGTGTTTTATTCATGTTTGTGCGTGTGTATGTGTGGACTTAAGGATTCAGATTGCATACATCAGTGGTGGAAAATATATACATAAGGTTGTACACGCAAATATGCAGACTTAGACAAATTCACAATAACACACACATATACATACACACAGAGGCATCGACAAAACCTTTTTATTTTCATTATCATTATTGTTGTTGCTGTTGCTGCTGTTTCATTATGATTATCATTATTATCATCATTATTGTTATTATTATCCTTATTATTATCCTTACTATTATCATTATTATTATCATTATTTTCGTTAATATAATAATAGTACTACTACTACTACTACTACTACTACTAGTTATTACTACTATACCAATTACTACTACTACTACTACTAGTAGAAGTAGTATCATTATCATCATAACAATTATCATTGTCATTATTATTACTATTATTAGTAATACCACCAATAGCATTATTGTTATCGTTATCGTTATTATCATCATTATCATTATTATAATTATCATTGTTGCTATTATTATTATTATTATCATCATTATCATTGCTATTACATTTTTTTCACGGTTAATGATTTCCCTTGCAGAAACCTTTCATTAAGTGATTAGGACAGCACAAGACGCCACGCGCGCAAGAAGGCCATTCGTTATCTTATCTTGGCGAATCAACTAACACCCTGGACCCTTACCCCTGACGTTTTTGCAAATGCAGTTAAACATTGGCACCATCTTCAGCACACACAAACCACTATGGCTATCTCAGTAACACTAACTTGATATTCTAATGATGATGATAATAGTAAAATACACATGAAACAATATGAGTATATGAAACAATAGATATGAAATATATGAAAGATATCAAACAATAGATATATAATGTATGTGATATGAAACAATATTTTGATAGAAAAGTAATTAGCAACAAAATATCAAGTTACTCATGATGATAATGATAATTATAATACACCATGAAAAGTCAGTTTGCTAGATATCAAGACATTACCAACACCTATCCGAACCACCACTTACTGACACCATCAATCCAACACGCATATCTGACACCACAATACTCCCACCAACATTACAAATCCACCACATATTGCCCGCATCGCATCACCAAACCTCATATGTTTTCGCCTCATACATCCGCACGAGGTGAAGTGGCTGGGATGAGGGGGGGGGGGGAGAAGGGGAAAGGGGAAGGGGGGGAGGGGGAGAGGGGGTGATAGATGTTGTCAGCTCTGCCTTTTCCGGATAAACTGTACTTACCACATGGCGTCAGTATCTTTTGGGTGATGGCCGGTAGGGAAGGGAAGGGGATTATGCTGAATCTGAATGTGGCTATTTATTTATTCCTTTGTTTTATTTGTTTATTTGTCTGGTTTGTACGCCTGCTTATTTATTTGCTTTTCTGTTTATTTGGTTTTATTTGTTTATTTATTTACTTATTTAATTAATTTATTTATATATTCATTTTATGTCTTTATCGATTCATTTATTTTTGCTGGACATGAACATAATTGTTTCAGAAATGTATGACTGTGGTAATTATGAAGACTTAATTTATCAATGAATAAAAAATATCACAAGAAAAATTAGTCAATATTTCAGCAGGAGGCTGTTACCACTGCTGCTACTATTAATACTACTACAACTTCTATCACTACTATTACAACTACTACTACCGCTGCTTCTGCGTCTACTTATACTATTACTACTACTACTCCAAGTCTGCTACAACTTTGATGATTACAACACCAAGAAGAATAATGATGATTATTAGTATTGATATTATCATCAGATAATATCAATGCTAACACTAATCAAAGATATGAAACATTATTTTGATAGAAAATGAACAAGCAGCGGAATATCAAGTTCCTCAACTCTGAATGAATGAAAAAGATGCCAGTGATAATAATAGAAATGCCACATTAATCCCTAACGAAGGTTAACTACCCTAAAAAAATAAAACAAACATCAAGCAATTAAAAAAGAATAGCATTATGAACAACCAAACTATTACAAAATAAAAAAGCCTTATTAACAAATAAAATTTAGTTCCTTACCGTGTGTTGCGTGTTCATCGCGGGTCAGACCGAGGAGTGGCCGAAGGGGTGGGAAGGAGGGGCGAGGGGGGAGGTGGGGTAGAAAGGGGGTAGGAGAAGGTGGGGGTAAGAGGGGGGGTAGGAGGAAGGAAGGGGAAAGGAGGCAGGGGGTAGGAGGAGGGGTGAGGGAAGAAGGTGGGTGTAGGAGGAGGGGGAAGTGGAGGACCCCAGTATAGACAATACGCCATCCATGCAACAGACACTTGAAGAATTTCCTGAGTCAGTGCTCTGAGGTGTTGCTCCTGGCTGTTGGTATGTGGGGGTGATGGTGTGTGGTTGTGGTGGTTGTGTTGGTATGACTATGATAATGGTTGTGGTATATCCATGATGGTATGTGATTGTGAATGTGGTTGTGGTGGTTATAGTTGTATGGTTATGATAATGGTTATGGTCTATTCATGATGGTATGTGGTTATGGTGGTTGTAGTTGGTATGGTTATGATAATGGTGGTATATTCATGGTGGTATGTGGTTGTGGTGGTTGTAGTTGGTTATCATAATGGTTGTGCTATATTCATGGTGGTGTGTGTTTTGGTTAGTATGGTTAAGGTGGTAGTGATGGCTGGTAAGTTGGCTGATACTGCAATGGCTGTTGTGGGTTAGTAGGCTGGTAGGTTCATGGTGGTTGTGGTTATGGTTATGGTAATTATGGTGTAGGGTGAAGTCAATATAGATGTATGCTTAGTATGGTTATGGATGATTGATGGTAATCGTAGTGGTGCTTGGTGGGATGATTCTGCTTGTAGTGGCTGGGGTGGTGACTGTGGATGTTGGTGATGGTAGCAATGGCGATTGTTGGTGGTCAGTACATATCATATATATATATATATATATATATATATATATATATATATATATATATATATATATATATATATATATATATATATATATATTATATATATATATATATGCATATCTATTTATATATATATGCATATGTATATATATGTGTGTATTTATGTATAGTATGTTTATATATATGTCTGTGTGTATACATATGTATATGCATGCATATGCACAATATATATGTATGTATGTACATACACACACACTCGTGTGCATATAAATATACGCACACACGCATATACATATATACATTTATGTATATATATATGTATGTATATATGTATATATATTTATACACACATTGTACATTTTTTGTTTTCTATCACACACACACACACACACACACACACACACACACACACACACACACACACACACACACACACACACACACACATATATAAATATAATCAATATATGTTTATAAATACATATAAGTATATATGGATATAAGTATATAAAAATATAAATATATATGAATATATAAGTATATAAATATGAATATATAGATATATATAAGTATATGTATATATGGATACACACTAACTACTAATAATATATAGATATATACATACATAGACATACAGATACATACATATATATGTATTTAGAGTTAGCATTCTTCTTTCCATTCTTATTGCTCATATCCGCATTTCTGTCGTTTTATTTTCACCTAGTTTTTCTATTATCAATAATGGCCTGAAATAAAGATATGAATGAAATTTACTTTATCATGATACCCCTGCAATAGTGTTCAAAGACGTAAAGCTCATTAGTCCCACACAGGCACAGAGAAATGGAGAGATCGAGGAGAGGTGAGGAGAAGAGAGGAACGGAGAGGAGAGGAGAGGGAAGAACAGAAGAGAGGAGAAGGAAAGGGAAAAGGCAGAGATAGAAAAATAGAAGAGAGGAGAGGTGAATGGGGGAAAGAAGAGAGAGAAGGAAAGAGAAAGGATGGAAGGAAGAGTGGAGAGGTAAGAAGAGGAGAAAAAATTAGAAGAAAAGAAAGGAAAGAGAGAGAAAGAGAAACTAGCAAGAGAAGAGAAGAGGGGAAAAGTGGAGAAAGAGTGAAAATTTTGACTGTAACATAAGCCATCAAGAAGGGGAATCTTTATATTACACTCATTCATGAACTCGTAAGATTTTTTTTATACGAAATTACTGACACTTATATAATGCAATATCCCAAAGACATAATAAACGAAGATATACATAGAGAAAAGATACAAAGACACGTTTATTATATCATCATTACAAAACACAAACAGGTGATACCAGAACCATTAAAAGCATAAAACAGAAAAAAGGACATAACACACACACACACACACACATACGTAAGTCGCTTGAAGAAAGAAATCAAGAAATACAATAAAGAAAAATAGGAAAGCAAATGAAAATAACTAAAAAGCAGAATAATGAGAGATCTCAATCTTACAATACTCTGATTTTTCTGCTGTAAATTTTAGTACCACATTTTCTCTTACGATCATTTCCTTTTGTTATCGTTATTATGTTTTTCTCTTTACTCAGTTTCTCTCTTTATTTCCATCGAAGGCAAGATGTTACTGAGACCAAGGCACGGTGAAGATAGCATCATAATCTGAAGATACTGATGAGGAGATGGTAAACGATAGTGTCAGAGATGAATAATAAATGGGGATTATGATATCTGTCTTTCTGGTCAGATTATTTTTCCTTCCTTATCTTGATTGTTTTTTTCGATATCGCGTTTTGTTATGCATATATATATATATATATATATATATATATATATATATATATATATATATATATATGTATATGTGTATATATATGTATATGTATATATATATGTATATGTGTGTATATATATGTATATGTGTATATATATATGTATATGTTATATATATATATATATATATATGTATATATATATATATATATATTATATGTGTATATTTATGTATGTATATATATATATATATATATATATATATATATATATTTATATGTATATTATATTGTGTGTGTGTATGTATGTGTATGTGTTTGTGTGCGGGTGTGTGTGAGGGTGTGTGTGTATTATGTATATATGCATATATACATATTCATATATTCATATATACATATATACACATATATATGCACACACACACACACACACATATATATATATATATATATATATATATATATATATATATATATATATATATATAATATATATATATTTATATATATACATATATACATGTATGTATGCAAACACACACACACACACACGCACATGTAAGTGTGTGTTTGTCTATTTTCCGTTTTCGCGACCCGATCATCCCCTCCTACTCCTTTCCCCAACACACGCTCGCACATACAAACACACACACGCAGACAATGAAACCGTACGTCAGAATCGCCAAAGGAAACCGAACAAAACGCCGGAATGGACAGGTTTTCTTGAACGCGGCGGAGTCTCCTTGAACTCGGGAGAGGGGGAGGGGGTGGGGGTGAAGGGGGAGGGAAGAAGAGTAAAGAGAAAGGGGGGAGGGGGACAGGGGTGATGGTGGAGGGAGGGAGAGGAGTAGAGAGAGAGGGGGTGGAGAGAGAAAGAGAGCGAGAGAGTAAGAGAGAGAGAGAGAGAGAGAGAGAGAGAGAGAGAGAGACAGAGAGAGAGAGAGAGAGAGAGAGAGAGAGAGAGAGAGAGAGAGAGAGAGAGAGAGAGAGAGTTTGGTTAGGTAGAGTTGGGTGGAGGGGAGGGGGAGGTTAGGGAGGAGGTCGCTGTCTTCCTCAGTGCTTTTACAACCCCAGTGTTGCTGAACTAATCATGAATATTATCACCATCAATCAAAACAAAGCACTATTCTTATCGGATCGTACGTTTTTTTCATCCTCTATCTCTCTTTTGGTTTGTTTTCCATTCGTTTTCATTAAGACTTCGCCTGTGTCCTCTGCGTTATTTATCTTTTACTTATAAATCTTCGTATAGTTTTTCACTAAGAAAAATATCACACACACAATATCAGTTTTTCGAAAGCTCTACATCTAATCCTATCCCTCTCTATCCTCCCTTGTTATTTCAATCTCCCATCCTTGGCTCCCTTCCTCCCTATCATACTTCCTCTCCCCCCTCCCTATATTACCTCCCCTCCTCTCTTCCTCTCTATCTCACCTCCTCTCCTCCCCTCCTCCCTATACTACTTCCCCTCCTTCCCTCCTCTCTATCTTACCTTCCATCCTTCCCTCCTCCCTTCATCGCGTGATTAGAGAAAGTTGAATGGAGAATGAGAAAGCTTAATGAGACCTATTCAATAGAGACAAGAGTACACAACAGAGGTACGTGTCACCTTCGCAGGACCCGAGTCACCATACCTCACAATACACAGCGGGCGAAAAGGGAAGTGGAAAGGTCTGTGGGATGAAGATAGTGTATGTGATGGTGCGGGGGATGAATGGTGGATGAGAGGGAAAAATAGAGGAAGAGGAAGAAGAAAGGTGGACAGGGAAATGAGAGAGAAAAAATTAGAAATAAGTGAAAGGAAGAGAGATAAGAAAAGGCAAGGGAAGAAGAAGCGAGAGAAAGAACGAGAGGGGGAAAAGAGAAAATTCTCTTGTACATATAACTGTCAACAGCAATAATACACGAACAATAGATAGATATACAGACAGCGAGAGAGACGGATCAACACAAACACACTCATATAAACCTTTTCAGATACTTTTCCCCTACAATGTTGAAGAATGATAATAAAGAAAACAGCAAGCACGTCATAACAAGCAATAAATCACAGCAACTATAATTTTATCATTATGAACATAATCTCACAACACAGAAATGATACTTCCGCGTGAAAAAAGTCATTAGATACAAGTGACGAAGGAATACAAATGAACATTGAGAGGAATGTTTGTGGAAGAATGATAAAACAAGGATAGTGATGTTACAAATGAATCTGAAGTTTTGATGACAGGTTATATTATTGTTGTAATTATAGTAGTAAACACACTACTGCTATTATTATTATTATTATTATTATTGTTGTTGTTATTATTATTGTTATTATTATTATTATTATTATTATTATTATTATTATTACCAGTGTTAATAGTGTTAATAATAGTGTTAGTAATAACACTGGTGATGATTACTAAATGATGTTATGAGAAAAAAAAATTGTTACAAATTTCTTTTAGAAATACGATACCTATATAATTTTGCATGTTATGAGATGAGATACCATTCTATTTCTCAAATAGGCGTTATAAGACAGCAAGTAGATTAAGATGACACAAATGAAATCTTATCAAATATGTATAGAGAAAAGACTATATAAACCGTTTCCATGATAATCAGATGTATATTCGCTTAAGAAGTCTTCCTCATTGTACTTGGAGGAACTAATATAAAATAGAGAAGTCGATGCTGCAGATATACGTTAACTTCTCTGTATTCACAGCGACTTATATAGATTGACAAATGATAAATTTACTCCCTTTTATACATCATGTAAGACAGCTGAAGTCATTTGTCAAGGAATCTATTGTACAAACACACCTAATAAAAGTACAGAGAAATATGTAGTGGTTGGTGTGATAGATGTAAACAACTGTTTTTAATTACTTTTTATTTGTTATTTGCATTGTCTGTCTGTATTTTGAGTTTTGCTGTTGTTTATTCCGTGATTGTTTTAGTCTATTTTTTCATTTTTACTAATGGTGTTCATCGTGATCGTTTTAATTTCTTTATCATTATTACTATTGTAATTATCTATATTATTATAAATACTCCTATCATCATTATCCTTGATAATATCA
>NC_051399.1:45637424-45657424 GCF_015228065.2 Penaeus monodon
CATAATTTTATATACAGTTATAAGTATTACATTGTCAAACTACCCATAGATGTTCAGATTTTCAGGTAATTTCTTTCAGTCTAGTAGCAACTTGTGAGGTATCTCTGGCTAATATGAGAAATATTATTGATAGAAATAGTAATATTGATAATGATGATGGTAATAATAATAATAATGATAATGATAATGGTACTACTATTAATAATTATAATGATATTAATGTGATAATAATAATGATAATTATGTAAAAAATGATCATAACAATAATCATAAGAAAGGTTATAATGATAATAATGATAATAATGATAGTAGTAATGATAATAATGATAATTTTTATAGTAGTCATACTGATAATGATGATAATAAAAGTAACAATAACAACAAAAACAACAATAAGAATAATGATAAAAATAATGACAATGATAATAATGATAATGATAATAATGGTAATAATAATGATAATATTAATAATTTTAATAGTAACAATGGTGCTGATAGTAATTATATAATAGTAATTATTTTAATAATGGCCATAATGATACAGATAATAATAGCAATGTTAATAATGATAGTGATCATAATCATATCGATAAGAATAATGATAGTAATGATAAAGATAAGGATAATAATGAAAATCATGATAGTAACAATAATAGTAATAAAATTACAACAATAAAAACAACAACAAAATGATAAAACTAAAAATAATGACGATAATTATTATTATGTTAATGATGATAATGACAATAATAATAATAATGCTAATAAAAGTGATAATGATAATAATTATAACAACAATAATAATAATGATAATAATAATAATAATAATGATTATAATGGTAGTGATGATGATGTAAATGACAGAATCATTGGTGATTATGATAACGAAAACGATGGTAAAAGTGATAATGAGAAAGATATGATGAAATTATTAGCAATATTATTACTACTACAATAATACTACTATTAAGGTGGTTATGTTAACACCCTTTTGGTCACAATCATAATACATTTGAATCTTACATTTTATTGAATCGCGACCGAAATTCTTTTATACAATTTTATACATTTAGCTAATTTCTCGCCCGACGTAGCAACTTATATATCTATATCTATATCTATCTATCTATCTATCTATCTATCTATATATATATATATTTATATTTATATATAATGTTTGTATATTATCCGTTATTGTGTATAGTATATGTTTTATCATTTCCGTTTTCACTTCTTTTATCGTTTCAACGCACATCTCTCTCTCTCTCTCTCTCTCTCTCTCTCTCTCTCTCTCTCTCTCTCTCTCTCTCTCTCTCTCTCTCTCTCTCTCTCTCTCTGTACCATTCACTATCTTCTCTCTCTCTCCCTCCCTCCCTCTCTCCCTCATGTATTTTTTTTTTATTATCATCTTGATATTTATTCGCATTTGTTACCTATTTGCCTCCCGCTTTCTTTCTCCCTTCCTCCCTTTCCTTTTTGACTCTTTATCAAACTGTTGCCTTTTCCCATTTCTAACCCCCTCATCCATAATTTTAATCCCTCTGCTTCCCCAACCCACGGCTTTCTTTCCCCTCTTCCCCATCTCCGCAACCCCTCACTCTCTCCCCATCCCGAACATCTCTTCCTTGCCCTCATCCACCCTGCCCACCTCTTCCTTACCCCTCACTTACCCTGCCCTACCTCTCCCCATCCACCTCACCCACCATGCCCCATTTCTCCCCTTCCCCACTCTTCCCCATCTCCTCATCCACCCTTCCCCATCCCCAAACCCACCCTGTCCCCACCTCTCCTTAATCTCTCACCCATCCTAACCCCCTACCCCAACCCCCAACCCCACGGCGTTCCATTCCCCTCTTTCCCTTCCCCCTCTGTCACAACAAACCAGGACGGCGCACTCCCCCCTGCGGCATGTTATCCCAGCATCAACCTCTTGACTCTACCGACGGGGATGTATCTTCGGGAAAGGGAAGACAAACAGAAGTTGTCCTGCTCTTTTCTAGCTCTATCAGCCCCCCCCTCCCCCCTCTCTTTGTTTTTTATATGTTTGTTTTTTCTCCCCCCCATTTTTTTTAGAGTGTGGAGGGAGGGAGGGGTGATTGCTGGGGGGTATTTTGATTTTTCTTTTTTATGGGGGTGAGGGGTGGGGAAATGGCGTATTTTTACGAAGATGGGAGGGGGGGGGGGTGAAAACTGTATCACTGATCTTTTTAGTGGAATCGTGCATTCTTTCTCATTAAAAATAAAAAAAATCTTTCTTACCCTTGTGTACGCTTTGTTGTGGCGGCTGTCAAATTTGTAGCAATATTTTGATTGTTTGAAGCGAACAATCTCATCCTCTTACTGAATATCTGAATTAGAATTCATTGTTTCCATTCGAATCGTATGATGTTTTCGATTTCATAGATTTTTATTACCAGTTCTCAATTTGCAGATTTCTGTACAGATTCAGCCCGGAAGGTATAAGCGTGAATAAATGAAAGAATACAAGTGGAATTAAGGAAAACTAATGTTCATGCAAAAAAAATATATTCAAAGAGAGCAATAAAACGAAGTTCAAAGTTCATAGAGCGGAGGTGCTATAAATTAATTTACCACATAATTTCCTTACTTCCTACCGACCCCCCACCCCCTACCCTACTTAACCCTTAGGGCAACCATCGTGTTAATATAATACCACAGCACGCACCGCAGCACACACACACACACGCACAAGCGCCATCGCCACAACCCGATCGATCTCCGTATAAAAAGCGTCTGTCTCACTCGAAATTAAACCCCCTTCCACCCTGACATATTTTGACGGCCTCCCCTCGCTTTCCCCCCGACCACAAAGTCAGTACAAATTTCCATCAGTCCGTCTTAATTATGAATTTTAATGTGAGTATAAACGGTGCTGATTGGGCGCTCCCCAGGGAGAGGGAGGACCGACTATGGGACTGGAACACTTTTCGTTTGTCTCGCCAGCGCCGACATCTCGATCACAATGAGTTTGTTTACATTTTCAGCGGAGGAATACATTTGGTACAGGAAGACCGCAGCCGAACGGGAATCACCAAAATCATTTTGTGTTTTGTGTAGGTGTCTTTCTCTCTCTCTCTCTGTCGATTCTGTCTGTGTGTTTCTCTCCAAACTGCAAATCCTTTTTGATTTTGAGGAATGCAAGTGACGGAGACAAAAAGGCTAAAATGATGGAATTGTCACGTCAGTTCCTTTCACGAGCCTCAAGCGCTGCTCTCTCGGCCTCCCTTTCTCTTTGCTTCCAAAAGGGAACAAATGCGGTTTCCACTTCTCGAGCCTCTTCTTGCTCTTCCTCCTATTCTCCCCTCAATTTATTCTCTATTTCTTCCCTCCCCCTCCTCACTCTCCCTCTTTTTTGGGGGGTTGGGGTAGGGAGGTTCTTCTAAAGCAGAAATTGCGATATAATTTCCCCGATGGTTCCCCTCAGTATTTGGCACCCTAAAAGTTTTTCCCGGTCGCTTGTCGTCTTGGGCCACGCCAGAAGAGCTCCTTTTGAATTTTAAACTAAACGTGAACAGGGAGTGATTGGGCTTGTCTCCTGGGAGCTCCTTGTTACCAGGTATTGTTGAAGGGTGGCGGCCACCTCGTGCCACTGCCTCCGCCTCCACCGCCGCCTCCGCCACCGTCGCTGCTCCCGTTCATTTCCCCGCCTCAGAGCCTCACGCGTCTAAACCTATTGTTATTGGCACTATAAATGGCACAGTGTATCGCTTACGTCATTAGTACTGTCTTCCTGGTTTTGTTATATAAAGATATCTCGGTTTGTAATCATATAAATCATCTAGATATTGTACGAATATGCTCGGACTTCGTTATGACTATAATTACCTCCTCTTAAACATATTCCTCCTAATTATCGCCATCGCTTGACATTCTCACTGATTATATCTCTCTTCTTACCTCGTTTTCAGATTCCCTTCTCTCCTTGCATTCTTTGATTATTCCTCTTTCTCCTTCTTCCCTCTTCCTCCATTCGTTCACCACCGCTTCGTGTGTGTGTCTCTCCCCCTCCGCTCGGACACGTCCTTCACGAGACCCTAACAATGGTCTATTACTCGGAAATTTTGTGAAAGTGAATTATAGGTTTATAAATATATATAAGTCAACTTGTCGCCTTTGGAGGGCCGAGGTAGCTAGCTCGCTCTTGTCGACAGCGCTGTTACTATTGTTATCAAAGAGAGTGGCCATTTCTTGTTGATTCTGGGTAAGACCTTTCTGACTTTTTTCCGCTTTACTTTTTTTTCTCTCTCTCTGGGGGGAAGGGGGGCATTTTGAAACGGATTGATTCATCATCGTTTTTTTATTTAATAGATAAATTAAATTTTGGGTTGATGGAAAGCTCAGAAGTGGAGTTAACGAGAAGCTTAACTGCTAAGAAAAGAGGAAAAAAATAATAAAAAAGAGAGATTTTCGACATTTCCAAGAAATAGAAAGTTACTTCTATCTTTTACCTTATTATTATTATTATTATTATTATTATTATTATTATTATTATTATTATTATTATTATTATTTGTTCTAAATATTTTTCCTCGTTACCTTGGATTGCGAAACATTACTAAAACGTTATTCTGTTATTCTCATTTCTTTAATTACTGTAATGTATTTTTTTTTCTCTCTCTCCTTCGCTTGAGGAATCATCCAGAAACAATAAGTCAGGCGGCGAGGGAGGCATCCGGGGAGGGCCAGCCGGTGCCACGTTCGTTCCGGCGGTCTGCGAACCCTAATATTTTCCCCTCCCTTCCCCCCACCTTCCCTTTCCCTCCCTCTACCTCCTATCTCCCCTCTCCCTCCCTCTGCCTCCTGTCTCCGCTCCCCTCTCCCTCCCCATCCGTCTGCCTACTCGGCCCCTCTCCTTTCCTCCTCCTCCAGCCCTTCGCTCGTCCCTCCTTTTCCTCTCTCCCACTCCACTTCAACCCTCCCTCCCTCCTTCCTTCCCTCCCATCCTCCTCTTACCTCTCTCCCTCCCTCTTGTCCTTCCCTTCCCTTCCTCCCTTCATCCCTCCCACCGTCTCTCCCTCCCACCCTCCCTCACTCCCTCCTCGCCCCCCCCTCCATCGGCTGTGGCGTGCCGTGTGAGGTCATATGTGAGAAATAAAGCCATCAGACGATCGCCGGCCCCAATATAAATGGTATCGCGGCTGAGAAATAGGCGCAGCAGCTGGGCTCACCCTTATATCACCCACCCCCCCGCCCGCCCGCCCGCCCGAATCGCAGCCTCGAGTGCCATGAATGTGTGTGCTTGCGGTTGGGGGAAGCGGGTGGGGAGGGGTTGATCGATGTAGGGGTTAGGGGAGGAGGAAGATGGGGGTGAGGGAGGTCGATGGGTATGTGAGTTGGGGGAAGTCGATGGGTGTGGAGTTGGGGGGAAGTCGATGGGTGTGGGGGGTGGGGGAGGTCGATGGGTGTGGGGTTAGGGGGAGGTCGATGGGTGTGGGGTTAGGGGGAGGTAGATGGGTGTGAGGTTAGGGGGAGGTAGATGGGTGTGAGGTTGGGAAAAGGGGGGGGATGGGTGTGCGTGGGGGGGATTGCGGGATGGAGTGGTTGAAAGTTGAACGTTGGAGTATGTGTGGGGGATAGATGTATGAAGAGGGGAGGGCGGTAAGTAGGTAGGGGAGAAAATTTTAATTGATATCAATCATTCTATCTGCTTTTTTTTCGGTTTTCATTCCCTCTCTTCCCTATCTCCCTCTCCGACATATCTGCTTTCTCGAAGCTGACATCTAAGGAAGATTTAAGGAACGAGAGGTGGGAAAAGCGGGTGTATCTCCCCTTAGGCCCACCTTGCGCCAACCTCCCCCGCGCTCCTTCTCTCCCCTTCCTCCCTTCTTACCGCCTTCCTTTTTTTCACCCCTTCCCTTTTACCTCCTCCCACCTCCATCCCTTTTCTCCTCTCCCTCCATCTTCCCTTTTCTCACCTCCCTCCCCTTTCACTCTTCTCCCCTTCTCCATCCTTCTCCCTTTCTTCTTTCCTTTTCTCTCCTTCCTCCCTCTTTTCATCTCCCCCCCTCTTCGCTCTTCTCCCCTTCCTCCCTTCCCTCTTCTCTCATTCCCCATCCCTGTTCTCCCCTTCTTCCTCCATCCTTCTTTTCCCTTCTTCCCTTTTCTTACCATCCTCCCCCTTTGCTCTTCTCGCCTCCCTCTTTCATCCTTCTTCTCCCTTCCCTCTTCCCTTTTCTCCCCTCCCCTCTCTACCCTCCCCTTAAATCCCATCCGACCCAACTTGCCCTCCTCCTATCCTCCCCTCCGCCCCTTCCTCCTCCCCTCCGCCCTTTCCTCTTCCCCCCTCCCCTCACCCCACAGACGCGCGCCGACCCTCCCTTCTTATATATGCACCGTCGCCCATCAAGTGATAGTTAATGATCGCCTATTAAATATTAATTGTTATAGCGCTACGCTAGTTGTGTTTATGTCACTTAAGAGCTGCAATGACGACGGTGCCCTTGCAGCCTGCCGACCATCGGGAGGGGAGGGGGGGGATCCGGAGGGGAGAAAGTGAGGAGGGAGTGGGAGGGGGTCCGGAAGGGAGAGAGTAGGGAAGGGGGGAGGAGGGAGTCCGTCGTTTGCAGTAGCAATGATGTACACGAAGGCTACTTGCGTGAGGAAAGATTATGAGGAAGAGGAGTGGGGAAGGAGGTGGAGATTGAGGTGAGGTGGCTACGTTTCGTTTGATAGAAATTATGTATATATATATATATATATATATATATATATATATATATATATATATATATGTATATATATGTATGTATACACAGACACATATACATTTATATATTGAGAGAAGGGAGCTGAAAAGCTGATGTGTGGTGTGATTATATCTATCGAAGAAGACCAGTACCAAAAGAGGAAGAGGAAGCAGAGGCAGAAGCAGGATAAAAAAGAAAAGAAACAGGAGATGGAAGAAGACGAAATAGTAAAAGGAAACGAAATGAAAAGTGCATAAAAGGAGACACGTTCGACGGGAGCAAGACGAGAGGATCTCAGTAAAGCTAGGAGAACGAAAAGGGAAAATGTAGCCCCGTACAGGAGACCAGGGCTACACAAAAGCGGCCGGGACTACACACAAGGCTTTTAGACCACACACAAGGGGGTCTGAACTGCGCAAGGGACCTCCGCACACAGGAGGAGGGGTCTAGGCCACACATTTCACAACTCATATCACCGTTATAAGACTTTGAAAAGGTACGGGGGATATAAGTTGGCCCAAACTTTATAACAAACTCTCAAGTTTTCGTAAAAGTCTCGGTTTGTCGAGATGATTTTGGTAACTTTCCGACAGTAAAGTACGGGACTTGGTTGGCTCTCGGTTCGTCCGCAGCTGGTTCGTTGGAGCCGTCGCGGTCCAGCTGGTGCCCAAGTCTCCGCACAGCTGGCTCCCATCACGCTGCAGCTGGAGTGATCAGGACCCAGAGACTCCAACGCTTAAATCACCTTAAGAGCATAAACATGGTATAAAGGGCGCTCTTTAGAAATATTTGACTCACTATAGGCAGCTCCCTCAGCCTATGACATAAGGTAACCGTCATACTCATAACTGTTAACATCATTATTATCATCGTCATCCCCATTATCATCATCGTCATCTCCATTATCATCATCGTCATCCTAGTTATCTTCATCTTCATCATCACATAACTGTTTTACCAATGGAAATACAGTGACACCCCTTAGACATATTCGGAATGCTGTCTGTATAGTACCATCTATCCTCTGTTATCACCACATATGTGTAGAATCTTCTTTCGATTTGAAGTTATTTAGAATAAGTAAGTGATAATAAGTTTAGGAGCGAACGATAGTAATAAGTAAAAGATATACAAAATTCATTTAAAAAGTTGAGAATAAATGAAAATGGATATAAAGAATATGCCTAAAAGTAGGTTGAGAATATATAAAAACAAATATAAAAAATTATCTAAAAATAAGTTAAAAATGAGTAAAAACAGTTTTTAAAAATAGGCCTAAAATAAATACATCCTTGAACTGGATGTCAGGGTCAATAAACAAGATATTATCATGTGTTGAAAGAGGATGCACGCCCGTTGCAGGAAGGTCAATATGCAACTCGGACTGTCTGTGGAATATTGACAACGGAGACTGTGAGACGTGCACTTGTATCGACGCTTTCGGCGGAGGTCGCAGGCGTAAATCCGTGCATGATAAAAGATCAACATGCGCACACACATACACGGACAGATACGCACAGACACGAATACAGACATGTAGATACTCAAAGACCTTCAAACACACACGTTGTTACGCTCTGTCTCTCTCTCTCCCTCTCCCTCTCTCTCTCTCACACACACACACACACACACACACACACACACACACACACACACACACACACACACACACACACACACACACACACACACTAACACATACATACACACACACATACATGCACGCACGCACAGATGCACGCACGCACACACACCTATCACAGGCCATACTCGCCTTGTATCTTAAAAAAGAAAAGGGAAAAGAAAAAAGAAAAAGCGAAGAAGAATCAACAAGAAAAAAAAATCAAGATGAAAAAGGCCACGGTGTCGCCTGCAACATCAAGCATGCAACCCGAGTAAGAGCCGCGTCTACATCTGCAACTTTACTTTATAGGCGATGTCGAAGTGTAGGACATGTCACATCCAAAGTCCGCTGCAGGCCACCGTCATGCAGGCTAGTCACGTCATGATCATTAGCGACCGCCGTTGTATGATGCAGCAGCGGCCGTCGAGCTTTTCCATATACAATATCTGCTCGGGATTTGCATGGCCGGCCTGCACGCCCGCCGCGGAAGAGAGCAGTCAACGCCCGGAGGATGGCGGCTATGGTGCGCATGGTGGGTGCGTTGGGGGGTCAGGGTGGTTAGGGTGGGGATGGAGAGCTTATAGTGTCCATGGTGGGCGCGTGAAGGGGTTACAGTGGTTGTGGTGGTGGGGGGGTGTGTGTGGAAAGCTTATGGTGTGTTGAAGGGTTATGGTGATCATGGTGGGCTCGTTGAGGGGTTGTGGTGGAGGGGTGGTATGGTGCACATGGTGGGAGAGTTGGGAGGAATAAGGTGATTAGGCTGGGGGGAGAGCTTATGGTAATCTTTTTGAATGTATGGAGAGCTTATGGTGGTCACAGTGGATGAGTTAAGGGATTATGGTGATTATACTTGAAGGGTTATGGTGGCTGAGGTTGGGGATGTTATAATGAGTGATGTTGAGGGATTATGGTAGTTATGGTGGGTGATGGAGAGCGTATGGTGGTCGCGGTGCGTGAATAAAGAGCCTATGGCAGTTATGGTGGCCCCGTGAAAAAAAAAATATATATATATATATATGTGTATATATGTATATATATATGTATATATATGTATATATATATGTATATATATACATATATATATATATATATATATATAATATAATATATATATATATATATTATATAATATATACATAGCGATCATGGTGAATGGATGAAAAGCTTATGGTGATCAGATGCATGAGTAGACATGGGTAGATAACGTATGGTAGGTATGGTAGCTGAACGGAGACGCATGGTGCATATAGTAGTCATGCTAGCTGCACTGAAGAACTTCCGATAGCAAAGGTATTCGCGGTATTAAACTTATGGTGTCTATGGTAATGGTGGTTGTCATGCGCGTCCACATCTGACAGCGCCGCTCCCGTTGTCGGTAATTAAGCTTCCTCAGAAACCGCTCGTGGGGAATGGCGGCGCCGTCAGGAGCCATCCAGGCCGCAGGAACTATAATACGGATGATTTTAAAAGACGAGGAGGGGGTGCCAGCCCTTGCGCGGAAGGGGTGAGTGGGGGAATGGAAGGAAGGAAAGGGGGAACGAGGGAAAAGAGAGTGAAGGAGGGAGAGAGGTGGGGAGGGATAAGATAATGAAGGAGGAAGGGGTAAAACATGTAAGGAAGGAGGGGAGGAAGAGGGTAAGAGAATTAAAAAGGGAGAGACGTAGGGAGGGATAAAAGAGTGAAGGAGGAAGAGAAGTGGGGAGGGATAAGACAATGAAAGAGGGAAGGAGGACGGAAAGAGGGGAGGGATAAAAAATATGAGGAAGGAGGGAAGGGGTGAAGGAATAAAGAATAAAGGAGAAAAGACAGAAAAGAATGAAGAGAAGATGGAAGAAAGAATGGAACACAAGAGAAAAGGGATAGAAGAAAAGAGAAGGTGGGAAGGGTGAATGAATGAAGAGAAGAGAAGGTGGGAAGGGCAAATGAATGAAGAGAAGAGAAGTGAAGGAATGAAAGAAGAAAGGAGGAATGAATAAATGGAAGTAAGGGAGGAGGGATGAAAGAAAGGAAGAAGGAACGGCGAAAGACAAAAAGGGGAAGAGAAAATGAAGAAAGAAAGAAAGAAAGAGGGAATGAATGAGGTAAAAAGGGAAGAATAGAGGAGTAAAAGGAGACGATAAGAAGAAGAATAAAAGAAGAAAAAGAAGCAGAAGAAAGAAGACTAAAATCAAGAGAAAAAAGTACCAAAATAATTAGATCAAGAAGAAAAGAAAAAAGAACAAAAAAGAAAGAAGCAATAAAGAAGCAGAAAAAAAACTAGAGAAATACTACCAGTTCTCCTCCCTGCCAGAACAGTTACGAATAACACTTATTTCATTAGAGAACAAGATATACACGCAGCTAGCTTAAAAAAAAAAAAACTCATTGTTATGCCGATAATAACCTTTTTCCGCTAGAGCCATCCTCCTGTCGAAGGTACGGTTCCTCCTGCAGTTCATCAGTGTGGTTTCGAATTCTTTTCGGTAGTATAGTGAACGGAATTTGTTCTCGTTATGATGCTGGTGATAGTGAGGATGGGATGGTGAGGGAGCTGTAGTAATGATGGAGATCAGGGTGGTGATGGTGAAGATGGTGAGGGAGCTGTAGTAATGATGGAATCCAGGGTGGTGATAGTGACGATAGTGAGGTACTTGTAGTAAAGATGAATTTCAGATTGGGGTCATTATGCAGTGATGATGTTGATGGTGATGGTGACGGCGTGAATTATAAAGATAAGGATGATAATGAAAATGATAACTATAGTAACAGAACAACCTCCTTCTCCTCCTCCTTCGTCTTCTTTTTTCCTTCTCCTTCTCCTTCTTACTATTACTTCGGCTATTATTATTACTACTACTGCTGCTACTCCTGCTACTGTTCATGTTGCTGCTATTACTACTATTAATACTACTGCTGTCATTGTCATTATCATTGATAATAACAACATAATTCAACAACTACAATAATTGCTTGCACTGTGCTTTGTTGTTATTGTCAATACTATAAGATACATTATTGCATAATGATATAGTATAGAAAGAGGCTATTGAAAAGAAAAAAGAAGAATGAAAGAAAGATAGAAAAAAGGGAATGAAAGATAGCAAAAAGAAATTGAAAGAAAAAAAAAATGCACTGACTTAGTGAAAAGCAGGACAATAGTAAAATCAAACTGACAAGTAGACAGACACAGGATAAGATGATGATGGTCTGGCCAGACAAACATACAGTTAGACAGGAAAGACAGGCAGAGAGACAGACAGATATGGTAGACAGTCAAAGGAAAAGATAACAAAGCAGGAAATGTATAGACAGACAAACAGATAACCAGATAGACAGGCAGACGAGGCATGGCAGGATGGACAGACAACCGAAGTACGACCAATCTAAACAGACAAACGGGTGATTAGGCTAGACAGACAGACAGACAGACAGACAGACAGACAGACAGACAGACAGACAGGCAGGCAAGCAGGTGAATCATGCCCAAGCTAGCCAGACAGACAGGCGAGATATAGCTAGGCTAGACACCTAGACAAGTAAGGGCATGACTAGACAGACAGACCGTCAAGCAGGCAGGTGAGTCATGACCGGGATAGACAGAGCGATGAGGTATATCTAGACTAGACAGACAGACAAATGAGCTAAGGGTAGGCTAGAAAGACAGGCAGGCAGCCAGACAGGGAGGGAGGCAGGCAGGCAGGCAGGCAGGCAGGCAGGCAGGCAGGCAGGCAGGCAGGCAGGCAGGCAGGCAGGCAGGCAGGCAGGCAGGCAGGCAGGCAGGCGGGCCGGCAGGCAGGCAGGCAGGGAGGCACGGCTTGGCAGACAGACAGACAGACATGCAAAGAGGCTTGGTGTGTCTTGGCTAGAAAGACAGACAGACCAGGTATAGCGAGGCTAGACAGACACGCACGCAGGCAAGCAGGCAGGCGAGGCATGAGCAAGCTAGCCCAACAGACAGACAGACGTGCAAGGCGACGCACGTCCGGGCAGACGGGCTTTCATTATTAGGGCCAATTAGCGTGAGTGTTGTGGACGGCGGCGGGCGGGGAGGGCGGCCGGGTGTTGTAATGGCGCCGTCGCTATTACACACTAAATACTAACCCTGATTGAGCGGCAGCGTGATGGAATACCTTGTTTGCGTGTCCACGGGTGTCGCCTTGGTGTGGACAAGGGGAAGGGGGGAAGAGGGGGGAAGAAAGAGGAGGTTGGGGAGGCAAGGCCTGGGGGGGAGATGCTGGATACCTTTGCTTATCCCCCGCCCCCTCACCCCACCCCTTCCCCCTCCCGGCCGACATCTTCACACGCGTATCACGTTCGGGTTTTGTGTCTCGGATCGTCCTCTTGTTTCTTTGTCTTCTTTGCGTCTCTCTCTCTCTCTCTCTCTCTCTCTCTCTCTCTCTCTCTCTCTCTCTCTCTCTCTCTCTCTCTCTCTCTCTCTCTCTCTCTCTTCTCCCCCTCTCTCTCTCTCTCTCTCTCTCTCTCTCTCCCTCTATCTCTCTCTCTCTCTCTCTCTCTCTCTCTCTCTCTCTCTCTCGTACATTTTATCTCTCTCTCGTTTCTCCTTCCTCATTCCCCATTTTTATCCCACATATTGCAACTTCATACCGCTACCACTTTTGCGATCGCTGCCAGTATGTGTATATTTCTCATCATATATGTAGACAAGATCGGCATGTAAACAACCGATATATTACAAGTGAATTCAGACCCTGATTGGTAGAGACAGCAAGATGAATTAGGCAGTATATGCATGTTGACACAGATCCCCGAATGGACAGATATATAGCCAGTCTAAAGCGTACCCAAACACTGTAAAAGCACTTGTGTAATGAATTCACACCCGTGTTACAAGAGTGCGATGAACAGATGAACATACACACGATAAACAGCCGTAAACCCTAAATTTCGGAAACGAATAAAAACTGTGAATAAACGAAAAGGGCATTTTTAATTTCTCTTGTTCACCTGCTTGTTCATCGACGCATAAACCCTTGCTTTTATGACTAACCAGGGAGGTAATGAACAGGTGTTTTAGCACCTGCTCAACTCATCTTGGGTGATGGTGGCATATTCGCTCGCTCTTGCCCTCATCTGCTCGCTATTCCGCCAGTGCTTCCTCGCCAACCAATCTATTTTACTAACAAAGAACTTATAAACACATTCGTTATTGGGAACGTCTTGGGAGATACAATCTTTCTTTCGTTCTTTTTTTTTGTTATTGTTAATTTTTGTTTAAGCTTCGTTTGTTTTGTATCATCAGTGCCTTTATTTATACCTTTCTGTTTGCCCCTTTCTCTTATTTGTCTTTGTTTCTGTCTTTCGATATCTGTGCATGTCTCCTATCTCTTTGTAGTTCTCCCTCACCCCCCCCTTCCACCCCCTCTCTCTCTCCTCTCTCTCTCTCTCTCTCTCTCTCTCTCTCTCTCTCTCTCTCGTCTCCCTCTCTCCCTCCCTCCTCCCACCTTCCCATCCACCCTCTTTCCCCCCTTCCTTTCCCAACCACCCTCTTTTCCTTCCTCCTTACCCAGTCCCATCCTCTTTCCCTCCCTCCTTCCCTTCCCACCCTCCCCGTCAGTCCTACCCTCCAAGCACACATGCAAATCCACACAAACAAACTCCCAGAAAATCATGCATGTTGTTCTCGCTCAAGAAATAGGTAGTAATGAGACTTACGTGCTAGAGGCATTCATTATACTAATATGAATTGCATATTAACCTGATGGACATTAAACTAGTTTTATTAAGAATGTAGTTTAAATTACAGCTCATCAAATAATCCACATGTGCATGAGAGTTGCTGCATTTTTCTTTGTCCTGTAAGTAAGACACCTCCCGGGTTCCTGCTGCAGGATGCGTTGCGCCGAACACTCGGGGCTGAGGGAAATTCTGCGAGTGTGGCTCATTATATGTATATGTATATATGTGTATATATATATATATATATATATATATATATATATATATATATATATATATATATATATATACACACACACACACACACACACACACACACACACACACACACACACACACACACACACACACACACACACACACACACACACACACAAGGAAGCACAGGTCAGGCTGTAGTACACATAGCAGTATCCATAGAGATTATTTTTTCGTCACAGAAACTAAAATATGTAGACAAACAGCTTAAAAAATACAGGTAGGGTCAATATTAAGATCGATAGACCGATACGAGTATCTTATGTATGTAAGTAGATAAACAAGTAGATATAAGTAGATTGAGTGAGAGATAGAAATTTAGATACCATGATGTATATATAGATAATAGTGATGGATACATAGATACAAAAAGCTACATGAGGCTGATATAGGGGAGATGGACGAGCAGGTGGATATGCAGGTGAAGGAAGAGCTAGAGGGATACGACAGATGCACAGAGAGATAAGACAAACATGCAAAAACATTAACATTCATTTTCAAAAATAAAAAGTTTTCGAGAATGAGGGGAAAGAGGGACAAAGAGGAAGAATAAACCTTCAGTCTTGCAGACTCCCCTCCCTTTTCCTCCTCCTCCTCCCCTCCCCCTCCTCCCTCACCCACACACATCCTTCACCTTACCCACTTTTTTCATCCCCCCTCCTCCTTCCCCCCGCCCGCCACCGCCGCCGGCACCACCTCCGCTCGCTGACTAACTTCGCTTGGGGTTTGTCGTACAAAAATGACATAATTTGAAGTTCAGGGGAATTAAGAAGTTTTCGGCGGCCATTAGCGAACCGGTAACGTCTGTATCTCGAGGAGGAGTTGGCAGAAAGGTGGGGAGGCGGGGGAGGGGAAGAGGAGGGGAGGGGAAGGGGAGGGGAAAGAGTGGGTGAGGGAAGGAATGGAGGTTTATGAACAAGACGAGGATCAACAAGACCTCTTCATTAATCTTGTGGTGCCCGAGGAAGATGTGTGATGTGGGGGAGGGGTTGTGGGAGGCGGGGAAGGGGGTTGTTAGTGGAAAGCTGGACTCAAGTCTTGAGAGTTGGAGGGGGAGGGTAGGGAGGAGAGGGAGGGAGTAGGAGGAGGAGAAGGAAGGAGTTGTTACGATTCTTTGTAATAGCTAATGACTATGATGTTACATCCTCTTTTGTTTGTTTTTACCGCTAATTAAACCTTTCCTTTGCAATCACTTGAGGAGATTTCAAACCGAATTCTCGTTATTAACATTTATTCCGAGGAATTATCTGCTCATTTAGACCTCCAATGATTAATTCACTTGTGTTTATGATGTATTGGTTTCTGTGAAGACTGAAGAAAACAGAAACGGTCTGGCGAGGTGCCCTATAAGGACCACAAGCTGAGAATTCGGTCTTTTTGGGAGGTATTTTGCGCGAGACCATTTTCTGTCCGTTTGGTTATCCATTTAGATATTTATCTATGTCTGTCTATGTGAAAGAAGACAGGAAGGGGGATTTGGAGACTTTTTGCCTGTTATTTGTCTCTTTCTATATTTAGGGAGAGAACGATAGAAAGAGAAGAGAGGAAGGGAGAGGAAAATCTTTGCCTATGTCTTCCTATTTCTCTATTGCTTTTCAAATTTAGAGAGACAGAGAGAGAGAAAATGAAAGAGAGAGAGGAGAGAGAGAGAGAGAGAGAGAGAGAGAGAGAGAGAGAGAGAGAGAGAGAGAGAGAGAGAGAGAGAGAGAGAGAGGAGGAGGGGGAAAGAGAACATGAAAGAAATAGGATTATGTCTGCTATAAAGTTCCGTAAATCTGAGAAGTCATTCAGCAATGTGTATTGGGAACTTTTTCATGGATAATTTTGGATAGATTAGGTCGAAACGGGCTTGGATAGATTCACAACTTAAAGGAAAAGCAGGGATTCAGACGAAGATGTAAATGATGTCGATAAAACTACGTCTCACTAACGCCTTCACTCATCACGTATAAACGCCATGATGCTTCGGTGTTTGGAGGATTTGCAACAGATGAGGCGAATGTCAATAGGATCCGAACCCTTTCGATGCGATCGCTTACAGGCGCCAATACCGACTTAACCTATTTAAGCCAGTAATGGACTTGATTTGCAAAGATGGACGCATTATCTGCGCCCAGCTGGAAAAAGGCACCTGTAGCATGCTGAGAAGCTGATCTCTTTTGCTCGAGCTAATTTGGGACGCAGCATTAAGAAGTGCAGATTGCCTTCGTTGCAAAATGTTTTGGCTTTCCCTTACGTACCCTGCGTAACCTATGTTGGGCCTGACGGTAAGACACACAACACGCACGCACACACACACACACACACACACACACACACACACACACACACACACACACACACACACACATACACATACACATACACACACACACACACACACACACACACACACACACACACACACACACACACATATACACACTATTTAAGTGGCAATGTCGTTTCTGAACTGAATGAGGTAAATGCATAATGATTAGGATAATGAAATGAAATTCCTTAGTATCATTACCACAATCAAACATGAAAAAACACAAATCACCATTAGTGATGATGTGGTGATATAAGATCCTTCTTTATATAGTTGTGAATCACGATGATAAATCATGTTAGATATGATTTTCCTTACATAAAGTGGAAAGGGCTTGTCATGCTAGAAATGGCTCAAAGATGGCGTTGCTAGAGGGACAAGAAGGATGAGGGAGGCAGGGGTGAAGTTAGTTTAGTGTGTGAAGAATCGTCGGTTTGAGGGTGTCGCGGCTGAAGGAAGTTGCAGCAGAGGTTGAGTGTTATAATTGAGGACTGAAGACGAAGGAAGATAGGGGGATTGGACTTGCAAGATGTGTGATAGTGGGAGAAAAAAAGGGAAAGTGAAATAAATGCGAAATGGTAAATGTGAAATGAATGCGAGATTTACCAGCGGCAATGCTGAAAAAGAAAGAAGGAACGAGAGAGAAATAAAAACGAAATGGAGAAAGAAAAGAGAGAAAAAGAAGAGAAAAAGAAAGAAAGAAAGAAAAAGCATCTCGTGAAACAAACAAACAAACAAAAAAAACAATACCATAACAAAACAATACCACTTAAACCATGAGACGAATCAGACACCACATTACCACCAATAACAAAAACAACAACAAAAATACAGGAAACTAATGTTGTCAGTGAGAGTGAAGGAAAGAAGGCAGTGTTGGCAGCGAGGGTGAGCGAGCGGGGTGTGTGTTGGTGGCAGTGTTTGTGGCAGCACTCGGGAGCCATTGGGGTATGAACGGCGCTGCTACGTGATGTCATTACGTCAGTTCGATCTGCTACGGGGAGGGGACGAGGGGAACAGGAGGAGGAGGAGAAGGGGGGAAAGAAAGGGAGGGGAGGAGAGGGGATAGGAGGATGAAGAGAGGGGAAAGGACGGGGAGGGGGGATAGGAGGATGATGAAGTGGGGAAAGGACGAGGAGGAGAAGAGGGGAAAAGAGGAGGAGGAGGATGAAGAGGGGAAAGGAGGAAGGTAAGAGGGGAAATGACGTGGAGGAGAGACGAAAAGAAGGGGAAGGAGATGGGAATAAGAGGAGGAGAAAAGGGGAAAGGAGAATGGAGAGAGGACAGGAGGAGAAGAGGGGAAAGGAATAGGAGGAGGAGAAGGAATAGAGACGAGAGAGATAATATGAAGAGAATAAGAGGGGGAAGGGTGAGGAGAAAGATGGGATAGGAAGAGAAAAAGAGGAAAAAAAGGAGAGTAAGAGAAGGAAGAGAGTGGAGAAAAGGATAAGAGATGAGAAAGGAGGAGGAAGAGAGGATAGGAGGTGGAGAAGAGGGGTAAGGAGGTGGAGGAAAAGAGGGGAAAGAAGGAAGAGGAGAAGGGGAAGAAAAAAGGAGGAGGAGGAATATGGGAGAAAGGAAGAGGAATAAGAGAAGGTGAAAGGAATTAGAAAAAGAAGATGGGGAAGGAAAAGGAGAGGAGGGAAAAAAGGGATAAAACAGAGAAGGGAAAGAGGGAAGGAAAAGGATAAAAGAGGAGGAAAATGAGATTGATGTAAGAGAATAACAACAAGGAAATGAAAGAGGAGATAAAGAGGAAAAAAAGGGAAGAGATAGAGACGAGGAGACAAATGAACCAGGCAGAGTTGGAGAAGATAGAGAAGAAGAAAGAGGAAATGGCAACAAGAGGAGAGAAGAAGAGGAAAAAGAGGAAGAAGACAGGAGGGTGAAGGGTTTAAGAGAAAGAATTAGGAGGAAATGAAGAGGAAACAGAAGCAAGTAAAGAGGAAACACAGGAGAAAAAAAATATGGAAAAAAGAAGATCGGGGGAAAATTGAAACAAAAAAAGACAAAGAAAAGCAAGAAAGAAGAAGAAAACGGACAGTGGAAGTGAGAGAGATTGACTATAAGCTAATGAAAAAAATGAAGGGTTAAAAACAAAGAGAAATGAAGGGAAAAAAGACAAAAAATAAAAGCAACAAAAGATACAACGATAATAAATAAAAATTAAGAAAAAATAAAAGCAGAATTCCGAGATCAAGCTAGTTCAGAACATCAGGAGCTAACGATCAATGAAATAACAAAACTGAAAATAAGAAAATTATTTAGAAGGGAGGGAAGGAGGGAAGGGGGTGGCGGTGGCAGAGGAAACAAAACAAAAATAAAACAAATAAAACAAATTAAATGAGAGACAAGAGGAAAAACAACTTCTGTTACACATGCACGAACACAGACGAAACTTTTCTTACTGCACGATCACCGGTTCTTCTTCCTTCTTCTTCTCCCACTTCTCTAAGTCTTCTTCACCTCCTATTTTAAAATCTTCATCCTCCTTCTCTTTTACCTCTTCGTCTTTCTTCTCTTCCTTTACTGAACTCCTCTTCTCCTTCATTTATCCTCTTCCCCCTCCTTCTCCTCCGTTACACCTTCTACTACTACCTCCTCTTCCTCCCCTTTTTTTCCACGTCTCCATCCTCTCTCTTCCATTCAGCACCTCTTCCTTGCTGCTCCACCACGTCCTTTCTCTCAATCGCCTTATTCCTCCTTTTTTTTTATCTCTTTCTCCTATCCATCTTCCTTCTCTACTCCTCCTCCACCACTTCCACCTCTTCCTACTCAACCTACTCCTTCTCCTTCTCCTTCTCTCTTCCGCCTCCTCTCCTCCTCCTCCTCTTCCTCTTCCCCCTCCTCCTCCTCCTCTTCCTCTTCCTCCTTCTCCTCCTCTTCCCCCTCCTCCTCCTCCTCCACCTCTTCCTCCTCCTCCTCCTCCTCCTTCTCCTCTTCCCCCCCCTTCTCCTCCTCCTCCTCCTCCTCCACCACCAGCACCACCACCTCCTCCTCCTCCTCCCCCTCCTCCTCCTCCTCCTCCTCCTCCTCCTCCTCCTCCTCCTCCTCCCTCCTCCTCCCCTCCTCTTCCTCCTCCACCAGCACCGCCACCCAACCCTTTGGCGATCTCGCTCTCTCTTTGTTCCGGCACAAAGCACAAGAAAATTATGAGAATAGCGTTATTACTGTAATTCAAATTAAATAAAACACCGAATATTGATGTCTGGCGGAGGAAGCAGCGAGGCGAGGGAAACCAAGAAACAAAGGACAGGTTAGATTTGATATAAAAAAGGAGGAATTGATACAAACCTTGGAGAGAGAGAAGCTCCTGGGAAATGGGTCGGACAGGTGAGAGAGAAAGAGGGGAAAAGGGAGAGAGAAAGAGGGGAAAAGGGAGAGAGAAGGGGGAGAAAAGGGGAGAAGGGAGATGGAAAGAAGG
>NC_051399.1:45662424-45664924 GCF_015228065.2 Penaeus monodon
GCAAATGTTTAACACAATCTTAATTCTTAGACAGCAGACTTCCCCCCTCCCCCCCCTTCATCCGCTTTCCCCTTCCCTTACCCCTCTCACCCCCCCATCCTCTTCACCCCTTACCTTAACCCCACACCTCTCCTCCCCCTCCTCCTGCTAGGCCCCATTTAGCCCTACCCCACTCTATTCCCCCTATCCTGCTCCTCCTTCTCATCTCTTCCCTTCCTCCCTCCTTCCCCACTCTACCCCCTACCCACATCAGATGTATCATCATATGTATCATCAGTTTGTTCTTTGGCAAGATTGCTGTTCCTCGCGAAATTGATGATATGCGAACTGATAAGAGAGATATCTGTCGTTGAGTTGATGATTCGGTTAATGGTGTGACAAATGATTATGATTATGATAATGATGATGACAGTGAGTAAGATAAGGATGGGTAATGAGGGACGGGAGAGGAGGAAGGATGAGGATCAGGGGAGGGGGAAGGTGGGGGAGGTGGATGATAGGGGGATGCGGGAATAGGGAGGGAGGTTGGGGGAGGAGGAGGGTAGAGAGAGGATACGGGAGGAGGGGGGAAGGGAGGAGAAGGAAGGGGGGGGGTGGAGTTAGATAATTGTGAGGATGAATGATGAGGTTTTGTGATGATAACGCTCGTCTAGTGATGGGAATGTAAGTTTGTCTCTTGTGAAAGGAGGAAAAATGAAGAGAAAGTGAACAGCCAACGGTTTTCAGGTCCCTACTCACACACACATACACAACCACACACACACACACACACACACACACACACACACACACACACACACACACACACACACACACACACACACACACACACACACACACATATATATATACAGACATATATATATATATATATATATATATATATATATATATATATATATATATATAGAGAGAGAGAGAGAGAGAGAGAGAGGAAAGAAAGAAAGAAAGAAAGAAAGAGGGAGAGAGAGTGCGATGTACGTATCCTTGCACCCCTTAATAAAGACGGAACAATAATGATAAATTAATAAAGGCAAAGCGGGGGAAGGAGAAACAGATCTAGCCTACCCCCCTCTCCACCAGCCTCCCTCCCCACCTCCTCTCCCTCGCTCCCCACCATTTTACCCCACTACCCTCCCTTTTACCCCACTACCCTCCCTCGTCCGAAGTTATAACTCGCCCCCACCAATAGTTTCCCTGGCCTCTCTCACATTCCCCCGTGCCCCCCACCCACTCTTTTACCCCCCCCTCCCCCCTAGCCCCGAGGTTATGGCAGGGGTCGGCGTAATCGTGTGTAGGTTCGAGTTAATGAAGAAATGTCTGTTACCGGCCAAGGTGTAATACGGGCTTACTACCCCCGTGGGACAACGGCCGGCTGGGGGAGGCTGTAGGGTCCTCTCCCCTGCCCCCCTCCCCCTTTCGTCAGATTTCCTCGTGGTGAAGGAAATGTGGTGATGTGATGGTGATGATGATCATTACATCTTCGGAAGTGGTACCTTTATTATCATTTTATCAGTTGTATTTGAATATCTCTATCTTTTCTGTAAACCACACTTTTGGAAAGAAAAATAACGATTCATTCATGCATTGTTCATCATACTACCAAATCCACAGACATAAAACGGTACATGTTTATTTTACGAAGAAATAACATATTGCAAACCATACATCCATGAAGTCTGTTACAACTACGCGACTCTGTTATAACACGTGCGATAAAATTATATAGCTAGAACAGCGTCATGATCGACAGCACTGATAATACCACAATAGCTTATGTACTCATGGTCTCTTTCGCTGCCGTTTAAGCTTCGAAAGAACCAACTTTTGGGATTACTTATTATGATCCACTGTAGACGTATGTATGTATGTGTGTATATAATCTTTTCTCATAATTATGCATTCCATAAGAGAGACAAAGGAAATGGAGAGAAAGAGAGAGAGAGAGAGAGAGAGAGAGAGAGAGAGAGAGAGAGAGAGAGAGAGAGAGAGAGAGAGAGAGAGAGAGAAACAGACGGAATTACAGACAGAGAGACAGAGACACAGAAAAGAGAGTAGCGGGAAGGAGAGACAAAGAAGATAGAAGAGAGGGAGAGAGATACGAAGAAGGGGAAGAACGAGGAGAACTGAAAAAAGTGCTTTCCCCAGAGACAGCTTCAAACCCACACTTCCCGTAATCAGGGCAGTGCTAGTTAACACGTACGTTACTACATGAGGACTCTGAGATGAGTGTATAGGTGGGAGGGTGTTGGTGTCCCCCCCTATACCTTTCCCCCGGCTGACCAATCTCCTTACCTGTTTCTCTTCTTCTTTGTACCCAACATTTACTTCTTAACCTATCTTTTATATCGATTTCCTCCTCTTCCTAGTTCCCTCCTTTAAGTTTTTAATTCTTTTCTACTTTTCCCTCCTTCCATTCCTTTTTTCAAATGCCCTAACTTCTCCGTCTCCCATTCCTTCCCACTTCCAATCCTTCCCCATAATTCTTCCTGTGCGCTTC
>NC_051399.1:45669924-45674924 GCF_015228065.2 Penaeus monodon
TCTCTCGCAATATGCCCAGTGACACCGAGGGCCATAATTATGAATACTTTATCATATTGGTCTCTGTGGTGCCATCCAGGCCGACCCTATGTCACACTTGTGGTGCCCTCGGCTGCCTCTCGCCCTCTCTCCTTCACTCTCCTCCCTTTACTTCTGTGCTCCGCCTTCTGTCTCTCTTGTTTATTTGTTTTCTTTCTCTGTATTTCTTTATTTTTTATTTGTATGTCTTTTCCTCTGTTCCTCTTTTGATTCAGTTACTTTTCTCTCTGTTTTGCTTTTTTTTTTCTTCAATCTTTGCTTCTTTCTCCCTTTCTCCCATTTTTCTCGTTCTTCCTCCCTCTTCTCCATTCATGCTTGATTTCCTGATTCCCTGATCTGAAGTACTGAGTTTCTCTCTCTCTCTCTCTCTCTCTCTCTCTCTTTTCGTTCATAATCTTGGATGATGATCATCGTTGTCATTACTATCCTCATTATTGTTGTCAATGTTGTTACGTTGGTGATGTATTGCTATCGATGTGTTGCTAATATTAATGTATCACACACACACACACACACACACACACACACACACACACACACACACACACACACACACACACACACACACACACACACACAAAACGTATCCCATTTCGACCGACATTTGCTCTTACATGCCCTATACAACCACACCTCCCGCACGTTCTACCCCACTCTCAGTCCCATCCAGCTCATGGTTCCCCTCCTCAGTAACCCACCCTTCTCACCCCTCGCCCCCCACCAACACTACCCACTTCCCCCCTCATCCCTCTTCTCCATCAACCCCACCCACTCCCCTCCTCACTCTTCTCCTCCCTCATCCCTCCCCCTTCACCACCACCAACCCCCTCCTTTCCCCTCACTCTTCTCCCCTCTCACCCCTCACCCCCACCAACTCCACCCACTTCCCCCCTCACTCTTCTCCCTCCCTCATCCTTCACACTCCTCCCCACCGCCCCCCCCCCTCCCTCATTCTTCAACCTCACCCCCACCCTCAGATAGCAATTCACGGGCGTGAGCAATGGGCTTTTCTCTCGATTGATTGCCATGGCTGGTTATGTGCACCTCTTCTCCCTAATCCATAAAAAGGGCTCCTGTTTGGATGCCCTTGGAAGATGAGCCTACGAGAGAAAATGTTATGTTTATGGGTGGGGTTGGGAAGGGAAGGGGGGTTGGGGGGTTGGGGGGAAGAGAGGAGTGGGGGAGGAAGGTTAGGGAGCTAGGGTTTGAGTTGGGAAGGAATGATAGGGGAAGGAGGGGGTGATGAGAGGGGAGTTGGGGAAGTAAGGGAGTTGGATACAAGGGGGATAAGGGAATGAAGGGATGATAGGGGGAAGTTGGGGTTGAGGAGGTAGGGAGGTTGGGGAAAAGGGAGGTGAGGGGAATGATGGATTGGCAGGTTATGGATGGAAGATGGTAGTGGAAAGAGGGGAGGGGGGAAAGGGAGTGATACACTGAGAAGGAAAAGGGGAGAGGGAGGGGGGATTGTAGGAGGGGGAGGAGAAGGGGAAAAAGGCAGAGGTGATATATGAGGTAAGGGGGGGGGGAGGTGAGAAGGAGGAGGGAATGGTATGAAGTGGGGGTGAGGGTGAAGGGCAGGGTGCAATGGGGGAATAGTGAGGAGGAGGAGGAAGGGAGAAGAGGGATAGAGGAGAAAAGGGTAAGAGGGAAGGGTTAAGGTCAGGAGTAAATGTAAGGGGAAAAGGAGGGGAAGGAAGCGTAATAGCGAAATGGGGGAAATGAAAAGGAAAACAGTGTTGATAAAAGAGGAAAAGAAAGCGAAGAGGAGAAAGAGGAGGGGGAAAGAAAGGAGAAAAGGGGAAAAGGGTAAATGGGGGGGGGAGGAAAAGTGAAAACTGACATAAAAGAGCGAAAGAGGAAGAGCAACGATGAAAAGAGAAGGGTAAATGATGCAACTTAAAAGATACTTATCGGAAGAAAAATAGTAATAATAAAATTCGTAATCAGTTTATACAGAATAAAAAGTACTGAAACATCACGAAATAAAAGAAAATCGGGATGGAAAGAGGAAGAGGAAGCAATAAATGGACAAATATATTGGATAATTGGATAAAACATTAACATGATTAATAGGTTCATGTAAATGAATAGATTATTAGATAAGAGAAATAAATAAGCCGGACAGGTGAGCGGGTATACGTTCGTGTGTAGATAAAGGTAAAAGAAAGAGAAGAAAAGGAAAAGAAAAAAACAACGAAAAAATAGGTAGAAACAGAAAGTGAAGAAAATGAAAATGATACAGTAATAGAACTAAAGACCAATCAACTAGGGACTAAGTCATCAAGATATGTGAGCGAATACGGACGAGGCAACAGAGCACAGATAAGAGAGAGAAAGAGGGGAAGAAAGAGGTGGATAGAGAGGAGGAGGGAGAGATTAGTTGAGAAAGTGTAAGTGTAAATGGAAGCAGAGGTGGAGGTAGAAGTGGTGGGGTGGAGGTGGTGGAGGTGGAAGTGGTGGATGAGGATGTGGATGTGGATGTGGAAGTGGAGGTGGTGAAGGTGGAGAAGGAGTTGGAGGAGGAAGAAGAGGAAGAAGAGGAGGAGGAGGAGGAGGGGAGGAGAAGAAGAAGAAGAAGAAGAAAAAAAAAAAAAGAAAAAGAAGAGGAAGAAGGCTAAGGAGTAGGAAGAGAAAGAGGTGGGGGATGGCGTGGTGGTGATGGGTGTAGAGGTGGAGGTGGAAGGTGGAGGAAGTGGAAAAAGAATAGAAGGAGGAGAAGGGGGAGAAGAAAAAGAGAGAGAGTAAAATAAAATAAAACAACAAACTCAACAAGAGACCCAATAACACACAAAGAGAGATAAAAAAGAGGGGGGAAAGAAACAAAGAGGAAGGAGAAAGAGAAAGGAGTTGAGGGATGATTTTGGAAGCGAAGGGAGGCCAGCTAGACCACACGACCCTCTGGGGACCTGACCCAAAGGGAGGGGAAGAGCGAGAGACAGACAGAGGGGAAGGAGGAGTCGGAGAGGAGGGGAGGAGGGAGGAGGGAGAAGGGAGGAGGGAGAACTGCTATCTACCGGAACCCCTCCTAAACTAGCATTTTTTTCAAAGCGTCCGTAACAAATGGCCTTGTCTCAAATTTGAAATCGCCCATATAATCATAGCAGAATTGAGACTGGATATTCATAGATGTGAGGGTAAGCAGAGGGGAAAGGCGAGGCGAGGTCTCGAGGGCAAGGGTGAAGGGTAGGGAAGGGAGGGGAGGAGCAAGGGTGAGAGGTAGGAAAGGGAGGGAAGAGGCAAGGGCAAGGGTAGGGAGGGGAGAGAGGGAAGGGTGAAGAGGATAAAGAAAGGAGGGGAAGAGGCAAGAAGGGTAGGGGGAGAAGGGAGGGAGGAAAGAGGAGATGAAGAAAGGAGGCAGTGAAGAGGAAGAATGAGGGGGGCGACGAGGGAGAGAGAGAGCGAGAGAGAGAGAGAGAGAGAGAGAGAGAGAGAGAGAGAGAGAGAGAGAGAGAGAGAGAGAGAGAGAGGGGGGGCAGGCAGGCAGGCAGGCAGGCAGGCAGGCAGGCAGGCAAGCAAGCAAGCAAGCAGGCAGTCAGACAGGCAGGCAAGCAGGCAGGCAGGCAGGCAAGCTAGCAAGCAAGCAAGCAAACAAGCAAGCAAGCAAGCAATTATGCAGACAGACAGACAGACAAAGACAGACAGAAAGACAGAGGGAAATAGATAGAGAGAGATAGGTAGAGAGACGAAGAGAGAGAGAGAGAGAGAGAGAGAGAGAGAGAGAGAGAGAGAGAGTGAGTCCAGACAAGAAGAATGAGACGGTCTGGCTCAAGGAGTCAGATAATAAATTTCTGTCTCAAGCATTTTACTAATACTGGATATGACCTTCTTCTCCAGCCTTTGTTATACACATTGTCCGGGGTCGTGGGGGTCGGGGGAGGAGAGGGGAGGCCGGAGGAAAAAGGGCTGGGGGGGGAGGATGAAAAAAGGGGGGGGGGCAAAAGAGTGTGTGGAGTTGGGTTAAGGGTGGGGGCGGAGGAAGTATATAAATGTAAACCTATGTGTATTTATGTATGCTTATGTTGGGTATGTATGTATTTAGGATGTATATATGCATGCATGTACAGGGTTTATGCGTGTTGTGTATGTACCCGCGCGTGTGTGTTGTATGTGGTGGTTATGTTTGTGTGTGTGTGTGTGTGTGTGTGTGTGTGTGTGTTGTGTGTGTGTGTGTGTGTGTGAGTATGCGTGCGTATGAATGCGAATACTTATGATATTCACTTACGATCATTTTCGTTTGTATACTAGATATTGCGTTAAGACATGACCTTAATTTAAGAAATTCATCCACATCTCCATCCATAACATCGCGTTCATTTCTCTCCACAGTGACATCCTCCGGGCATTTTTTGAAGCTAAATCTTTGCGTTTAATAGTCATTTTATGCCTAGAATGTGATGATTAATTTTAGTATGAATTTAATTGTAGTTATTTGAAAAGACTCGTTTGTTTGTTTTCTGGAGGTATTCGGAGGTATGCGTTTGTCTCATGGTTGAACCGAGAGGCTTAGGAAAGTGTATGATTGAAGCTGATGAAAATGAGAATGAAATAAAAATGAAAATTAAATAAACAAGAATAATATGTACACGAATGCAATCCTACACGCACATATATACGCGAACATAAACGAACACAAGCACACATCCATCATAATTCATCTAGCTTTAGGATATTTGCAATCCCAAAAACTTACTCAGGCAGAAACACTTAAAAAAATCCATATCAATTCTTCCCTTCCTCCTCCTCCTCCTCCTCTCCTACTTTGCCACCCCTCAAACCCTCTCCTCCATCCCATCTCTCCTTCACCCTCTCCCTCTCCCCATACCCTATCACCCATTTTACCCCCTCCCCCACCCCATCTTCCCCTCCCCACCCCTGTCTCCCTCCCACCCCGCCCCGACGCCAAGGATAACAAACACAGTTGTCATTGTTGGGACCAATTTTGGGGACATTATTAGCGCCTA
>NC_051399.1:45684924-45689924 GCF_015228065.2 Penaeus monodon
TATGAGGGATTTCATGATTTTATTTTATTTTTGTTGTATTTTGTGGTTATCATTATTTACTTGTCGATCAAATGATGACGATGTAGAATACGGATAAAAAAAACGGTGGAAAATATAGAAAAAACACTATACATGATATCCGAACGAAACAATACGGACTTTCCCCTCCCCTCCCTTTCCATTCCCCCCTCTTCCCCACCCCTCCCCTCCCTTCCCCACCCTTCCCCTCCCCTCCCTGGCCATTTCCCCTCGCCGCGCTAACCCTCTTGCCTTCGCCCTGATACGCCGAGCCAATGTCTGAGTGTAAACAATATTTGCAAAACAATAGGGTACGTCACAGAGGGGTGTATAAGCCAACTCCCCCCCTCCCCCTAAAACACCCCCACTCCCCACTCCCGACCCCTCCTCTCCCTTATCCCTATTCTGCCTCATATCTTTATGTTTTTATTTTTATTTTTTATCTTTATTTTTTTTCATTTCATGTATTTGTATTTTGTCTGCCTGTATGTCTGTTTCCCTAGTCTCTCTCTCTCTCTCTCTCTCTCTCTTTTCTTAATCTGTCTATCAGTCTTCCCTCTCTCCCTCTTCCTTATTTTCTCTCTTCCCTCGTCCTTCTTACATATCTATCCTCTTCTTTTCCATCTACGTTCAACTCTTCCTCACAAATCCTTCCCCATTTCCTCTCCTCATTTTTGTAACTCTCTTCTCGCTCTCGTTCTTTATTTCTCTTTCCTTATCCTCCCTCCTATTCTATTCTCTTATACCATCCCCTCCTCCTCTTCACCCTCTCTTCTGCCCTAATTTATTTTCCTCCTCTTTCGTTACTGCCATCTCATTTGCATATCGCCATTCTCTCTTTTCGCTCTCTTTATCTCCCTTCGCTTCCTTTCACCCCTCGTTTCTCTCCCTCTCTCTTATGCGCTATTTGATTCCTATTTTCTCTCTATGGTATATTTTATCCTATTTTCTTCTTTCTTGCCCACTATCTCTTTCCTCTTTTCTTCTCTCCTTTGCATTCTTTTCTGCTTCCTTTTTCTGTCATGTACACTATGTTCATCCTATTTATTAGTAATTCTACCTCTTTTTCCTTTCTGTTTTTCTTTCTCTTCAGCTATCTGTCTGCCCATCAATCTCTTTATATTTATCTGTTTCCATCTATCCCTTTATCTCCGAATCTACAACATCTCGTTTCCATGGTGATCACCTTTCCATCCATCCTTATTCCTTATCCTTTCAAAGAAATCCCTCTATCCACCCCCTCCCCTCTCTCCCCTCATTCCCTTTGCCTCTGTCTATTTCTTCTTTTTATCTCCTTTTCATTCCCTTTTTCCTCTGATTCACTTCCCTACCCCATTTTTCCCTTCCTTCTACTATCCCTCCCGCACCCTTCCTTCCCTCCCTTATCCCCCCTTCCCTCCACTATCCCCTACTTCCTAATGATTTCGTCTATGTCCTTTCTTCCATTCGATTTCCTCCTCTCCCTCCCTCTTTTTACCCCCCCCCCCCTTTCACCTTCCTCCCTCCCCTTCCTACCCCTCCCTTCATCTACCACTCCCTACAGTTTTACCCCACCTTATCCTCCGCATCTCACCTTCCACCCCTGCCTCACTCTCTTCTCCCTCACCCTTCTCTCCCTCCCTCTTCCTTCTCCCTCCTCCCCTCTTTCCTCTTCCCTCTCCCTCCGTCCGCCTCACCCCATCACCCATCCCCCCCTTCGGTATTTGTTTGCGTAAGCCACGTGCTCCAGGGGCCTCTCGATTCCTACTTCATTACGTCGTTAAAAGACACTTTGGGGTTGGAGTTTCAATCGAGGCCCGTCGCTGCCACGCCTTCGTCAGGAGTCTCTCTTCTCTCTTTGAGGTCCTTGGAGGAAGGGTGGGAGGGGAGGGGGAAGGGGAGGGGGCCGGTGTTGTGATTTGTTTTTGTGAGTTTGGTGTTTTAGATGTGTGTGGGGGGGAGGAGAGAGGGAGGGTATTGAGAAAGAGGAGGGAAGAAGGAAGAGAACAAAGACTGAGAGATATAGATAGATAGATAAAGAGCAGATCGAACGATATACAAACAGACAAATAGACAGAGAAATAGATAGACGAACAGAGACATAGATAGATAAAGTTTCAGCAAGAGATCAAAAACGCGAACATGTCTCTGCATAACGACTACACAGATGGACTCCCTCAACACACGAATCAAAATATCTCATTTATAAATATCCTCAAAGGTTATCCCTCTCCCTTGCCCCCCCCCCCGGCCCCACCCTCTGCTAATCCATGGATACGTCACTTTATGAGGATAAAGCTCTTTGAGAGATAAGGTTAAGCCGTCGTTTATGTGAATGCAGATCACTTTTTGGATAACTTGTGGCGCGGGAAGAGAGAGGGAGGGAAAGAGGGAAAGAGGGAAGGAGGGAGGGAAAGAGGGAGGGAAGGAGCGAGGGAAAGAGGGAGGGAGGGAAGGAGGGAAAGAGAGAAAGGAGGGGGGGAGGGAAAACAAGGAGGAGAGAAAGAAGGAGGGAGGGAGGGAGGAAGGGAAAAAGGGAAGGAAGGAGGGAGGGAGGGAAAGAAGGAGGGAGGTAGGGAAAAAAGGAAGGAGGGAGGGAGGGAAAATGGGAAGGAAGGAAAGAGAGAGAGAGAGAGAGAGAGAGAGAGAGAGAGAGAGAGAGAGAGAGAGAGAGAGAGAGAGAGAGAGAGAGAGAGCATATACATATACATATCATATGTGTGACTGTGTAAGTGTGTGAGTGTGAGTGTGAATGTGCATATATTTGTATGTGTTGTATGTATAAATTTGAGTGTGTGTATTCTTGTGTATATGTGTACGTAGGTAAACAAATATATACATAATCATTTACATAATTTTACTGTTGATAAAAAAAAAAAATTCTTCTGGAAAGTAAGTGATATGAATCTAAATAAAACAAGTAAAGAAAACTATAACACTGAGATAGAAAGAAGAGTGGAATATCAGTGGAAAAAAGAAGAAACCGATAAAAAAACGAAAAACGAAAATGGAATAAAAAAAACGAAAAAGAAAAAGAAAATACTAATAACAAGAAAACGAGGGAAGAATCGAAGGCCTTGTTCTTATTCTTAATAAATAATGAAAACATATGTATACCGTACTGCGTCATATGTAAGTTATCTTATAGGCCTATTTGGGGCATTAGAACGCCATATTGCAGATAAAGAACATCTTCCTTTACATAAACACATATTTTTCCTATGGGCCTGATATGGTAAAATAGCCTTTGTTGGTACTTTGATGTTTCCTCGTATCTGTGTAGATGTGATTAACCTGTGTTATGTGTATTCATTGGGTGTACATGTATGTATACACAGAAAATATATGTAAACATACAAATTAAGAAGATGTAAAAAAAAAAAGTGAAGAAAGGGGGAAAGGAAGGAAGTAAAGAAGAGGGAATGATGAATAAAGAAAGAAGGAAGGGAATGAAAACGAAGGAACAGAAAAGTATTGGAAAGGAACGAAGAAAGGAAAGGCGAAAAAAGTGATGGAAGGTTAAAAAAAGGATAGGGTGGAGGAAAACAGATAATAGTAATAAAAAAGAAATATGAAACAAGAGTAAAAAGAAAATAGAAGGAAATAAGAAAGAATAAAAAGGACCAACAACAGAGGAAGAGAAAATGAAAATGACCACGAAAAAAAAGAAGATGAAAGGGGTGGGGAAAAGAAAAAAACAAAAACAAAAAGAAAAATAGGGTGAAAATTAGTGGAAATATAGAATAGATGAATGGAAGATCGAGACCGAAAAAAAGAAGATTTAAAACAAACCCAAAATGAAAGAACGAAAAATTAAAACAGACAAAACTAAAGAAAGAGGAATGATGAAAGATCGATTGGAAAGAATGAAGAATGAAAACAGACAAAAAGGACAGAACGAAGGTTGAGAACAGACGAAAAGGAAAAAATAGGGATAAAAATAGACAAAAAAAAAACAACAAAAAACACGAAGAATGATAACAGACGCGAAACTGAAGAAAGAGGAATAACTAAAAAAAACGAGGCTAATAAAGAATAACGATAATGACAATAAGAAGGATCGAGACTGAAATAAAGAATGAAAAAAGACCGAAAGGAGGGAGGAACACCACGACCCCCCCCCCCTCCCCCGGCTAATGCAGGAGGCAGTCACGTGACACACAATAACATTCGGCTGGAAACGCCCACCTCACGTTAAGACCTCGTTAGTACGACCCCCCTCTTAGCCGGGACCTCGTTAATGCGCCCTCTTGTCCCTTCGCACGACCGCTTATTGTTGTGTTTGTTTTAGAACGACCGCAGTGTTTATGCAACGGCTTGTAAAGACTTCGTTAGGACGACCGCATCGCGCTGTCCCGCTGGCCGGCCGGGGTCGTTGGCGCGCGAGCCCTGGTTTATGTTCTGTCGCTTCCCTTCCCTGCTGACCGCGCTCCTGCTGAGGGGCCCTTGCTGCTGATTGCTGAAATGCTGCTGCTGCTGACTGTTGGAATGCTGCTGCTGGTGACCGCTGAAATTCCCCTGTTGGTGAAAGCTGAAATACTCCTGCTATTGACTGCTGAAATGCCCCTGCTGGTGATGCAAATGATGGACACGAATTTGCTTCTGGTTGCTACTGACTGCTCCTCTGCTGGCAACTGCTGACCATTCGCCTGCCGAGAGCTGCTGACTTCGCTCCCACTAACAACTTTCGAGCGTAATCCTCCTGACAGCCATGGTCACATTCTTCCTGACCTCGCTCCTGTCAACGCCATTCCTGCTTGAAACTACTGACCTGTACATCTACTTATAATACTTTACTGACAACACCCTACACCAGAACAAATAAACACTTAAGGCTGACAACGTACCCATTTTCTCCCCACATTTCTTCCTTACTGACAACGAACCCATTCAGCTGACAACTTCCGACCATGCTGACCACAGTCCTTGACCGCAGACACCACTCCTCACAACAGGTCCTACAGGCAATAGCTTTCTCGGACAACATTTAAATGCAAAAAAGA
>NC_051399.1:45697424-45709924 GCF_015228065.2 Penaeus monodon
TAATGTGCCCTGTACCCCCACCACGGCTGCGTGCGGGTGCCTCGAATCCCCAACAGTGGGCGGGCCCGAGCACCGCTCTCTCACGCGCCGCCGTAATAATAAGGTATTATCTTCCCCTCGCCACGTGACTGAGGGCGGGAGGTGGGGGGGGGGGGAGAGAGGGGCGTGAGAGTGCGTAAGTCCAGATTCCTGAGGCGTAATGGCGGACGGACTAGGAGGAGGAGGAAGAGAAGGAGGAGGGAAAAAGAGGACGAGGGAGAAGCGCATTCCGACCCTGACTTCGGCTTCGGTCGCTCCTTCGAATGGGTGGAAGTGGGATCGAACACCCTTTCTTGCTCTCTTTGTCTTTCTTTGTTATTGTTATTACCTCTATAATCATGATAGTGATAATAATAATTATCATTATTGTTGTTGTTATTGTATTTTCATAATATTATTGTTATTGTTGTTTTTTGTTGATGTTGTTGCTGTTATTATTATTATTATTATTATTATTATTATTATTACTGCTATTAATATTATTATTATAATTATTATCATCATTATTATCATTATCATCATTATTACTATTATGATGATGATGATTAAAATTGTTTTATTATTATTATTGTCATTTTTATTGTTATCCTTATCATCATTATCATTATCATTATCATTATCATTTTTATTGTTATCATCATCATCATCATCATCATCATCATCATCATCATCATCATCATCATCATCATCATCATCATCATCATCATTATCGTTACTGTTATCCTATATTATTACGGTTAATGTGTAATGTGGAAAGCAGAAGGCCTGTCGCTGTGCAAAAGGCAACTCTTTATCATGTTATCGAGATCAATGTCTATTAATAGTCAGTTTGTAAGTTGTGGGAATCACTACTTTTTTGTTTGTTTTTTCATTCGTCTATGTATCATCAGCCATTTAATTAAATTTGACATTGGTATATGACTTAATTTAATTGATATTCATCACGTGAAGGTAATTACTGTGATTATATTTCTCAGTATCACGATCATTACAGTTACTTCCATTAACAATTGAATTATAGTAGTCGGTAGTATGAATGATTGTAATATTATATTTGAGTGCAAATAATGCTAGTATTGAATATGCAGGCAATTTTATATACCAACCACGTAAAAACGTTTTGAGTATCATTATTAATATTATTTATTGACAATAACATCAGATACAGAAAAAAATATATATGCATATATATTTATATATAAACAGAAATTTAGCCAAACTCACATCGTCAAAACATTCACACACACACACACACACACACACACACACACACACACACACACACACACACACACACACACACACACACGCACGCACACAGATTCAATCCCTCACACAGACAAATGGACACACACAAAAAGATAATATTACTAACATTTCCAACATAAAAAGCAACAACACTTTCCTCTTTTCATCTCACCCAAACAAAAAACGATATAATATCCTTGTTGTTTGCAAAAGTGTTTACGAAACGCGTGCACAGGGAGACGCCCCCCCTCCCCCTATGGTATAATCACAATGACACCCGTTTATCATTATTCTCTCCTGTGAATCGTTCATAGTGAGACATCGTGCTAAGTCATCCGAAGTTATCCTTGTCATCTCTGAGTTATCGCCTTGTTCTCGTTTCTACTAATCATTCCCCTCTTTTGTGATTTTTTTTTTTCAGTTATTTATTTTATCATCATTATTTTTATTTCATTTTTTCCAGTTATACTTTTCATTCGATTCCCTTGAATGAACACCCGCACCCGTGTGTGTGTTTTAAATTTCTGTTCTCCCGATTCTTCTGTCCTTTGATTATTTGTTGTTTTCCCTTAATCTTCTGTTTTGTTACCGTTTTCCTCACTGGTCCTTTTATTTTTCTCTCTGCATCTGCATCTTCATTCACCCCCTCGCCTATTTCTTCCCCTTTCCTGCTCCCCTTACGTATTTCTTCCTGATATCCTCATTTTTCTCCTCTCCATCTATCTCCTCTTCTTCCTACCCTTTCTCTTCCTTATCCTCCTCCATTTCTTTCCTCCTCTCTCTCATCCTTTCTTCCTTCCTTCTTTCTCGTTTTTCCTTTATTCGTCTCACCTCCCCTTCCTCCTCCTAACTTTTCTTCCCCCTTCACCTCTCTCTCTTCTTTCTTTCCCATTCGTTTCCCCTTCACTCCATCCTCTCCCCCTCTCTCACCTTCTTCCCTCTTTATTCTCTTCCTCCACACCCCTCTCCTTCTCCTTTCCCTCTCGTATTTCCTTCCTTCACCCTCTCTCCTCTTCCTCCTCCTCTCCACCACCTTTTTCTCTTTCTCATCTCCCTCAATTTCCTTCCACTTATTTTCCACACGCGTTCCCTTGCTACTCCCTCACTCCTCTCTCTCCTTCCCTCTCTTCTTTTTATTTCCCCCCTCGTATTCCCTCTTCCCTCGTCTTCTCCCTCTCTCTCTCGCTCCCACGCCCACCCTTCTTTCGATCCCAGAAGGGCGAAAAGTGCTCATATTATCCACGCTTCGGGTGTACTTGAAGCCTCGCGCGTGTGAATGTTTGTCATCGAAGAGACGAAGAGGGTGAGAGAGGGAGAAATGGCAAGGAGGAAATAGGAGAAGGAGGAAAAGATGGAAGGGTATAGGGGGAATTTAGCAGGGAAGAAAGAGAGGGAAGATGAATGTTGTAGAGAGTTTTTCCTGTTTTCTTAACGTGTTTTTTTTCTTTCTTTCTTTCTTTCTGTCAGAGGAGAAATGTTTTAGGGTGGGGTTGGAATAAGGGGAAGAATTACTTGTTTTCCCCTTTTTTCACCTCATTCCTCTCTTTTTTTCCCCTCTCCACTTCCCTCTTAAGTCCGTCATTGCAAGAATAGAGAAAAAGAGAAAAAAAGGATGTATACCTCCTCATCACTTCTTCCCCACGTCCCATCTCCCCACATTTCCCCTCTTCCCCTCATTTCCCCTTCTTAAAGAACTCTCTCCTCCGTTCCTCTTTCCCCTCTTGAAGAACTCCTATCTCTCCTTTCCGCCTCCCTCCCTTGCCCCTTATCCCTTCCCCTCCCCCCTCCCCACTCCCCCCCCCTCTCCCCTCTCCCTCACCCCTCTTCCCTCCCCTTCTCCCCTCTCCCCGAACGAGGGCGCGCGCGTGTGCAAGGCCCGGAGACTCTCGTAGAGGAATTGGTCATGGTATGTAAACGTCACCGTCAGCAGGCCACATAACTCATGCTGATGGAGGGGCGTCCTCGAGATATAGGGGGGGGAGGATGGGGGGGAGTGGGGGAGGTGGAGTTGGGGAGTGGAGCGTCCTCGAGATAGGGGTGGGAGAGTGGGGAGTGGGGTAGGGGAGAGAGGGGAAAAAGATGGAGCGAGGTGGGGGGTAGGGGTAGGGGAGAGTGGGAGGGGAAGTGAGGAAAAGATGGATAGGATAGAGTGATGATGAGGGAAGTGGGAGTGAGAGGTGAGGGAAACGATTTGGGGAGGGAGAGGAGAGGTGAAGGAAAGGGAAGTGGAGGGGAAATGAGTGGGGAAGTAAGGGGAGGGGTGGAGAAATGAAGAAAACATGTGAGAAGTTCATATGCAGGAAAGAGGATGGAAGTAGAGTGACAGAGAGAGAGAGAAGAGAGAGAGAGAGAGAGAGAGAGAGAGAGAAGGGAAGACAAAAAAGAAATGGATGCTAAACCGAGATAGGCGAAGGAGACAAGAACTACAAGACACGGTGACGGAGAACCAAGAAAAAAGAGGAACCGAAGCAAAAAGAAAAGAAAAGAGGAGCATAGGGAAAGAAGAAACAAGACAAGGAGACAAAGAAGAGTCGGAAATATATGAGAAAAATTGGACAGAAGAAGATAAGGATTTTAATGCTAAGACATTATTGGGGGAGAAGGGGAATTGGGGGAAAGAGAGGGTGGAGGATGGGGAGAGAGAGAGAGAGAGAGAGAGAGAGAGAGAGAGAGAGAGAGAGAGAGAGAGAGATTATTTTGGAAAAAAAAGAGAGACAAACAAAAGCAAAGGGGAGAAAAGAGAAGAAAGCGAGTGAGTTTTGGTGGAAAATAAACGACGAGGAGGAATTCAGGGAATGAGACAATTTAAAAGCCAGCGGAATCGCGAAGAAAATAAAGAAAGAATTGAAGATGGAAAAGGTAAAAAAAAGGGAAGAGGAAAACAAAAGAAAAAAGAAATGGATATGGAAAGATGAAAAAGGAAGATAAAGAATGAAAAAAGGAATTGTATAAAAATGCTTTACGAAATCTGAGCATGAAAAAAGTAGTACAGAGAGAGAGAGAGAGAGAGAGAGAGAGAGAGAGAGAGAGAGAGAGAGAGAGAGAGAGAGAGAAAGAGAGCTTGTAGGAATGAAAAACAAGTAATAAACATAGGCAACAGAATGTAATAATTATGTTTTTCAATCTAAGAAGCGAAAATCTATTTTGAGAGAGATGCTTTTGAAGGAAATGACAGAAACAGCTCATATCCAAAATACATCATGATTAATAAATGAAATAACAAACATAAACAAAGAAAAACGTGTAAGCATCTATCCGAACGTCTATTTCTTTAGAGGACTATCACTTACTAGTCATTGAAACAACTTCCTCTTTAGGCCTACTTATTCCATTAGAAATGGAACCAGTGTTTCTTTAAACAATTTTTGTTAGAAATAACGGGATCGCTTGTCACCTTTAAGAAAAAATCCATTAAAGAAACAAATTGTGGAGGTTATATTTTTTCTAAGGGGAGGGGGGTTAGGAAAATCACCCTTAAATAATAGATTATTGAGCTATTGTTACACCTCAGGCAAGAACATTTCTAGCATGTCTCTATATAGAGGCTCTTCTTGCTAATATTGATACTGACGTTGAAACACGTACTGACGATAGTTCTGAAGCTACCACTAAAACAGTTGCTAAGACTGGCACTGAAGCTGACACTAAAAGTAGTACTGCGAATGACATTTAAGATAGTATATTCTGCCTCATCGTGGGATAGTTCATTGAAGGGAGAATAGCTTATATTTTCTCTATTATTATTGCTGTTATTATTATTATTATTATTATTATTATTATTATTTGTCTCTTAGGTAATAGGTGTCGACAGTTAATACATTTTCCGCTGATAAAATTCCCAGGAGTGTATTAGTGCATTCCTGTAATGAGAAGCACGTACTCACTCCGTTCTGAAACAGTTAGGAATAAAATTGGTGAGTGGTTTGCGCACGACGTATCTGAGAGAGAGAGAGAGAGAGAGAGAGAGAGAGAGAGAGAGAGAGAGAGAGAGAGAGAGAGAGAGAGAGAGAGAGAGACGCACGCACTCACGCACGCACGCGAACGCACGCACGCACACACGCACCACACACACACACCACACACACAACACACCACCGCCGCACACCACCACACACAGCCACTCGCACGCACGCACACACAAAAACACCCACACCCACAAAACACACCCACACACACCAAAACCACCCACACCACGAACACCACCACACCACCACAAACACACACACACACACAACACACACAACACAACACAACACAACACAACACAACACAACACACACAACACACACACACACCAAGAGGAAGAAAAAGACAAAGGGAAGAAAAAGACCAAAGAAGAAGAAGAGGAAGAAAATGAAAAAAATACCCAGAGTAAAATAACAATAGATTTAAAGCGAACACACGAATGAGAGAACCTATGAAATGTCAAGGATCTGCAGAGGTTTGTGGTTATGCGTCCGGTCTGTGAGGTACGCGTAATAGGTAATAACAAAAAGATAAATATATGTAATGGTTCCTAGGTAATAGGAGATAGAGAGATGAATAGGTAGATAAATAGAAACATAGATAGATGGATAGATAAAGAGTATATATATATATATATTATATATATATAAATATATATATATATATATATATATATATATATATATATTATATATATATAATATATATATAAAATACATACATATTTTATATATATATATATATATATATATAGAGAGAGAGAGAGAGAGAGGGAGAGGGAGAGGGAGAGGGAGAGGGAGAGGGAGAGGGAGAGGGAGAGAGCGAGAGAGAGAGAGAGAAAGAGAAAGAAAAACGAACAAACATACAGAGAAGCAAACGAAAACTAGTAATACCAACGAAAAAATAACGGAGACAGAGACAGAATCAATAACGAAAAATAGTAACAGAAAAAAGCAACGAAATAAGTAATAGCATCAAAAACAAAGTAAAAACAACAGCAGCGAAAAATACCAATAAAAATGACAAGGAAAACAGAAAAAAACAGATAAACAAAACAGTACAAGTACAGCCAACGCCTGGAGCCGCCAAAGACTAGTGGTCTCCGTGTGAGTGTAACACATAATAACACTCATGAAGTTGTTGAGTCTAATAAGCTACCGCAATTCACAATAATTGACGGGAAATGTTTAAAATGTGATAATAAATTCATAGAAATTGAAAAAAAGGAGAAAGAGAGAGGGGGAACAGACAGAAAAAGAGGAAACTAGGAATAATAGGTGAAAAATGTTCCACATTTGGGACGGAAAACGGTTGAAATGTAATAAATAATGAGAGGTTTTGCGTGGAAAATTTAGATTTTTTTTTTTTTTTTTAAGTCGCGATTTAAGTACTAGTTATTGCTGTACTTTAGTAGTTTCAGCTACTTTTAGACTTGCTACATTCGACTGTTATAATTCTCACTTCCGGCAAGTTCCCTTCCTGTTAATTTGCATATTGAACCAAAGCTTTTATTTTTGTGAGATGCTGCGAAATGAGAGATTTTTTTTTTGTTTCTATGGTGGTTCGTCTCTAAAGAGAGTTAGAGAGAAGAGAGAGAGAGAGAGAGAGAGAGAGAGAGAGAGAGAGAGAGAGAGAGAGAGAGAGAGAGAGAGAGAGAGAGAAAAAAAATAAAAGAAAGAAAGAAAGAGAAAGCGAACGAATGTAATAAACAAAACGGATAGAAGCGAGATCCCCCCCCCAAAAAAAAAAAAAAAAAAAAAAAACGATAGAATTTCGGAGACGCTAAAGACCTTAAAATGATTTAAAAGAAAAATGAAGCATTGCACAAACTTCCCTCATAAGAAGTGCCAGGGACAAGCTAGCAAGCAGGTTAGGCAAACAGAGCCAAGTAGGGATCAGCCATTGCGACCTATCATTGCCAGAAGTCGCCAGACTGTCATTTTTGCCCCCATAGTGTAAGCATCCAGAGGGCAGTGTGTGTGTGACAGACGAGTGTCGAACTCTCTCTCCCCTCATCTTTCTCTCATTTCCCCTCACCCCTTCCTTTTCTTTCAGAGGCAAGCGGTAAGAAGTCCTTCACTGCACCTCCTTTCTCTCTCGCTTTCTCTCCCCTCGCTTTATTCTCCTTAATCTCTTCACCCGCTCTTTCTTTCTCTCCGTCTCTCATTGCCTCATTCCCTTATACCTCCTACATATCCTCCCCTCCCCCGACCCCCCTACACATCCCTCATCCCCCTACCAACCCACCCACCCCTCATCCCCCTCTCCCCTACCCCCACCCTCCCTTCATCCCCTTTCCCTTCTTTCTCTCACCTCGGATGTATATTTCCTCCCCCCCTCCCCTCCCCTCCCCTCCCGGTTTTTCCCCTCATCAAAAAAGGGGTTTGACTTTTCCCCTCGCTCGGCCCACGGGTCAGCACGTGACGGTGACGCTAATCCGACACTGACGCCACGGTGGTGAATAGTGCTGGTGAATCCAGCCGTCACGGAGAAGGGGAGGGGCAGGGGGAGGAGGGGAAGGGGTAGAGGGGGTGCATGTGATGGGGGGGGGCAGGTCGGGGGGTCAAGAGAGGGGGTTAGGAGAACATAGGGCACGGGGTTGGAAGGGGGAGAGAGGGGAGAGGGTTGGGGAGGAGGAGGGTTAGGGGGTTAGAAGAGGGGGGAGAGAAGAGGAAGGAGGGAGGACGGAAGAAAAGTTAACGGGGGCAGGTTAGGGGAGGGGGTTAAGAGGGGGGTAGAAGGATAGTCGGGAGGGATAAACGAGGGGAAGGGTCAGGAAGGGAGGGGGTGGAAGGATAAAAATGGGGAGAGGGGGGGAAGCTTATCAGAGGGAGGGCAGGGGATGGGGGGGGGGGTTGACTCGAAGATAATCATTTATCTGTTTATCTATTTACTTATTTACTATGAAAGATATGAATGAGAATGAATATCTCCACAATACAAGAGATGTTCATTCTCATTCATACCTTTTAAACATTTGTCAACATGAATACGGTTCATCTTACGTATTTACCTTTTTTCCTATTAATTTACATACCACTCACTACTAGTCTCAACTGTATCGATATCTATACGGTATGATCTTACAAACACAAAATTCAAACACTCCAAACATATATATCAACAAGCCGTTCACTTTACATACATTTCACAATGTAATTATCAATCTATCGAGTCAGGGGATAGATATACGTAAGAACTAAATGAACTATATCATAGGGCCTTGATCATCCATCAACAGACCTCTAAATGTTATGGTAACCTTTTGGAATCTATTGCACTTTGAGTTTCTCGTTTGTGTTTGCTCTTACTTATTTTTTTTTTTCTGAATATTTTTTATTTGAACTTCACAAGGGGGGCTTATCACAGCTTAGGGTCTCGCTAAGCTTAAATCCGGCCCTGCTATAAGTCTATTTTCCTACTGAAGCTTAATGATCACAGGACATGTCAAATCACGATCAGCAGTGGCAGGTCCCGAACTGCTGACGTGCTGACTGTGTGTTTACGGTTCTGCTTTGTTTTTGATTGGTGTATTGATCTCTGTGATTAATAGGTTGTTTTTGTTATATTTTTTAATCAATTTTATCTTTGCTGTGGGCGGGGGGGGGTGGTGGTATTACTGTTATGTGTTATTCTTGTTCTTCTGCTGATTCCTATTGTTCTTGGTTTTGTTATTGTTATTATTATTTCGTAAGTTGATTATTTCTACCATTAGCGTTGTTGTTGCTGTATCTGTTATTGTTATTTTCATTATATTAATTATCATTATACTTTTCATTATCATTATCATCCTTTTTATGATCATTGACATAATTGTTAACATCATAATTTGAAGTGCTGTTGTTATCTTTATTATTATCATCATTATCCTTCTATTTTTATCGCCCTCATCATTTTCCTTTCCGGCATTCGCTTTATCAACATCCTTTTTGTCATTACGACTGCTCCAGCACACAAAAATATACACAGGGAAATGCTGATTCATACACCTCTCAGCAAGCACACATACGAGGACACATAATCCGCTGCACGTATTAAGAAACAATCTTTAAATGTTTTCTAAACTGAGTTACGTAAGTGTTTCTTTTTACGCTCGTTCTTACTTTGTATTTTGAATCTGGGAAAATCCGTTAAATTCGTTAAGTTCGTTGAATCTGGTAAAAAGAAGAAGAGAGAAAGAAATGCAATCTGAGGCAACGATGATCAGTTTAGAATATATGTGTTGCTGTGCCTTAAGTTATGCGTCATTGATAAAAATCATTAATGAATACATGTGTTTGATTTTGCTCTCTTTAATAGCTTATGTTGTTTTTGTGTTTATTTAAATTTTCAGTTTTTTTTTTTCCATATTAGTGTGTAATATCATTGATCTATGTTTTTGTCTTTATTTATTCGATACATTTCTAGCTTTTTTTTTTCTTTTTTTTTATCTATATTGATATATTATCTATCTATTTTAATCTATTTATGAGAAAATTATTGGTCTTTTTCTTTTTGCATGAATCTTGCTGATTACCCCTCTTTTTGTCACATTTATCCATTTTACTTTTAGGGCAACTTTTTAAAGTATTTCTATATTTTTGTGTTTGATCTATATCTTTACTTCTTACTTTTTGGCATTATTCAGTTAGTTCTCTTTTATTTACTTTTTAATTCTTCCTCCTTCACATCACTCGTAATGCAAGGAATCAAAGAATTAGAAAAAACATGAGATCAACTGTCTTGTTTTGCATCTTACTTCTTCCTCCCTCCTTTCGTTTGCTTCTTACCCTCTCTTCTTTCCCCTCTTTTTCCCCTTTACCCTCCCTAATTTTCCGTCTCCGTCCTGCTCTCATCCCCCCCCTCCCCTAACCTCCATCCTCCACCCCTCTCCCCCTTCACCCTTCCCCATTTCGTTTCATCCTTCCCCTATTTCCTTCACCCTATTTCCCCAATCCCTTCCCTTTTTCCCCTTACTCATCTCTCCCCAACCCCTAGCCCCTTACATTACTCTCCCACTCTTCCCACCCCCTCCTCTCCCTACTCTCTCCACCTCGCACCCCCTACCCCATATTCTCCTCTCCCCACCTCTCCCCCTTTCCCCCTCCTCCCCTCTCCCAAGGCCGAGGCAGACGAGGCAAGGAAGGGTAACTGCAGCTGACTTGGCCGCCTCCTCGCTGATTAATTGCCAGACTTGTCACAATCAGTCATGTGTCAATGAGCTCTATCCCCTCCTCTCCTGCCCCCAACCCCATCCCCCTTGCCTCAGTATCCCATCTCTCATACCTTCCCCTTACCCCCTACCACCCCCCTCATTCTCCCCTCTCCCATACATACCCCCTCTTCCCTTCTCCCTCCCCCCTACTTTCTTCCATCTACCCTTCACCTCCCTGCTCCACGCCAGTAATTTTTTTTTCATTTTCTTTTGATTTTTTTTTCTTTTTTTCTTTTTTTGTGTGTTCGATCACCCGTTTAGATTTTTTTCTTCTTTCGTTTTCTTTTTGAACTGATATTAATCTTAACGTCAGGGAGTCCCTTTTCGGAACAGCTTAATTACTAAGTGTCACTCCCCTTTGTCCCTATCAGGCCCCCCCTCCTCCCCCTACTTATTTTCATACACATTTCTTTTTGTTTACTTACTGTCAAATTTTACGAGATTTTGAATAACTCACTTTGTAATAAAATAAAATAAATAAATTTATAATAAAACATCTGTCTATTGATTATATATATATATATATATATATATATATATATATATATATATATATATTTTTATATATATATATATATATATATATATATATATATAATGTATATATTGTATGTGTATGTTTATAAGAAAAATAAGAAAATAATATATGTGCTTTTATTTGGTGTTTAACCCTTTTTCTATCTTGAAATTAAATAGCGATGAAAATGACAACTTCAAGATGTGGCAATAGATATTCAATATATATTTTTTTCTCGTGTCTGTTAATTTGTCTATCAATTAATGCGTGCCGGGACTAAGAATTTTGGATTTGTGTCTTGTCTATCTTTGTCCTTTTCTCCTCTTTGTCCTTTTGTTCTTCTCCCTTCTCTGCGTCTCTGTCTATCTATTTGTCCCCCCCCCCCATCCTCTCTCTCTCTCTCTCCCTCTCCATCCATACATTAAATTCACACCCTCTTCCCTCTTTTAATTCCCCCAACCCCGAAGATGATTAACTCCCTGACATGTAAATCCTAAAAGCGACGCTGAACCCTTAGAACCGCGTTGTGTTTTATTACATCCTAAAGTCTAGATGGCTCGGGGGAGGTAAATAAACCCCCTGGATAGAGAAATTTCATAACAGATGCACACAGCTCCTGAAACCCACCTCCAGCGCCAAGGGCCATGGGAAAAAGACACTCACGACGCCGGGACAGAAGGTTTATAATGCCACGTGTCTCGGGTCCCCTCCCCACCTCCTCACCCCAGCAGCCAGTCCGCCGGTGTATACACAAGAACACTTTGCATTCAGTCACGGGCGCAAGATAGCTGTATTTCTACGTCAGCATAACTCGGCTCCAGAACTCGGGTCAGGGTGCCACGTTTTGCCTCGACTGGTGTGATTCGGCCATTTTTTTTCTTTCTTTCTTTTTTTGAATGGGGAGAGGAGCAAGAGGGGGCTTCATTTTAAAAAAGATTTTAAAAAGTTTATCTTGTTTTCTTTATCTCTGCGGTTTTGTTTTCTCTCTTTTTTTCTGTTCTTTTCTCTTGGCTTTGGTTTCAGTTTTGAATGTTTATTCGTTATTCTATTTTTTATATTATTTTTTTTTTCTTTTTCTTTTGCTCTCTCACTCTCACTTTCTCTCTTTCGCCCTCTTACCTTTCTCTATATGAAGCATTTCTTATGTTTAAAAATTATTCTGATATAAATAAATAATAAATATATATATATATATATATATATATATATATATATATATATATATATATATGTATATATGTATATATATATATGTGTGTATATATATACATATATATATATATATATATATATATATATATATATATATATATATATATATATATATACATATATATAGACAGGGAAGCAGGCAGGCAGGTAGATAGATAGATAGATGAATTGATAGAGAGATAGAGAGATAGTTTGAGTGAGGGAGAGATAAGCAGGCAGACAAACAAACAGGTAGATACACAATTAGGCAGGCAGACAGACATAGATAGGTTTACAAATAGACAGAAGTAGGAAACGAGATGGATAGATGTGCGTGTGTGTGTG
>NC_051399.1:45714924-45724924 GCF_015228065.2 Penaeus monodon
AAACCAAATAACAATTATTAAGAGAAAATCCTTAAAATAATTTGGTCTTATGATAGATATACAATTTATCAAATAAAGAAATCAACAGCATATGATAAAAAAAATATCATTATCTCATACCGTTTCTCTAACAGCAGCAAAACCAGTCTAACAGACATTACAAAAACAATAACAGTACAATCTAACAAAACAGTCTTCTAACACGAAAGAATATAACGCCCATTCTTCTGACAAGTAGCAATATCAACAAGCACCCTGGTAAATAAAAACAATCATTTAACAAACAAGGAAGCGGTAACGTGAAAGCAATCGGGCAATAGTAATCTAACATGCAGTCTACCAAGATAACAATCTAACAAACAGTCTAACAAGGTAACGACCTAACAAGCAGTCAATCTATGTAACGATCTAACAAGCAGTCAATCTATGTAACGATCTAACAAGCAATCTACCAAACTAACGATCTAACAAGCAGTATACCTAGGTAACGATCTAAGAAGTAGTCCAATCTAACAATTTCACGAACTCCTCCAGTCACATCCCAAGCAAGACGAAGGGAATTGAGGTCAACTTAGACCTTAGAACATCACCCCTCCCCTCCGTGTTCGTCGTGACCTTTGACCTCTGACCCACAATCAGCAAAAGCTAATTGATTGGTCCATGGGTCACTCTTTGCAACGCCGCCGCCGCAGTATTGCATTGGAGTGCCCCCTTTTTCTTTTTTTTTCTTTTTTTTATCATTTCTTTTTTCTTTTCTTTTTCTTTTTCTTCGACTCATTATGTTGACTTTTGGTATGAACAAACATGTCCATTGTTGTGTTTACGAGGGACGATTTCGTGTAAACATGCATTATTATTGTAAAGAACATTGGTATGATTATCTTTGTTTTCTTGATGATGATGATGATGATGATGGTGATGATGATGATGATGATGATGATGATGATGATGATGATGATGATGATGATGATGATGATGATGATGATCATCATCATCATCATCATCATCATCATCATCATCATCATCATCATCACACCACCACCATTACCACCATCACCATCGTCGATATCACATTCATCACTATAACAGTATTGTCATCATTATCATCATCATCATCAACACCATCATCACTGTCAACATCACTATTAGTCAGCATCGTATTTATTACCTTTATTATATGGTAAAGAAAAAGGGATACATAATACACACACACAGACAGACACACACGCACGCACGCACACACACACACACACACACACACACACACACACACACACACACACACACACACACACACACACACACACACACACACGTGTATTTAAATATATATATATATATATATATATATATATATATATATATATATATATATATATATATATATATATATATATATACATATATATCATATATATATATATATATATATATATATATATATATATATATATATATATATATATTATATATATATATATATATATATGTATGTATGTAAGAAGACGATAGAGAGAAAAAGAAAGGACCACGAAAAGAGTGAAACGCAGACAGACAGCCATGACAAACAGACGACTATGAGAGACAGACAGACGGACAGCCAGCCAGACATACCGACAAACAGACAGACAGTCAGCACCGAGCAGCCAGCACAGCAAGAAGCAACTGTCAGCGCATTGGCCGGTCGGTGTTGAGGGTTTCATACCTGACTGACGACTGCAACAGCAACCTACCTTGTCGCTCCCTGCTTGACCTTTGACCCAGAGCCTAACGAACCGTGGTGCCTCACGCCCTGCGTCCTCGTGGTGGTGAGTGTGATGTTGCCGATGGTGTTGATGGTGATGCGTGCGGGGGAGGGAGGGGGAAGGATGGGAAAGAAGGGGAAGGGAGGGGGACGAAGATAGGGGAGGGGAGGGTTGTGGGAGGGGAGGGGGAAGGAGGGGAGTGAAGGGGAGGATATGGGAGGGAGGGGAAGGGGGGAGGGTGTGAGAGGAGGGGAGGGGGAGAGGAAATCTTGTTGTTTGTTGCAGTTGTTGCTTTGTTTTGGTATTTTCAATAATTACAAATTTATTGATGGAGGGCTTGTTAATATTGATTATTTTCCCTATTTCGTTATCTGTTGGTTTAAAAGTCGTTTTTTGATAAAAGTAGTAGTATGGGAATATTTATAACAATGGTAATGATAATGATAATGATAATAACAGTAATAGTAATAACAACAACAACAATAATAAAAATATTGCTTCTACTTTATGATAAAGCTTCTTCGTTTAACAACCTTTCATCCTAAATACAATTATGATAACTGTTTTAAATATAATAATTTTAACTGTAGCGATCACAATAACAATGAAAAGATAAGTGTTTTTAAAAATCTAAATCCCGTTGCCAGATATAATCAGATATTAGAAATGCAATATGCAATATATATATATATATATATATATATATATATATATATATATATATATATATATATATATATGTATATACATAATTTTTTTCTTCCTTTCATTAACATTAACATAGTGGTATTAATTACGATTATGCAAATCTTTGAATCTACATTACTTCTAAATGAATTATTATATTCGTGTTTATCAAAACCTCATTACTGGCGTTTTGTTTGTTTGTTTCGTAAGCAATATTGTGATTGTGACGTAACAGATTGTGATATTAAGATTATGTAATATATGTATATATATATATATATATATATATATATATATATATATATATATATATATATATATATATATATAACACACACACATATGTATGTATATGTGTGTGTGTAAGAAGACGATAGAGAGAAAAAGAAGGGATCGCTATAAAATAGTAGTAGTAATTATGATGTAATGGATAAGAATGACGTTATCGTACAACTCATGTTTTATTTTTTATATATTATTTTTTTATTTTGATTATAGTGTTGACGATGATTCTGAAGGGGATGATATAACCATTCTTGCAAATATCAAAGAAAATGCTGCAAGAAGATTATTAAAAAGTGAGTGAAATGTTACCTTCTTGAATTTATATATATATATATATATATATATATATAATGATATTATATATATTTTATATACAATATCGAGATGATATCTATTCTTATCAACAATCCTTTTCCTACATTTATTCCCAGCTGAAATCAAGACATCTTTACGCTTCGATAAAAAAAAGAAAAGTCGAGAATTGTTGTTCATCTGTCACCCTCGTTGCATGTGAATGATGTTGCAGAATGAAAATACGAGGTTTGAAGGCCAGCCAGTTATGCCTAAGGTACACAACTAGGCAATAAACTGACAGTGATTGGCTGGTGCATCGCCTGGGTCGCGGTGCAAGCAACGAGGGTGCTTGCATGCGGCGAGCCAATACACTCGCCGTTTCCTGGGCGTTTATGGGGTGTATGCATGTGTGGGGACATGAATATGCATATGCGAAAGTACACTTACACGCACGAACACACGAATGTACATATGCGCTGTGTGTATATGGGGTGTGTGTATACATATACATATATAATATATATATATATATATATATATATATATATATATAATATTATATATATATATATATATATAATATTATACATATATACATAATATACACACATACATATGTATATATACACACAGTATATATGTTGCATATATATATATATATATATATATATATATATATAATATATATATATATATATATATATATATATATATATATATATATATATATATATATATATAAACGGCAAGAAGACCAGGCGCGCGCACTGAAGAGTGACCCAGCAAATAATAATGAAGAATGGAAATAAAAAGAAATTCAAGAAAGGAAACAAAAGTAAACCAAGAATAAAGTAGCAATGATAGACGGTCTCCCCCACCTAACCCCCACCCACCCCCACCCGCCTCCTTCGTACCTTCCTACTTAACCGGCTTTTGCTCCTTCTTTCCCTCTTCTCCTCCCTTCCCCCTCACCCTTCACCCTTTCCTCCGTCTCACTCTTTTCTTCTCGCGCTTCCTCACTCTTTTCTTCCTATCGCATCCTATTCCTTACTTTATTTTTCCATGTCTCTAAATTCTTTTCTTCCACGATGCAACATTTCCATGAGGAAACTCTAGCAAGTTGGAGGAGAAGGGGGAGGTGGAGGAGATGGAAGTGGAAGTGAAGGTGGAAGTGGAAGTGAAGGTGGAAGTGGAAGTGAAGGTGGAAGTGGAAGTGAAGGTGGAAGTGGAAGTGGAGGAGGTGGAGGAGGAGGGAGAGGAGAAAGGCGAGGGGGGAGGAGGAGGAGGCAGCAGACCTAACTTCGTTCCATCGCTCTCTCTCTGTATCTCTGTCTCTGCCTGTCTCTTTCTCTTTATCTATCTATCTCTATCTCTCTATCTGTCTCTACTCTCAACTACATTGAGTGGGAGAAAGAGAAGGAGTAGGAGGAGGAACAGGAAAAGGAGGAGACAACCGACTTTCCTTCCTTCCTCTTCTCTCTCTCTCTCTCTCTCTATCCCTCGCCTGGAGTCAGACCACGCGCTCGGTAATTTCCAGTGTCGAGGCTGACCGTCCATACAGAAGAGCGTCTAGGGGTGAGGAGACGGAGGGGGGGGGAGGAGAGGAGGGAAGGGGAGAGGAGGGAAGAGTAGTAGGGAGGGCGGGAGGAGGACGGCCAGGGAGGGGGTTATGGAAGTGGGGGGGTCATTGCAGACTACCCGGTGGGGTCATGGGGGGTAGGGAAGGGTACAGGGGGCTACGGGGGTTGGAGTAATGAAGGGGGGGGGGGGGGTCGTGTCTGGCTTGTTGGTGGTCGTTACAGATGGTGTTTCCCTGGCGGAATAAAGAAAAAGTTTTTTTTTTATTATTTGTTTTATTGTTTTGCAAAGACTGCCTGTTGGGTCAGCTATATAATGCGTAATAGATAAATATATATATATATATATATATATATATATATATGTGTGTGTGTGTGTGTGTGTGTGTGTGTGTGTGTGTGTGTGTGTGTGTGTGTGTGTGTGTGTGTATATATATATATATATATATATATATATATATATATATATATATATATATGTATGTATGTATGTATGTATGCCTGTGTGTATACATGTACTTAAATGCTCTTCTACGTCGCATCTACTAAAGCAACAACAACAGGAGAAACCTCCCAAGATGAAGCAAGTTTGGATTCCGCGACACGGCTTCAACTCCACAACACGAGTTCCAGCGGAAGTACTTTCCAGTCTACAGTGCAAGGAGGGTTATTTTCCTCGGCGTAGTAAAAGGTGTTCTGGGTACACCCTTTTCGACGTGGAGCGACACTTGATGGCCGGGAGTCGCTCGAGAACACTTTAAAGAGGAAGGCGGAAGGAACTACGATACAGGACGAGGCTTTGGGTGAATAGGAGGGAGTGAGGGGCGATTGTGTGGGATTCTGAGTATTTGTGGGTATATTTTCGTGTGTGTTTGTGTTGTGGGTATACCGAGTAAGTGTGTTTGGGTGTGGTTAAATATCTTTTGCGTAGTTATAAAGGTGGATGTTTTGGATATTTTCCGATTGAAAATAAGGAAGGACGAACTTGCAAAGACGTAGAGCAAGTCCCTTTACGATGGAAGTTGAAAGGTGTTGGAAAGGCAAGAAGAAAGTTGTCAGACAAGCTTATATCATGTTGTCAGTTGGAAGAATGTGCTAGAAGTAAGGAAGAATAAGTGGAAAGCTGACAGACAACGGGAAGAAACTCTGTGAGAAGTCTGGCAGAACAAACGTTCTTAAATATGGCGACTGTTGGGTACAATAGCACAACGGCGACCAGAGAGGATCCTAAAATGAGCACACAGGGGGTAAGTAAGGGTAAGATCGGGGGAGGGGGAGTGTAGCCCGTGGTAAGGAAACTCCTTAAATTATTATTTTTTTTTTAGATAATCTTGTTTTATTTTGGGCTTCGGTTTAGTGGTAAGAGAGAAGAAAAGAAAAAGATACGACAAAGAATAACGTCGTTTCAGTTTGGGGAGAAGAGTAAGTGAAACGAGATAAATATGTTTTGGTATTCCGAGCGTGAGGGGGCTAAAGTGTGATGAAGCACCGTGAGTGTATTGGGCAGAACAGCGTGTGAGGAGTGTGAGTAATCTCGATTCATTCATCGAAGAAAGCCAGATTGTGACGTCACACCAAGAACGTACCCGCGTGACAAATCTCCTCCCTCACGACCCGAACAGACCGGATAAAAGCTACCGAATTTGATCCTCATCACATCCCCAACGAAACGACGACTTTACTACGCACGACCTCCCCCCGAAACAGAAGAGCATCGCCGAGCGCACCCGCGATGACGCAATGTTTACGTCCGACATGTGGCAACGTCGCCAGCGTATTGGCGCGAAATGAATAATGGATCAGGTGATGTCGCGTAAAGTCTCGGCGGAGGCATGGGGGTGCATGAAAGTCGGCGGCCGGCGTCGCTCCATTGCGCATTCCCGCTGTCACTCGCGCTTTTAATCTAAAGCTGTGTAACTCTGTGCTTGGGGCTGAAGGGGGAATGGGGAGGAGGGAGGGGGACGGTAGAGGGGGATAGAGGGGGGGAAAAGGAGAGGAGGGGGGGGATTGCATGAATAATAAATTCCTAGACGGACGTCACGATGAAAAGGAATTCGAGAGAAAAAAGGGAAGAGGAATAGCAAAGAAAATGGATACCAGAATCCGACTTCAAAAGCTGTTTTCCCCAACCGGATAAATACACAACTTGTTTACTAACTTGTTATTATTATTAATCTCATTATTATTATTATTATTATTATTATTATCATTATTATTTTATAATAATAATAATAATAATAATAATAATAATTATTTTATTATAATTATTATTATTATCATTATGATTATTATTTTTATACTCGATGGTGAATATCTCTTATCAACCGCGGATTTCGTTCACTAAGGCACCCTCCCTCCCCCCATGAATTCCCAGTGCCATTACCCTTGGCACTATAGCCAGGGTCTGGACGCGGTCTGGGTGCCAAAGTATTGTCACTCCGGTCGCCTCTGGAAGTGTGTGGAGTGCCTACTAAGGGGGGTGAGGGGAGGGGGGTGAGAGGCATAACTCTTGCTCTTTTGAACTCTCTGTTATTATCTTTTTTTTCTCTACTATCACTTCTACATCTTATTATTTTTATTATTGCCATTGTTGTCCTATCGTTGTTAATATTTACTGCCATTGTTACTGTGATGATAATAATGAAATCAGTAATAATGATAGATTATTATTATTACAGATATTATTATTGTCATTATTATTAATATCATTATTACAGTTATTATTATTAATACCATTATTACTGTTATTATTATTATTATAGTTGTTATTATTATCAGTATCATTAATGTTATTACTATTATTATTTTATATTATTATTATTATTATATTTATAATAATAATAGCAATAATAAAATATTACTGCTATTATCATCATCATCATCATCATCATCATCATCATCATCATCATCATCATCATCATCATCATCATCATCATCATCATCATTGTTATTTACTATTATCTATTATTATTATTATTATATTATTTTATTATTATTATATATATCAGTTATTATTTATATTATTATAATACTATATCTATTATATATAATATATATCATTATATATATTATCTGTATATCATCATATCATTGTTATTTATATTATTATTATCTTTATTTATTATTATTATTATTATTATATATTATCTTATTATTATTATTATCATTATATATATTATCTATCATTATTATTATGTATTATTATTGTTGTTAATTATTATTCATTATTACCATCACTATTATCTCATCTCCTCTATCCTCTATCTCATCTTCTCATCATCCTCTCATCATCATCATCATCATCATCATCATCATCATCATCATTATCATCATTATTGTCATTATTATTGTTATTGTTATTATCATTATTGCTATTACTATTATTATTAATATTATTATTATCTTTATTATTATTATTATTTTATAATTGTTATCATTACTAAACATTATTGTCATTGTAATAACTATTACTGTTATTATGATCTTTGTTATTGCTATTATTATTATTATTATTATCATTATTATTATTATTATTATTATTATATATATGTGAATGTTGTTGTTATTATTATTTATTATAACAATTATTATCATCAATATTATATTTTTTTATCATCATCATCATCATCATCATGATTGTTATTACTATTGTTAGAATTATTGTTATAAGTCTGATATTAATATTATTAATATTAGTATTGTTGTTATCATTGCCATTATTATCATAACTATTTTATCATGATCATGATCATGATCATGATTATAATCACCATGATCATAATCATCATGATCATAATCATCATGACCATGATGATCATGATCATCATGGTCATGATTATCATGATATGACTATGTCATCATCTATCTAATCATGATATGATGATATAGAAGTGATGCGTATGAGATGATGAATGATGATCATCATCATCATCATAATCATCATCATCATCATCACCATCATCATCATCATCATCATCATCATCATCATCATCATCATCATCATAACTATTATCTCTTTTGCGACTAATACTTGTACTACTACTATTAATATTATTATTGTATAAAACGTATCGTATAAAACCTACAAAAGATCCTTTTCTTTACTCATCACCCACAAAAGCCAGAGAACGAAAATCAGAGAAAAGAAAGAAAAGACAGAAAGAAAATGAAGAAAATAGAAAAAAAGAAAACAAGAAGAAAAACAAACAAAAACAGAGACAGGAAGTGAGCAACACTGTCGCCACGACCCCATCCGCCCTAACTCGCTTTACGTTCGCCAGGCGGGGACTTGGGTGACTGTGGCCTCCTGCCTCTCAGATGGTGTGTCCATCCGCTCACACGCCCACTCGCCCGCCCGTCCGTCCGTCCGCCCGCCCGCCCGGCCGTCGTCCGCCCGCCCCGCCCGTCCGTCCGCCCGCCCGCCCGCCCGTCCGTCCGTCCGTCCGCCCGCCCGCCCGCCCGTCCGTCCGCCCGCCCGCCCGCCCGCCCGTCCGTCCGCCCGTCCCGCCCGCCCGTCTCCGCCCGCCCGCCCGCCCGTCCGCCCGCCCGTCCGTCCGTCCGCCCGCCCGCCCGTCCGTCCGCCCGCCCGCCCGGCCGTCGTCCGCCCGCCCGGCCGTCGCCGCCCGTCCGTCCGCCCGCCCGTCCGTCCGCCCGCCCGCCCGCTCGCCCGCCCGTCCGCCCGCCCGCCCGTCCGTCCGCCCGTCCGTTCGTCCGCCCGCCCGTCCGTTCGTCCGCCCGGCCGCCCGCCCACACACCTGCGCGTCCTTCCCGCCCGCCCACACGCCCGCGCGTCCGTCCGCACGCCCGGTATTCGCTTTTCTCTCGCTCGCACTGCCTTATCCCTGTTCTCTTCTTTCTTTGGGGGTGGGGGGGGTGGGGGGAGGGTTACGTGTGCTGTTGGTACTCTTGCTGTTGTTGCTTGAGCCGCCGCGGGTGTTACTGCTGATGGTGCTACTACTACTACTACTATTACTACTATCTTTTTCCAATTTCTCTTTCTCTCCCTGTCCTCTTTTTCCCTCTTTCTCTCCTCCCCTCCTTTTCTCTCCTCCTCTCCTTCCCTTCTTTTTCCAATTTCTCTGTCTCTTCTTCCCCTTCTTCTCTTTCTCTCCTTCCCCTCTTTTTCCACTTTCTCTTTCTCTCCTTCCCCTTCTTTTCCTTCCTCTTTCTCCTTCCTAACTGCGTTCGTGCTCTTCTCTGTGTTATGTCTGGCAGGTATATATTTCGGTTTCCGTTTCCTCCCTCCACTCTCCCCTCTCTCCTTTCACCTTCACTTCCATTTCCGCCCTTTCCTCCTTCCTTTCCACCTCCTTCTCCTTCTCTTTACCTCTTCTCTCCTTTCCTCTCTCTTCATCTGATTTTTTTTGTCCTTTTCCTTCTTTTATCTCCTACTTTCTTCCACCATCTCTTCCT
>NC_051399.1:45732424-45737424 GCF_015228065.2 Penaeus monodon
CTCTCCTTCGCTCGCTCGCTCTTTCTCTCCTTCTCTTGCTCTCTTTCGCTCGCTCGCTCTTTCTCTCCTTCTCTTGCTCTCTTTCGCTCGCTCGCTCGCTCTTTCTCCCCTTCTCTTGCTCTCTTTCATTCGCTCGCTCTTTCTCTTTCCCTCGCTCGTTCATTCGTTTTTTTCCTGTTTCTTTTTTGGTCTATCACTAGTTCTCTCTCTCTCTCTCGCTTCTCTGTTTCTCTTCTCTTTGCTCTCGCTCTTTCTCTCCTTCTCTTTCGCTTTCTCGCTCGCTGTCTCTTTTCTCTGCTTCTCTTTTGATCTTCCCATCTCTCCCTCCCTCCCTCCCTCCCTCTTTCTCTCACATGAACATAGTTGCGAACATATGAGCACCTGAATTGAAAATATGATATAAACATGATATTCGCCGCAAAACGAATATTAGAATTTTTGTACAAGGCTCACTGATATCTCAGTGTCAATCTCTATGTTGTGTTTTCAGTCACGTTGATTCCACCTTTTGTTATAATATCTCTTTCTCTGTCTCTCTGTCTCTCTGTTCGTTCGCCGGCTTTTGCGTGTGTTTGTTTGTATTTTCGCGAGTGTGTGTTATTTCTTTGTCTTTATTTTTTTTTTTATTAAAAAAAAAATCTTTTCATTCCTCTCTCTCTCTCTCTCTGTTTCTCTATTTCTTTCTCTCTGTCTCGTTCTCTCTCTCTCTATCTATCTATCTCTATCTCGATCATTTTCTCTTTCTCTCTCCCTCTCCCCCTCCCTCCTCCCTCGCGTCTTCCTGCATCCCTCTACCTGTTTCTTTTTCGTTTCACTTATCTCTTTCTCTTTCCTTTGGTCTTTCTATCCCTCCCTTCCTCTTCTTTCCATTCCTTCCACAACCATTGCCTTCCTTCTCCCTCTTTCTCCGTTCACTTCTCTCTTTCTCTCTCTCTCCATCCCTCCCCCCCACCGTCCTTCCCCCCCTCCCTCCCTTCCTTACTATCTTCCCCCCCCCCCCTCTCTCTCTCTCTCTCTCTCTCTCTCTCTCTCTCTCTCTCTCTCTCTCTCTCTCTCTCTCTCTCTCCCTCCTCTTCTCCCCTCCCATCCTCCGCCCCCCCCCTCCCTCCTCTTCCTCTCAGCCTCCTCGGGATGCGCTGACACCGAGCTGACACTTCGGATGGGCTTCCGTCAGCCGTATAAGGATGTCGTGATCTCAATTCGTTGTCGTGTGACGCTAATGTCTAACTGGCTGACCCTCGTGCTGACGTGCTGGCTGACATCCTATCGGTTCGCAGGATCAGATCTCGTCCTCGCTAAGCTGATGTCGCTCGCAAAACGGCTGACACTCGTATCCTTTGTTAAACAGGCTGACGTTGGACTTGTTCTGGGATAATTTTGTGCGTGACGTCAGCGGTTGAGGAAGCGCATGTTCGTAGATATATAAGGACTTGCAATAATACGTGTGTACTTACATACAGGTACATCGATGAACACACACACACACACACACACACACACACACACACACACACACACACACACACACACACACAAACAGTAATGATCATAATAATAATAATAATAATAATAATAATAATAATAATAATAATCACCATCATCACCATCACCATCACCATCACCATCACCATCACCATCATCATCATCATCATCATCATCATCATCATCATCATCATCATCATCATCACCACCACCACCACCACCACTATTACCATCACCACAGGCTTATTTCTACCCTCCTTTAAGCAGCGCAGATTTTGACCAATGACAGGCGACTTTTATTTAAGTTTCCCCCCAATCTCTCCCGCTGACATCCTCGCTTGTTCCTGCTGACTCCCAATCATTATGCTGATATTGCTTCCTCCTGATCTTTGCTGACGATGATTCTTGTATCATTTTATTCTCCCTCTTTCTTTCTCTCTTCTTCTTCTTCTTCTTGTACTTTTTGGTTCTATTTGTTATCTTTTATTTATTTATTTATTTATTTTTGTCCCTTTTTCGCATTCTCATTTTTTTTTCTTTCTCTTCTTCATCCTTTTTTTTTTTTGTCTCGGTGTCCTTCCCTCTTCTTTCCACTTATTCTATTAAGTATTTTATCTCTCCTATTTTTCTTATGCCTCTCATGCCTCATTCCTTATTTCTCCTACTTTTTCCAATTTTCTTCTATTTTCTTTCCTTATTTTCCCCTTATTTTTCTCTTTCTTTTTCTTCCCCTTCTCTGCCTTCTTCACCTGCTTCTAAGAATCCATCTCCTTCTCTATTTCATACTTTCTATTTCTCTTTCTGAATTCTCTACATTTTAATTTCCTTATCTTTATTTCTTTATTTTTTTGTTTTCTTCCTGCCCTTAATACATCACATCTATCCATCTATTCATTTTCTTTCCATCTATTGCGATATCGTTATTCCTTATCCAAAACTATAACACTGATCCAAGCGATATACTTATTTTATCTCATAATCTCTCTTATCTCCATCAATCATACTTATTCCATTGGATATATAACCATCCTGTCTGACATTTGCCTCTATCCTTATCCATATCCCATCTCCGAGACAGACCTATTCTATCCTTATCTCGTCTGGTACAGCTCTATCTCGTCTCGTCTTTTCTTCTATCCCGTCTGATAATTTCTGTTCCCCCTTTCTAGCACCATCTGACACATACCCATCCTGTATGACACTTATTTATCTCATATGGCACCAATCTAGCTTATACGACACATATTTACCAGCATGACATTTACCATCATCATATAGCACACTTTATATTACACTTAGCTACCCCACATGGAACTCATATGACACACTTTATATGACACATATCTACCTCATACGACACATACCTACCCAACGTGGCACATACCATCATCATGGCCACACTTCATATGACACATGCCCACCTCGTACGACACATACTCACCCCACGTGACACAAAACCTCATATGACACAATTCCTACCCGACAGGCCCTCTCCCTATCCCACTTGACACACTTCCCATCTGACACTCCCTCACTTGCTTTCCCAATCCCTATCTGACACTTTCCTGACCTATTTGCCACATACCCAGCTCCGACACCCCTGCCCACACCCCTGCCCCTTGCTGCGCTCTGTTCCTTCCTGCGTTCTCCTGGCGTGCCCCTCTCTTCCCCTTTACTCTCTCGCTCTGTCCACGAAAGGTAGAAGGGAGAGGAGTGAGTGGTTTAAAGGGGTTCCACTGCTACTCCACCGTTGCTTCATCGCTGCTCCACCGCCGCCGTTCCACCACCTCTCCACCTTCGCTAAACCGGCGCCGCTGCCCCCCCCTCCACCTTCACTCCACCGCTGCTTCACCGCTCCCACTCCACCGCTCCACTGCTCCCACTCCACCACCGCTCCACTGCTCCCGCTCCACCGCCGCTCCACCGCCGTTCCGCCGCCGCCGCCCCCGCTCCACCCACGGGAGCATTCCAAAGGAGCCGGGGGCCGCTGCCTTTACAACCCACACTCGTCACACGGGTCTCGGGGTCACGCCTCTCGCGGGCACCCTACCTGCCTGCCCCTGCCTCCCGTACCCTGGATGCGTGCCCCTACCACCAGTACCCTGCCTTCCGTACCCAACCTGCCTGCCCCTGCCACCCGTACCCTACGTGTCTGCCCCTGCCACCCTTACCCTGGATGCATGCCCCCTGCCACCCGTACCCTGGCTTCGTGCCCCTGCCACCTGTATCCTGGATTCGTGCCCCTGCGACCCGTACCCGGCCTTCCGTACCTTGTCTGCCTGCCTCTGCCACCCGCATCCTGTCCGCCTGCCCCCTGTCAGTTAAACCCTACCTGCCAGGCCTTGCCACCCGTTCCCTGCTTTTTTGTCGCTGTTGCCCGTACCCTGTTTACTTGCCCCCTGCTTTCCGTACCCTGCCTGTCTGCTCCCTGCTTTCCGTTCCCTGTCTGCCTGCCCCTGCCGCCCGTCCCCAGTCGTACCCGTATGTGCCTGCCCTGCATGGATTGCCTTGTACCCCTGCCATTCACTTCTCCTCAAGCTTTTTGAATATGAAGTTTGTCTACTTGTTCCTTTTACTTATTTCTGTCATTACTGTTCATATTATCCTGCATTTTTTACCCGTTTGCTTAATATTGATTTTAATGCCTCTGCCACTCACACATCGTTTACCTTGATCATCTGGCACTGTGCCACTTTGTGCGTCCCTTCCTTGTAACTTTATTTTCGCATGTCTCTCACAAGCAATCATACCCTGACATGCCCAGACACATTTTTTCTTTATGCCTGCCCCTATCATTCATACCTGTCATGAACTGGCATTGTAGTTTTTTCATGCCTGGTATACACTGCCTTACTCTGTCATCGTGGTTTTGCATGTCTGACCAATTACCAGTACCCACACCCTGGCATACCCTGTCACCTTACTTTTACATATCTGCCTCTATTACCAATACACTGTCACCGTAGTTTCACATGTTTGCCTCTGTCATCCATACCTTACCTTTCTCTCCCTGTCACTTATTGCCTGTTTGTTTCTATCACACACTCATTCAATCAGTCATTAACAGTCTATCCTCTTCTCTGCACCTGTCACCGCCCTACCTATCTGCCTCTGTCAATCAGCATATGCTTGAATCAGTCATAAACTTCACCAGTCAATCATTATTTGCTTTTATCAGTCAACACCCACGTTTGACAGTCATATTATATGCAAATCTCACTTAAAGTAACCATTTTCTTTTCTATTATCATTACCGCCATGGTTGAATGTCATAGTGTAAAAATCACAATGCTGATTAACTTATCACTTGTTCCATTAAGCTGTTGAATAGTAACTCCATCATAGCCATGGAGCTGAAAGTCCAATCAATCTAATAGTTCCCTCCTAACAAAAAAAAAAAAAAAAAAAAAAAAAAAAAAAACGTGACTAAAATCTATTTCGTTGCTATAACAATTTCTTCAATGAATGTTTTTTGTTGCTTTTGAAACTTGCTTAATCCACGTTAGAACTAGCTTGTG
>NC_051399.1:45752424-45759924 GCF_015228065.2 Penaeus monodon
CACACACACACACATACATACACACGCACACACACATACACACACACACACACACACACACACACACACACACACACACACACACACACACACACACACAAACACAAACACAAACACACATTCTACAACAGAAGAGAACTTCGCTTACACGAACGCCCCCTGAATGTCCCGGATGATCCTCTGGCCCCTTCGTCTGTCCCTTTGTCTCTCCGGCAGAGGACCGGAGACGCGAAGAAAACGGAGTCATTCGTCTTCGATCGCGGCGGTGAGAGAGGGGGGGGGGGGAGGTGGAGGAGGGAGGGAGAGGAAGGAGGGAGGGAGGGAGAGGAAGGAGGGAGGGAGGGAGAGGAAGGAGGGAGGGAGGGAGAGGAAGGAGGGAGGGAGGGAGGGAGGGAGGGGAGAGGAAGGAGGGAGGGAGGGAGGGAGGGAGGGAGGGAGAGAGAGAGAGAGAGAGAGAGAGAGAGAGAGAGAGCATGAGGTGGAGTTCGAGTGGGTATGGAGTGGTGGATAGGATGTGAGTGGGTATAAGGGATGGAAAGAGGAATAGGAATGAGAGGGTATGTGGGGGGGGGGGACAGAGGGGCTCATGGGTGTATGGCAAGTTATGGGGGGGGGGGGTATTTGTGTGACATAGTCTAGCATGAGCCTTACTTTGTGATAGGCGTTTCCCAGGCATCGTCACTAATTCACGAAATCCTGTCTTCTTCCTCTACTTTCGGAGACAGGAAGAAGGAAGAAAAGAGGAAGAAGGAAGGAAAGAGGAAGAAGGAAGGAAAGAGGAGGAAGGAAGGAAAAGGGAGGAAGGAAGCAAAGAGGAGGAAGGAAGAAGAGGAAGAGGAAGATATAGGGAGGAACGGGCCACGAAGAACGCTTTTGCTTGTCTCTAAAAATAGTATCGATCAAGCCTCCAGACCAACGAAGACACTCATTGATATAAAAAGGAAGAGAAAAAATCCTAAATTGATTCGGCCTAACTGATTTAGGCGCGGGGACCGTTCATTTTAGACTGGGGGGGGGGGGGTGAGGAGAGAGAGAGAGAGAGAGAGAGAGAGAGGGAGGGAGGGAGGGAGGGAGGGAGGGAAGAGAGAGAGAGAGAGAGAGAGAGAGGGAGGGAGGGAGGGGGGAAGGAGGGAGGGAGAGAGGAAGGGAGGGGGAAGGAAGGGGAGAGGGAGAGAGGGAGGGGGAGGGAGAGACAGGGAGAGAGAGAGAGTGAAACAGAACTAGAAAAAGTGAAAATAAGAGAAAAAAAAGAGAAAAAAAGAATAGACGAAGAAGGATGAAAGAAAGAAAGATAAACAAAGACCAAAAAGAAGAAGAAAACAAGTCAAGTAAAGAAAAAAAAAAAAGTTCCAAAGCTCGGAGAAACTTGGCATGAAATTAAGAAAAGTTTTGGCCGTTAGTTCCCCGGTCCTGGTAAGTAACTTGTCAACCAGAAGGAGCCACAAATGCGAGAGACTTTGCCGTCGGTTTGTTAGCTGGTCTGGTGGTCTCCAGGTCTCCAGGTCTCTGGGGTCTCCGTGCTAAAAAAAGGAGTTATTAAATCTCGGAAATCGTCTCGAATGCTCTTTGGATTGATGGGTTTTGAGTGATCTTAATTAAGGATAAGTAGGTGTTATGTCATCCTAGCTGGACTTTGCTTTGGGAGGGAGGGGGGGTTCTGGGGGGTCTGGAGTTACAGAAGAGATTTAGAGTATAATTTCCTCATATTATGTGATCGAGGTATTGACACGCATACACAAACGTGTTGACATATAGATATTATATAAATGTGTGTGTGTTTTGTGTGTCTGTGTATATACATATTCTCTCTCTCTCTCTCTCTCTCTCTCTCTCTCTCTCTCTCTCTCTCTCTCTATATATATATATATATATATAATATATATATAATAATATATATATATAATATAATATATAATATAATATATAATATATAATATATATATAATAAATGTATTATATAATATATATAAATATAATATAAATATATATTATATATATATATTATATATAATATAATATATATAATATATAATATATATATAATATATATATATATATATATAATATATTATATATAATATATATATATATAATATAATATATATATAATATATATAATTATAAATATATATATATATAATATATATATATATATAATGTATACAACATATACAAAAGTGTTATGGTATTCTCTTCTCCCTGTCCTCTTCCTTCTCTTTTCTTCTCCTCGTCCACCTCCTTCCCATAACTACCCTATTTCTTCCACCCTGCTCTCCTAGCCTCCATTTCCCCTTCTTCCCTCCTCCACCTCCTTTCTCCTCCTCGTCCACCTCCGTCCTCCTCCTCCTCCTCCTCCAACTCCCCGTCCACTTCTATCCTCCTCTACCTCCTTTCTCCTCCTCCACCTACTCGTCCACCTCTATCCTCCTCCTCCTCCTCTTCCTTCCCTATCTCCACTGCGTGTCGATATCACAAAGCAAGGTGTTCCAGCAAGAGGACCTCCCCAACACGGGTTCTGAGAACACACGTTGGCCTTAGTCACAACAGCGGGTGGAGAGCAAGGGCTGTGAGCTCAAAATGTTTGTAAACTTGAGAAATATTTGTAGGATGATTTCTCCGTTACATCAGTCAAATTGGGGAGAGGGAGAGGGAGGGAAAGGGAGGAAGGGAGGGAAAGGGATGAAGGGAGGGAAAGGGAAGGAAAAGAGAGGGAGGGAGGGAAGGAAAAGGATGGATGGATGGATGGATTGAGGGAGGGAGAGAGGGAGGGAAAGACAGGAAGGGAGGGAAAGAAAGGAAAGGAGGGAATGGGATGGAGGGAGGGTGGGAAGGAAAAGGAGGGGAAGTGAGGCAGGGAATGGGTGGGAAGGAGGGAAAGGGAGGGAGAGAGAGAGGTTAGAGGGGGGAGAGGGAGGAAAGGGGAAGGAGGTAGGTAATCAGTATGAGTGAGTGAATCGAACGAGAGAGAGAAAGAGAGAAAGAGAGAAAAAAAGAGAGAGAGAATTAGACAGGAAAACAAGGACAAACCAAAAAGAAACAAATGAACAAACATAAAGAGTTCAAACCTTAGCGTTGCTCATACACTATCATTCGTGTTTTCATTCCAAATGAAAAGTCAGGAAAACCATTGGATCGTTAACCTTAAAGACAAAACAGAACACCAGTGGTCACTCACGCTTCCTCATGCACAGATTTATTTACATTATTTTCTGCACAAAGGAAAATGAGGTTAAAATGGCAACGGGAATGAAAAAAAAAATGTTGCGCTGTTATGATAGTTATTATATTTATCGTACTGTTCTGTGAAATGAAAAAGATAAGCGAGTTACCGTGGTCATAGTTACAATCATTGTTATTATTACGACTAATTCTGACAGCGCTTTTGTCTATATTCATGTTTCTTATAATATTCTTTCCCAAACGGCATATTTGCCATCACTATTTTCATCACTATGAATGTTACCGCTACAATAACTGATTTCCTACTAACCTGCATATTATCGTCATTTATTACCTTTGTTATCATCTCAACGCTATATTTGTCTTTTTATTTCCATCGCCAAAACAGACCCTTTTATTGTTTCTAAATACATACTGCTATTGTTATAACTTCACAATAACAACGATTCCTTATATAAATAAACTTGCAGCTACACGTGTTAAAGACATTGAAACAACCGTCAGAACACGAACATCTAGGGATAATTTATCTATAAATGAGAAAAAGAAAAGGTTTACGCGCATTGTCCATTTATGTAAGGACGTACTGTACGTGTTTATGTGCGTACGTGTGTAATGCGTGTATGCATGTCCTGTCCTTTCTGGTCTCCTTCCTTCCCCTTCCTAGATGGACTCTTCATAATCCTCTTGTCAGAACATCTGTTATATTCAGGCGTTTCCATAACCCAAGCACATGTACTTTATTGTAATATATATTTGCCAATCATTTGTCTATCTTCTCTGTGTATCTAATTACCCGTACCTCTTATCTATCTCTATATATACAAAGAGAGAGAGTGAGATAAAGTTACAAACAAATCTAGAAGAAAACAGATGAAAAAGAAATCAACAAAAAAAAAATCCGACGCGAAGATAACAACAATAACAATAGCAACCCCAAAACGACATAAAAAAATAGATAATAAAAAAAAAGACAGGAGAAGAAATAGAGAACTTGGAAAAGAGACCATCTGAGCCAGCGAAGAGGCAGAGAAGACAAGCGAGGTGTGGTTGTGACGTCTTTGCCTCATTAAGGATCACGTCCTGGCTGTAACGCCCCCAGTCTCACTATCTGCACGCATGCCACCCCTGATAACGCGTCCTTCTCGGTCCTCATTGGTCCCGCGACGTTGGTACTTTATTTATTTACTTATTTTCCTTTTTTACATGATTTTCTTAAAGGTGGGGGAGTAAGTATGGGATGAAGTGGAGAGTTATCGTTATTATTTTATTAATTACTTTTTATCTTTTGTTTTCTGGGAAGGAAATGAGAGGTAAAAATGGAGAAAAGAAGAGTGAAATGTAACCCAGGATGTATGAAGATAGAGAGGAAGAAGAGGATTAAGGATTATGGACGAGACTCTTCAGAGATATGAACTGGCCATCATGCATAGCTCGCTGATTGCCCTTATCTCACAGGTCCATAACTTCAGATGATATCTCGCGAAACTTGTCATGTCATACTTTGTGTCTAAAACTCATTGCTTCACGCTAATTGTCTCGCTATTAGCTTCCTCCTCTGCGTATCTTATACTTCTGACGTGGATCCAGTATACTTTGACACATTCTTGGATCATATGTATCATACGTAGCACAGAATATGCTTATAAAGACATCATGTGCTACGTCCAGCTTGGTATATCTGATTCATGGACATCTTAATTCGAGGAACACAGTCAGGGGTGGTTTAACAGGTGAACTTATTAAAGGAACTTCAGGTCATAAACATTCGGAATTAAAGACATTCCTTCATACGCTACAGTGTATACATATATAAGCAGTTCGTAATTGTAGTTATAACCGCCATCACCATAGCTACAGCTACAGGCACACCTATCAGCATAAAAAAAGGTAATAGACACAGTTACAACCACAAATATTCACATCCACACATTCTCGGCCACAAACAGATTCATTCATTAATGAAAATAAAACCTTTATAACCGCACGCATTCGCATAACAAAATTGCAAGCAAAATGCATAATTAGTCACACCATTAGTAGATTACAAATTCACTCAAAGTTCCTTTACAAACAACGGGCATGTACGCACCTACAACCACACTCACTCATAAACAACCACACATACAAGCCTGCAACTACAACCCACGACCACACCCATTCATCCACGAACCTAACCCATACGCTCATCCACAACCCACAACCATTCCCATTGTCCCTCCCATGGCAAAGGCCCAACCACCCCCATTAACCCTCCCATGACAAGGACCCCATATCACAAGTTCCTCCCCTTCCACCTCCCTCTCACCCTCCGCATGTCACAACTCCTCCTCCCCCTCCTCCTCACCCTATGTCATAGGTTCCTCCCCATTCCCATCCTCTTCCCCCACCCACCCCATCCCCCCGCCCCATGCTTAGCCCCTGCCTGAAAGCGAGAGGCTCCTTCACATCTCGGTATCAGTGATAAAGGTTCTGTGAGCTGTAAATCGTCCAAGAATCTTCCCATGATGCCATTAGAGCTCGAGCTGATAACAGAACTCGGTTTTTATCTGCCCGCGTACGTCATGGTGGGCGGGGGAATCAGGGGGGGGGGGAGATGGAGTGGGTATGGAGGGGAAGGAGGAGGAAGGGAAGGGAAGAAGGGGGGTGGGGTAAAGAGAAGAGAGATGTTGGAAGAAGGGGGGGGGCGGGGGTGAAGGGGGATGTGGAAGTTAAAGATGGAGTGGGTATGGAAGGGAAGGAGGAGGAATGGGAAAGATGAAGGGAGAGGAGAAAGATAGAGGAGGATGAGAGAGGAAGAAAGGGAGAAAGAAGGGAATGAAGAAGGGGGGGGGGGGGAGGAATAAAGCGAATGAAGAGAGAAAAGTGAGGTAGAAGGATAAAATAGGAACGGAGAAATAAGCGGAAGGAAAAAAGGAAGTGAATAAGTAGGAGAGGGAGACGGGAGAAGGAGAAAAGAGAAGACAAGGAGAGAGCAAAGGAAGAAAAAGGAATAAATCAGCAGGAGGAATAGGATGGTGAAGAATGGTGTATGAAGGAAAGGGAAGGAAGAAGGGTAAAGGGTGAATAGTGAATAGAGTAAAAGAGAAGGGCAAATGGATCAGAATGACGGAGAAAGAAAGGAGGAGGAGGAGGAGGAGGAGGAGGAGGGCGGGAGGGAGGGAGGGTGGGAGGGAGGGAGAAGAGGAAGAAGGAATGTATAGTGAAGATAGATGAAGTAAAGGTAGATATAGGATAGGCAAAGAAAAAATACGAAAGGAAAAGGAGAGTTGGGATAGGGGAAGAGGCAGGGATTGAAATTAGAAGGGTATGTAGGACAAGATACGAAAAGAGGGAAGATAGGTAGACAAAATAGGAGGGAAGGAAGAGAGGTAGAGAAGTAGGAAGAAAGGAAAATAGGAAGACCAGAAGGAAAATGGAAGAGAGGGAGATAAGAAGGAAGGAAGGGAGGGAGGAAGAGAGACAGGAAGAACAGAAGGAAGACAAGAAGAAAGGAAGGGAACAAGGAAAACAGGAAGTAAGGCAGAAAGGCAAGAAGTATGGAAGGAAAAGAGGCAATCAAATAGGAAGGATGAAAGAGAGAAAGAAGACAGGAAGGAAGGAAAAGAGAAAGACAAGAAGGATAGACAAGAGATGGAAAGAAAAAAAGCTAGGAAGAAAGGAAGGAAGAGAGGAAATGTGGGAAGAGATGAGAAAATGAAGGAAGGGAGAGGGAAGGAAGGAAGGGTAGTAAGAGATTAACAAAGAAGACAAGACACTCTTAAAGATACGAAAGAGGGATTAAGAGAAATTGGAAATTCTCCTTTGTTAACTGTCGGGAGAAGATAGTGTTAGCATCGGTGTTTCAATGGTGGTAGCAGTAATGAGGTTGATGTTTGGTGAGATATAATATAAAAAAGAGAAATAAATTTTCGTGGGTACGAATAGAAGACACTTGTAATGACACCTACACACACACACACACACACACACACACACACACACACACACACACACACACACACACACACACACATATGTATGCGTATATATATATGTGTGTGTGTGTGTGTGTGTGTGTGTGTGTGTGTGTGTGTGTGTGTGTGTGTGCGTGTGTATGTATATGTATACTGTTTATCTTTACCTACAGGAAATAGCTACACGAATTAATCAAAATTTAAAATATAATTATACACTTCAGAAAAACAAATACAATTTTGACATTGAAGAGACAAAACAAGGTTCGGAAAATTAGACAAAATGGAAAGAGAAGCAAGAATAGACGAAAGTGTACAGAAGCAGAGAGTGGAATAATCAAGGGGTGATGACGATAAATGTGAA
>NC_051399.1:45764924-45769924 GCF_015228065.2 Penaeus monodon
GTGTGTGTGTGTGTGTGTGTGTGTGTGGGAGTGGGTGTATATATGTATATATATATATATATATATATATATATATATATATATATATATATATATTCTAGGCAGTATACCAACTGTCTCAAATCGAATGTCTTTAGAAGACCACAGGAAGTTGCATGAAATAGATTTAGAAATATATGCTTTTACACTTTACTTGAAAAAGTTTGAAATGGAGCGTTTTGCCCCCCCCCCCCCCAATAGAGCACGGGCAAGGGGGGAGGGGAGATTTGAATTTCGTTTTCTCTTCTGACTATATTTCTACAGTCAGTTTTTCGTAAAAAAAAAAAAGATTTTTTTTTTTTTTTCCTTTTCTTTTTGTCAGGGATTTTTTTTTCCTTATTCCTTTTTCCTCTCCATTATTAATCATTATTGCTTTAAATCCAGGGCGATTCCTTTCTTGCTTCCCCACATACGTTGTTGTGCTTTATTTCTTCCTATAAATGAAATACTCATAAGAATAATGGTCATGAAAATAATAGTAATACTAGTGATTTTCCTCATAATAATGATGATAATAGTAGTAGTAGAAATCATCACCATCACCATCACCATCACCATCACCATCACCATCATTATCATTATCATTATCATTATCATTATCATTATCATTATCATTATCATTATCATTATCATTATCATTACCATTACCATTACCATTACCATTACCATTACCATTATCATCATCATCATCATCATGATAATAATAATTATAATAGTAATAATAATGATAATACTATCGGTAATTATAGTAATAATTATTATTATGATAATAATGATAATAATGATAATAAAGATAATATTTATAATTATAGTAATGATAACAATGACAACAATATCAAGTATATATAAATTTCTATAACCCATTTTTCTTTTGTTTTGGTCTTTATTCTTTTCATTTTTTTGTTTTTGCGTTATTTTTTCTTTTATTTGTTACTTCCTATTCATCCCTTATCCTCTCCTGCCTTTTGCCTCTTCTCTCTACGTGTATTCCTGGCACTGTTACCCCCCCCCCCCCCTGACGTAATACCCTTCTCGCAGCTCCACTAAATTTCATTTGAACATTCTAGTTCATATATGGCCCTATCTCCTCCTTTTGGGACCGCTTCCCCATTCCTCTTCCCTTGGCACTCTGCGCTTTGACAGTGCCTCTCTCTCTTCTGGTGCCAACTCTCGTCAACCTTTGATTCTTTCTCTTGCCGTCTGTCTGTTTCTGTCTGTGTTTGCTTGTCTGGCTCTGTCTATTTGTCTCCTCTGTCTGTTTCTCTGTCTCTGTCTGTCTCTGTCTCCCTCCCTCTCTCTCTCTCTCTCTCTCTCTCTCTCTCTCTCTCTCTCCCTTCCTCCCTCCTTCCCTTCCTCCCTCCCTCCCTGCTCTTTCTCCCTCTCCCTCTCTTTCTCTTCCTTCTGTCGATTCATTCCAGTAGTACTTTCTCTCTTTCATCTGTCGTCAAATTCCAGCAAATACTGTCCACATCCTCTCTACTGTGCATTTTATACACTAAAACACGCCCCATTGTAACGTATATGCCGGGTATTAAACTGTATAACGTATTTTACTCGAGATGAAAAGTACAAATGCAATAAAGAATTAAAAAAAAAAAAAAAAAAAAAAAAACGAAGGGAAACTAAATAAAAGTGGTGTGAAGGAAAAAGTACAAGTAAATGGAAATGGTAAGGAAACATACAGCCTCAGTACGTGTAAATATTGGTATTAAGTTCATATATTTTCTCTCGTTGTGGTTTCCGATCCTCCCTGAACCGAGGACACACAATGACCCTTTCTGACCTCCCCTCGCGCCGACTATCATCATCCCCTCGAAAGACCCCTTTATGGTGACCTCTCCCCTTTTCTCTCTCTCTCTCTCTTTCTCTCTTACCCCCTCCATCCCCTTCCCTTGCTTCCCCGTCCCCGTCCTCACCCTACACCACCCCTTATCCCCTTCTTCCTCTCCCGTCCCCTTCTCTCTCTCCTCTTTTACCTACTCCCCACCCTCCCTTCTCTCCCCTCCTCCCCACCTGCTTCCCAACCCCCCTCTCTGAACTATCCAGCGGTCAGATACCATTGCCTGTCTCCCCTCGCTGGCCATGAAGAGGGGTCACGCCTTCCCCTCACCAAACACGCCCTTCGGTCTGATTCATCTCTATTATCCAGCCTCCCGCTCTCTCTCCGGCCCGGATCGCCGCGCTTTTCCTGACCAGTGAGAGAAAACCCGCAAGAGAGGAACTGGAGGCGATGGACGCTGGTCTTCTCTGGTCAGGGCGGTGATCGGGCCAAAAGGGGGCGAGGGAAGGAGGGAGAGGAGGGGAGGGCGGGGTGGAAGGGGAAGGAGGGAGGGAGGGGAGGGTGAGATGGAAGGGGAGGTAGGGAGAGAGGGAGTGGAAAGGAGGGCGGGATGGAGGGGGAAGGAAGGAGGGAGGGAGGGGAGAGTAGGATGGAGGGGGAAGGAGGGAGGGAGGGCACGGGGAGGGAATGAAGGAGAGGTAGAGGGAAGAGGAAGGATTATGGAAGAAGAGAGAGAGGAAGAAGAGAGGCAAGAGAAGGATGCGAGGGAGAAGAGAAGAAGTAAAGGGGGAAGAGAGAATTAGGAATGTGAATGGAGAAGGGCAAGGGATATAAAGAGAGTGGCGAGGTGCATGGAGGGAGGCGTTGGGAGGGGCGTGTATGGGGGAAGTGGGGAGGGGGTGCGTAAAGGGAGAAGGAAGAATGTGGAGGGAATGTGGAGACAAATAGAGGTATGTATTGGACTGTTATCTTATTGCAAAAGGATTATTATTAGTGGTTTTCCTTACTACCGTTTTCACTAATGAAGATACCAATAGCAGTAATAATAATAAAAAGATGATAAATAAACAATAGCATTAAAATAAGTTATAATAATATCAATACTACTAATCATCAAGAAAACGATAATATGAATGACAAACAATTAGAATAAATCCATCCAATGGATATTACAACATATACTACATCTTTATTTAGTATTTCAGACACCGGTGTCGGGTCATCAGGCCAATAAGAAGTAGGAAAACGAAATAACAATATTAATCACCATTTCACAGACTTCTCCACCACGCAAACCGAGTCGACGAAATGGCGTATTCTGGCGAGCAACCTCTCTCAAAATATTTTGCTTTGGCTTGGTTACCGCAGTTCAGGAAAATAGTCTTTATTGATAGTGTTTTTTTTGCAAGAAGTGTGAATTATTCATGGCAACTTTTGAGGCGAAATGTAACTTATCGAGATGTTTGTATCATGTTTATCCTGTGTATTTATGTATGCATGTTTGTCTGTATCTATATCCGCCTATCTACTTGTGTTAATCCTCTCATCTACATATACGTGTGTGTGTGTATGCATGTATGTATGTATGTATGTACATACGTATGGATGGAAGGAAAAAAAAAGAAAAAAAAGCAATTATATATAAATATAAAGGAAAAGAAAGAAACACAAGGGAAAAATTGGCATAAAAGGGGGAGATAAAGGAAAAGAAGATAAAACAGAAAACGAAGAAAAACAAAAGGAAAAGAAAAAACGGGAAAAGAGGAGGGAAAAGCAAAACCCACGATAGCAGAAGAAGAAGAAAAAAAAACAGAGGAAGGGCGAGCAGAAGAAGAGGAAGAAGAAAATACTAATAAAAAAGAACAAAGGAAAGGTTAAGAAAATAGAGAGAGAGAAAAAAAAAAGGAAATGAAGAAAAATAAAGAAAATTAAGGGTAAGAGAAAGAGGAAACAAAGAAGGAAATGAGAGAGGAGTATAACGATATACGGAAGGAAAAGGGGGAAAACCAAAGAAGAGGAAGCAAAAAAGAAAGGGAAAAACAGTTAAGAAGAATAAAAAAAGAGGAACAAGCAATGAGAGAGAGAAAAAAACACACACACATGCATCTTGAATATTTATGTATGCACACTCCCCACATGTTCTACAAAAGGGGTTAAAATATAATGTCAAGGACGGACTGGCAGGAGTGTCAATGAAGATGGATTAATCAGTCCGACTGCAGAACATTACATGCACACATTCAGTCATGCACGGTCCCACGCACTCATCTGCTTTTATAAGCCACAAACGCGCCCTTTGGGTAATAAAAGTGGGATTGACATAGGATTCCTGGATATAAGAAAGCGATCATATGATTTATTTGTACAGATGGACATTTGTGTATAGAAAGGCTTTCAAGCACACAGAGCGATACATGCATGGCCACGTACATTGAGATCAAACACTTACACATGATAATGCATATGCATTTGTACAATCATTCAAATATGCGAGTAAGAATGCACGCAAGCAAATGCTAACAGCCACATATATAAACATATGTGATGAATCGGCCTCTTAATCATGCAAACATATACACAAGCAAACTTATTCATGTACAAACATGCCACACCCGCTACCTATTTCACAAATAAACCCAAAATTTACAATTATATTTGATCCAACTACAGACACTTGTGATACTCATTTTAAATATTCACAAATCTTCTCTAGAAGGAGGAAGAGGCGAAGAAAAAGTAGAAGGAGAAGAAAAAGAAGAAGAAAAAGAAGAAAAAGGAGACGAGGAAAAAAGAAAAGAGAAAAGGAAAGGCAAAAGAGAAAGAAGAAGAAGAAAGAAAGAAAGAAAAAGAACATGAAAACGAAGAAAATAGAAAGAAACAGAACAAAAAAAAAAAAAAAAGAAAAAAAAATCCCATACCGAAGGGTCAAGCCATCTCCACCGCCGCCCCAGCAGACTCTCCAGCAGGGAGCAGCAACAACCTCCCTTCGCGAAAACCTTTTTTTTTCCCAAAACGGAGTATTTATATCGGATCTCGCGAGGGTTGTTGTGGTTGGGGGAGACTTGTTTAAGGGAAAGCAAAAGGCAACACAATTCGGGGGCAAAACGGGGCCTTGAGGAGAGGAAGTGGCCCACATGACTAGCCTTTTTATTTATTTTTTTTATTATTTTTTTTTACGTGG
>NC_051399.1:45777424-45789924 GCF_015228065.2 Penaeus monodon
AACAAAAAAATACGTTCTCGAATTCGCTCACCAACACACCGGCATTCCGAAGATCTCGACGGAAGGAAGATGAACGAACGAACGAACAAAATGACAATCTGTTCACTGTTCAAACCTCCGACTCCGCTACCGCGCCCGAAATATCAAGCCAAAGCAAGCAGGAGTTATCCCGCCAAAATACGCCGTCGCAATTCGGGATCGATAAAGCTTGCGAGACTCGGAACTAATTGGCTCGTAAACCAGTAAATCAGGGTTGGATAAATAGGTCGCTGCCTCCTCATCAGCGGGATCGTCGAGTGTTTATCCTGGCGGTATTCAGGAGGGGCTTATCCAGGATCCCCCGACGAGATACGCCGCTGACGCTTATAATCCTACGCGTGAAATATACCCGCACATTACGTGCTCCGGCCGCCGGGTCGCCTCGCGGGCCGCGCGCCGGGTTCTTGGAGGCCAGAGCTGCTCTTGTGCCTGTCGATGCACACACTCATATACGAATGTGTGTATGCACACACACACACACACACACACACACACACACACACACACACACACACACACACACACACACACACGTACATACATACATATATGGAGAACGAGAGAGAATATGTATGTATACATGTATATATATATATATATATATATATATATATATATATATATATATATATATATATATATATATATATATGCGTAAGCGCACCCCGAACCCGGCTTTTGCAATTCTATGATGAATATTATAATTTAAATTTGCAAAACTGCTTTTAAGTTGATTAGTAAAGATATAGACAACAGCAAATTTATTGAAATTACTATTTTTATCACTGAATGTTACAGCTGCGCAATATGTAACGTGGACATTACAATAACCAGAGTGGTAGAGGATAATGATGATAACGATGATAATGTTAATGATGATGATAGCGACTATAATAATGAGAATGAAGAAAAAAATATTGTTGTTATGATTACTTGGATTATTATAGGAATTATTATGACGGTTATGATATTTATCATTATTATTATTATTATTATTATTATTATTATTATTATTATCATCATGACTACTACTACTACTATTATTATTATCATGTTTACCATTATAACATAATATATAAGTATTATTATCATTATTGTTATTATTATTATTATAATTATAATAATAATAATAATAATAATAATAATTATTATTATTATTATTATTACCACTATTATTGATTAGCATCAGAATTATTGTCATTATTATTGATTGTCATTATTATCATCACCATCACCATCATCATCTATCATTGTCATTGTTGTTATCATTATTGCTATCATTATAATTATTGATATTATGATTGCGTTAGTTCTTTTTCCTAACGTCATTAATGATGATACACTTATAATTATCACTTTTGTTATTATCATTGCTTTTATTATTGTCATTACTATTACCATTATTATTATTATCATTAATAATAAGAATAATTAATGCTATCACCATTATTATTATCATTATTATGATAATGATGATAGCAATGGTCATTATTATCTGCATTATTATTGTCTTTAATAATATATCCTCATTATTAATGTCATTATTATTATTATTACCATTAATACCATTTTCACCATCATTACCATTATCATTACTAATACTATTATGATAATCATTCTTCTTATTACTGTTATCACCATTATTACCATTACTCTCGTTATGCTCTCTCGTCATCATTGCAATTAGCATTTATAGTTACCACAACCATCTTTCGGGCAACATCAACAACCGAGGATAAAACACCTCTCATAACCTCCCATAACCCCCAACAACCTCTCACAACTTCCCTCAACCTCTCACAACTTCCCTCAACCTCCAACAACCTCTCACAACACCCCACAATCTCCAACAACCTCTCACAACTTCCACAACCTCTCCTAACCCCTCACAACCCCTCTCAACATCCTACACCCTCTCACAACCTCCAACAACCTCTCACAACCCCCAATGAAGCTTATAATAACAAGCTGAAGCCAAAATACAACCCCAAATATATATATATAGAGGTCCGTCGGCTCAGCTCCATCTATCATGTTCCGGAACGAGTAAATATTTGCCTGTCTTGGGGATAGCTTTGTCTAGTCTGCCACATTTAACCATTAATAGGGACGGGAGAGGAGGGTGTGTGTGAGTGGGGGGAAGGGAGAGGAGGAAGGGGGAAGGGAGGGAGGAAGGGGAGAGGAAGGGAGGGAGGAAGGGAGGGAGGAAGGGGGAGAAGGGGAGAGGAGGGGAGGGAGGAGGGGAGGGGAGGGGAGGGGAGGGGAGGAGGAGGAGGAGAGAGAGAGAGAGAGAGAGAGAGAGGAGAGAGAGAGAGAGAGAGAGAGAGAGAGAGAGAGAGAGCGCTTTAACAGAACCGCCATTAAGAAGAAAAAAAAAAACACAGTAAAATGTAACGAAACCAGCAAAAGAAGCGAAGAACAAAAGAAGAGAAGAGAGAAGAGCAGAAAAGGCGAATGGCAGAAGAGCCGAAGAGGGGGTAGGGGTTAGAGGGAGGGGGTGGGGGGTGGAGCGGGGGTCTCTCCAACACCAATCAGCGTAATTGTCCCCCAGAGCTGAGTGACCCCCGCCAATGAGCTCCCCTGGAGGTATTGAAAGGCGGGGAGGGGGGGAGGGGGAAGGGGGGGGGAAATCATGTCTCTCTCTCTCTCTCTCTTTATTTCTCTCTTTCTCTCTCTCCATCCATCCGGAAAATCGGTCAGGTGAGAGACAAGCGCACAGGAGAACAAAAACAGAAACACTTCAGGAGCCACGTGCCGCGGGAGGTGGTGGGGGTGGGGGGTGGAGGGTGGAGATGGGGTAGGTAGGTCACGGATTCGGTGACCTCATATAAAACCTTTTTCTTTTGACCCCTTGTATGTTTGACCTGGCTTTGTGGAGGAGAGGAGGACACGCGCTAAGAAGAGAGGAGGGGGAGGAGGAGGGAGGGGGGAGAAGGGGTGATAAGAGGGGAGGGGGGGGTTAAGAGAAATAGGGGAGAGGGGGGAGGGGGAGATTAACATCCTTTGGCAGATTGTATTTTTGTGTTCGTATGAATGAATGGTTGTGGCTGCTGCTGCGTTGGAGAATTTGGAAAAGCAGGAATGTGTGGGAGAGGGAGAAGGAAGAAGGAAGGGAGGAATAGGGAAGAAATGGAGGGGGTAAGCTAAAAGGGAGAAGGGAGGTGAGGGAGAAAGGAGGAGCGGAGGGAGGGTAGGAGGGATAGGAAGGGAGGGAGAAAGGTAGAGAGAAAGGATGAGTGACAATCAAGGTGACGAAAAGGAGGGAACGAAAAAGGAAGAAAAGGGGAAATATAGAAAATAGGAAAAGAAAAGGAAACTTGAGGAAGGGGGGGAAGGGGGGGGTGCATTGCTCCAGCGTGTAGGCCTATGAAAAGTTGTGAAGCTTAAGACTTGCTGCATTGTACATTTACTAAGTTCAAGGGTACGAGACAAATCGGATTTACTTAGAATAACTTGGGGATTATAGCTTTTCAGTATTGGTGTGTCTGTCTGTTTGTATTTTTCTCCTTTTTTTTCGTTTGTGTTGGGATTTATTGTTCATTCGTATAAAAATAACCTCGGTGGTTTTAAGATTAAGATCGAGTGATTTAGATATTTTATTCACACTTCAGAAAAAAAGAAAGAATTATATAAAATCGGAGCAAGATATATGAAAACAAACAAACAGATGAGAACTAAGATAACTCTACTTAAAGAAAAAAAAACTCAACAATTATTAAAACAAACAAGCAAAAATATATATAGAAGAATAACTCATCTACGGAATCCCATTCGCCTAATATTTCACCTCCCCCCTCCCCCCCACACTCCTCACCCGGTTAAAAAAAGGAAAAAAAAAGTGAGTATAGTTAACCGATCGACGCAAAGGAAGTCCGTTGAGCAAACATTCCAGCGGAGGCTTAAGTCCAGCGTCAACAGACCGGTGTAAACTTGGCCAAAAGTGTAAACCAGAAAGAGAAATAATTCGGGGTGAGATCGTACTTCGTCGGACATATGGGATATATACATACACACACACACACACACACACCCACACACACACACACACACACACACACACACACACATATATATATGTATATATACATATATATACATATATACATATATATATGTATATAAGTATATATAGTTTGCATGTATACATATGTATATATGTATATGTGTGTATATACACACACACAAACACACAAACAATCAAACATACACGCATTTATTTGCGTGTACATATATACACATGTATGTGTGTGTGTGTGTGTATGTATGTGTGTGCGTATGTATGTATGTATGCATGTATGTATGTATGTATGTATGTGTGTGTATGTATGTATGTATATGTGTGTGTGTGTGTGCACGCGCGCGTGTGCATAACATCACAGCAGTAGTGAAAATAGAATTCCGAACAAAAAATAAACATCGTCGATAAATAAACGAACAGCAGAAACAATTACCTCTTTGGCGAGACAAATTGTACGTTTTGGACCTATTAAGCAAGCGGTAATATTCGTTAATCCGGAAGAAAGAATGAAAACTCTAACGGAATTTGCGAAAAGAATAAAAAGTTATTAGACAGAAAACTGATAATACATAATAGTAGACATTGAAGGTGTTGGTGCATATAATAAGCTTCTTCCAGGAAAATTGACATAACCTGTATCTCGTTTGAGGCACGAAAAAAATAAATGTAAAATATTAAAAAGGATATCAGGATATAAGTGACGAGAATGTCATTACGTAAAATATATGCTTCCGTCAAAAATCAGAATAGGTATACAGTTATGTATATATATATAATATATAATATATATATATATATATATATATATATATATATATATATATATATATATATATATATATATATATATATATATATATATATATATATATATAATTTTATGTATGTATGTATGTATGTGTGTGTGTGTGTGTGTGTGTGCACGCGCGCGTGTGCATAACACACACACACACACACACACACACACACACACACACACACACACACACACATATATATATATATATATATATATATATATATATATATATATATATATATATATATAAAACAAAGAGATCACACTGCCTATATTACTATCAGATTATCCCTAGAGAAACGAACTGATAAATGAATACAAAAATAAATATAATAATAATGATAAAATAAAATAAAAATGCAGATAAAGAAAACAGCATGTGATTAACAGCTTAAAACCAAACATTACAACAATAACTCCGGGTATCGAGCCAACCAAAAGGAGTGGCGAGCTCGGGCCATTCACCATTCATCTTCCATTCAGGTATCTGTTATATTACGAAATTAACACTGGAGCGTCTTTGCCGTTGCGAAGGAAATGGTTTAACGAAAGGATTGCGTCTACTGAGACTACAGCGAAGGAACTGATTATTAAAAGAGGTAGAAAATGGGTTGGTGATGTAAAAGGTTGGGTTGAGGGAGAGTTAGTTGGTTGATAAAAATAAAAGAAAATGAAATTGGTTTGAGAAAAAAATGTGTAGGTGAAAAAAGTTTTTTGTTAGAAGATTTGGTTGAAAAACAGCTTAGTTCAAGGAAAAATTGGCGATTAAAACATTTAGGGAAAGGTTTAGGGAAACCTAAGGATCTGGCAAAACGAAAGATTGTGGGAAAAGTTGGTGAATGTGTTTAGTTGAAAGAAAGTTGGCGATAAAATGGTTTGGTTGAATTAGAATTTGCTGTGAATTCTTGTTTTTTTTTTCTATTTTAGCAACCTAGAGATTTGGTTGAAAAAAGTGATGATAAAATCTGAAAAGTGCTGAAAATATTTGGTAAAGGGGACACTACTAGCGATAAAACAAACAAATAAAGTTTGTCGATAAAAAGATATGGTTGATAAAAATTGCGATGAAAGGAAATATTCTGACTGAAGTTGGTGATGAAGAGAATCAGCGATGATGAGGTTTGGTTGAAAGAAAGTTAGCGTTGAAAAAAAAAAATCGATTGAAAGGCAAACACCGATGAAAACATTATTCCGAACAAAGTTGTTGTTTATTTAAAAAAAAAGTTTGAAAGTAAATTACAAAATAATAACAAAACAAAACAAAATGGCGGATCTTAAGATTTGATTGACAAAAATATGACAATGAGAACCACAAAGGGAAGAAGATCCTCGCTTATGACAAATACCACCGCCGACCTAGGAATGGGGTGACCGGCCATCCCTCCTTCGCTAGAACCATTAATGAGGACCCTGAATGAGGTTGTAGGGGGCGTGGTGAGGCTACTGGCGAACAAGGGGAAGGGAGATTAAGAAGGAGGAGAGAGAGAGAGAGAGAGAGAGAGAGAGAGAGAGAGAGAGAGAGAGAGAGAGAGGAGGGAGGGAGGGGGGATTATCCAAGTGGAGGAGGGGAGGGGGTAGAGGAGGGGTAAGGAGGAAAGGAAGGTTAAGACCGTTTGTATTTATATAGAGTGCAGTTTGTGTTGGTAGAGGAGTAAGTGTGTGTGTGTTTGTGAAAGGGCGAGGGAGAGGGGAGGAAGGAACGAAAATAGATATTGAAATGGGGAAGAAAGAGCGGGAGAGAAAGATAGATAGGTAGATAAAGAGACACAGATAGACAGATTAGATAAATAGACAGATAGACAGAGAGAGACAGAGCCAGAGCCAGAGCCAGAGACAGACAACAGACAGACAGACAGAGATAGAGACAGACATGCAAATAAACATAAACAAATAGACAGACAGAGAAGTATTAAGAACAAAAGCGAGTTAAAAAAAGAAAGGCCGAGACTATATAAGAGAATACAGAGAAAAAAAATAGAAAATGAAATAAGTCACATAATTAACCACTGATAAGAAACTGATACAAACAATGGTGTTATTGGAAGGATGAAAGACAAATAAAAAAAGAAAGATGGAGCGAATAACGATAAGCAGAAGACGGGAATTGTAATACAAAAAGAAAGAAGAGTTTTGAACCGAAAGGGAGGTGGAAGGGGGGAGGGAAAAGGTTAGTCGTGAAAGAAGGGAGGGGGAGAAAGAGGAAGGGGAAACGTAGGGAAAGTGGAGGTCAATCAAAGGGGTCAGCCAAGGGGTGGGGACAAGAAGGGGGATTAGATGTGGGGGAGGAGGGGGTGGGATAAAGGGAGAGGGAGGGAAGAGATGGGCCAAAGGGTCAGCCCTGTTGCGATGAGGGGAAACGGGGAGTGAGCATTTAACGGCTCAGGGTGATTACGAGGGGAAAGACCTATCGGACACAGTAGGTGATAAGGTCGGCAGAGAACGTCCAATTTGGGAGACAGCGAAGGGGAGGAGAAGGGAGAGTGGAGGAGAGGGAGAAGAGAGGAGTGGAAGAGAACGGAGGGGAGGAGAAGGGAAGGGAGGGGAGGAGAACAGACGGGAAAGGAGGGAAAAAGAGGGAAGGAGAGATGGGAGAAGAGGATAGAAGAAGAGAGGGAAGGTAAGAGAAGAGGAGGGAGGAGGGGAGGAAAGGGGAGAAGAGAGAAGAAGAGAGATTAAGGGAGGAGAGGGGAAAGGAGAGGAGAAAATGGGAAGGGGGTGGGGAGTAGGAGAAGAAAGAAATGAGACAGGGATGGGAAAGAGGAAGATAGGAATAGGGGGATAGGAAGTAAAGAGGTGGGAGTAAGGAGAGAGGAGGACTCAATAGGAGGCAATTAAGAGAAAGATGAGGAAGGGGAGAGGAGAAAGGGAATAAGAGGAGGGAAATAGGAAATGGGGTATAGGAAAGAGAAAGATAGAAAGAGGGCGATAGGAAAGAGGAGGACTGGGAGCAAATAGAAGGAAGATAGGAAGATAAAGAGGGTAAGGAATGGGAAAGATGAGGGGAGAAAGGAGGTAAGGAATAAAGAGGAAGGAGAGGGCAAGAGGATAGAATAAGAAAAAGGGAAGGAGTAGGACAAAGAACAAGAATAGAGGGACTGCAGAATAAAGAAGGAAATGAGGAAGGAGGAAGTGGAGGAGGAGAGAAGGAGGACAGGAGGAATAAAAGGATATTAAGAAGAAAGAAGGAAGAAGGGGAAAAGAGGATAGTGAGAAGGAGGAAGGAAAAAGAAAAATTAGATGATAGTGTGAAAGAGGAAGGAAGAAGGGGAATAGAAAGAAAAGAAAAAAGGAGGAAGGAAAAAAAATAGAAAGAAAGAGAAAGGGAAGAAGGAAGAAGAACATAAAGAAAAGTAAAACAAAGAGGAAGGAAGAAGAGGAGAAAGAAAAGAGAAAAGGAAGAAGGAAGGAGAAAAGAAAAGAGAAAAGGGAGAAAGAAGAATAAAAAGAAAAGAGAAAAGGCAGAAACAAGAAGAAGAGAAAGAAAAGAGAAAAAGGAAGAAGGAAGAAGGAGAATAGAAAGAAAAGAGGAGAAAGGAGAAAGGGGAAGAGAAGGAGACGAGAAGATAAGAGTCGGGGATGATTTCCAATGTATGTTTGACCTCCCAAGAGGGTCCCTTGTTTTAGGCTTAATGACCATTGCATTGATTGCGAGAGTAAATGTCGGGGATGGGGGGTGGGGTGGGGTGTTGGGGGAAGGGGAGGGTGTGAGGGTGTGGGGGGCGGATAGGGAGGGGAGGTGTGGGTGGGTGGGTTGGGGGGGGGGGGGGTGTGGGGTGGATGGGTTGGGGGGAAGGGTTGTGTGTGGATGAGATTCGTAGAAAATGAATTAAAAAAAAAGGAAGAAACGAATGTGATGAGGATGAGGATTATTAGTATATTGTTGTTATTGTTATCGTTATCGTAGTTATTATCTTCATGATAATCATTGTTGTTATTATTATTGTTATTATTATCATTATTATTATTATTACTATTATTGTTACAATTATCATTATTATTATTATTATTATTATTATTATTATTATTATTATCATTATTTTTATTAATTATTATTATTACTATTATTATTATTATCATTATTATTATTATTATTATTATAATAATAATAATTATTATTATTATTATTATCATAAATGACATGACAAAATAAAATCTAGAAAAAAAAATCCACGAAGCTTACTTATGCTATATCATCCCTCTGCAGTGGTTTGGCAAAAGAGAGAGAGAGAGAAAAAAAAAAAAAAGTGACGTTTTGTACTGAACAACAAAGTGCATTTAAACGACACAGTAAATTGAAAATATTCTTTTCGTCTTCAGACAAGTCGTTTTTTGTTCTTATCCAGTCAAGGGTGACCACTTTATTAATCTAGAGTACTTTAGAGTGACAAGAAAAACTGACAACGCTGCTCCCTCTTGGTCTTCTGGCCGATTATTTACATGTCGATGAATGAATGTCGGGTGCGTTGCCTGGGGGTGATGGGGGGGGGGGTGATGAGTGGGGGTCGGTGTGTGTGTGGAAGAAGTGTGTGTGTGGGGGGGGAGCATGTGTGTGGGGGGAGTGTGTGTGGGGGGGGAGGGAGTGTGTGTGGGGTGTGTGGGAGTGTGTGTGTGGGGGGAGTGGGAGTGTGTGTGTGTGTGGGGGGGGAGTGTGTGGGTATGTGTAAGTGTAAGTATGGGGATGGTTTGCGTATGTGTGTGTGTGTGTGTGTGTTTGCATGCGTGCGTGCATGCGTGCGTGCGTGCATGCGTGTGTGTGCTTGTGTGTGTGTGGGCGTTTGCGTGTTCCTGTGCCTGTGCACATGTATTAAGCGGATATTGCTGTGCGTGTTCCTATGTGTGTATGTTTTATGCATATGTATATGCGTGTATATGTTCCACAGCTGAAAGACACAACCGTGAGTTTCAAAAAGTTATGGAGATTAATGGCGAAAACTCAAAATAAGACACAAAGATAAGGGATATATGGGAAACCGAGTCAAAATATATGGACTAAAACTGACCTTTTCTGGGATCTATACTGTATAAACATGATGTTTTCCAGGGTGTGTGTCTTTCCCTCTGTATCTTTATTATTATTTATATAGCCACCTGTCTATATATTTACCTTTTTTATATGCCAAAAAAAGAAAAGAAAAGAGGAGAAAATAAAATAAATTAAAAGAATAGAAAGGAAAAGAAAAGAAAAAGAAAAGAAAATATTTATGTCTGTCTGTCTATTAGTCTTTACACATGTTTATTTAATAATCAGGCAGACTATCAATGGGTCATTCAATGCGTTTGTCTACCTGTTTATCACTCTAGGAGCACCTGTGGTATGATAACAAAGATAATAATGATAATAATTACGATAATAATAAAGACAATTATAATAATGATAATAATGATAATAGTAACAGGGATAACAATGCTTATGATATTAATAATAATGCTAATAATGATAATAATAATAATAAAGAATAGCAATGCTAATAATAATAACGATATTACTACTACTGATAGTAATGATAATAATAACACTAAACTCAATATTGATAATAACAATAAGATTAATCATGGAAAAGCACGTGTATAATATTTATTCAGTGAAGAAGAAAATAGACGATGGGGATGGAGATGCTTAGCCTAGTATTGTGGGGGGGGGGGAGAAGGGGGTCAAAAGGTCGGCTGGGTTAATCTGTGAGATAAGGGGAGGGGAGAGGGGGCGAGAGAGGGAGATGTAAGAAGGGAGGAAGAAGAGAGAGATTGTCGATCTCATTGCATGTGGGCCATGTTTAAAGGTGTTTCACATGATTTACCTGTCAATTCCATTGTTGTTGTTGATAGTACGTGTTACAGATAGGGGTGAGAGAGAGGAGTAGAGGGGTGGGGAGAGGAAAATGGAGGATAAATAGGGGGAGTGGGAGAAGATGAGAGAGAGAGAGAGAGAGAGAGAGAGAGAGAGAGAGAGAGAGAGAGAGAGAGAGAGAGAATAATAAAAAAAAATCAAGAGGAATAGAAACACACAAACAGACACACACACAGCGAGAGAGTGAGAGAGAGGGAGAGAGAGAGAGAGAGAGAGAGAGAGAGAGAGAGAGAGAGAGAGAGAGAGAGAGAGAGAATGAATGAAAGATAAAGAGGAAAAGAAAAACACAAACATACACAGACGAGGAGAGAAACAGAGACAGACACAGACACAGAAACAGACAGGCAAAGATTAACAGCGTCCACGTCAACTGGTCAATATTACCGCAACCATCATTGTTATGGTCGCGGGGAAGTAGGGCTGTGTCCGGCGGTCGTAAATTCCCGGGGATTGTCCAGCGCCGTTCCTCGGTTGTTGTCATTCTTGTTTATAAAGTTTTAGTGGCGTGTCGGGATGGTTAGTGGGTACTTTGTGGCGCTGCCCGAGTGCGGGGGATGTGTTTTTTCGTGTGTTTTTTCTCCCGTTTTTTTTTTTTTTTTTTTTTTTTTTTTTTTTTTTTTTTTTTTTTTTTTTTTTTTTTTAAGAGGGGTGGTGTTGCGATGAGAAACAACACATTTTGGTTGATGTTTCTCATTTTTGTGTGTGTATCTACTTTTTTTTTTGTTTATTAATGCCATTTGGCAGGATTAGATAATGATAGGAAGTTGGGGTCGTTTTTCTTGTACATATAATGTTTATTTCGAGATATTTTCCTCTTAATGATGTGATTATTTCTGGAAAGGATGATTTACATGTCGCGGGATTAATTATGCATTTAATTGTTTATATCCCCTTGACATTATTTCATTAAAAAAGACAAGGCTTCTCAACAGAAGTGGTTTCGCACTTTGTTGATCCTGAGACTGTTTTCGCTGAAGGGATTCTGAGACATGTTTACAATTTACATCAATTTGTCATTCGTCTTCTTAATTGGCGCTGCGGACTTTTAAGGAGAGAAGTTGGTGTATGTGTTTGTGTGTGCATATATATATATATATATATATATATATATATATATATATATATATATATATATATATATATATATATATGTACATTTGTGTGTATGTGTATGTGCATGTGCATGTGCATGTGCATGTGTATGTGTATGTGTATGTGTATGTGTATGTGTATGTGTATGTGTATGTGTGTGTGTGTGTGTGTGTGTGTGTATGTCTATCTATCTATATATGTCTATCTATCTATCTATATATATGTCTATGTATGTATGTAAATATAAATATGTATATATATATATATATATATTTATACATATATACACACATTTATTTATGTATAGACATATATGTGTGTAATATGACTCCCCCTGAAGACAACCCCCCCCCCCCCCCCCGCCTCTCCGCAGCCCGGGACAGGCATGTGTGTCTGCACGATTGCATCAGCTGTGTACCGCATGCTCCCGGTAGCCCTCTGCAGGCAGCAAAGCAAATTGGCTTTTAAGTAACCATTATATTGATAGTTCATGTTTTGTTCATGTATATGGTCTCGCCCTTTGTAACAAAGAAAAGGAAACAAGCAAATCATGAGCTCCTACACACGAATCGATTTCCCTGTCAGTGCCTGACAGCTTGTGCATGGTACTAGCTGCCCCCAGAGACGTGAGGGAATGCTGTGCTGCTGCATGATCTCTTCTCATGCAGATGAATCACTCACGAGTATGCTGAGCGACCAGGCGGTTA
>NC_051399.1:45794924-45802424 GCF_015228065.2 Penaeus monodon
GTTGGTAATGTTGTTGTTGGTGGTGATGGGGATGTTTAGAGTATCATCACTGATAGTGTGGACGGTATAAATCTAAGGTTTTGGGTATGTTTGTTTCTCTCTCTTTTCTGTGATTGTGTTTGTTGGTGGGGGTGGTGGAAGAGGTGGGTGGTGGTGATGGGTGGTGGGGGTGGTGGTGGAGGTGGGTGGTGATGGTGCTGGTGAAGGTGGATAGTGGGTGGTGGTGGTGGTGGAGGCGGGTGGTGATGGTGGAAAAGGTGGTGGTGATGATGGTGGTGGTGGTGGAGGTGATGGTGGTGGTGGAAAAGGTGGTAGTGGTGGAGATGGTGTTTGTAATGTTGTTGTAGCTGTTGTTGCTGTAGAGTGCTTTGTGTCTTTTTTTTCGTTAATCATTCGTTAATCATTGTTGATATTGCTCTTGTTACATATCACTGTTATTGCCCTTTAGAGTATCATCCCTGATTAACTGTGACGATTATTATCATTATTCTTAACGTTATTTTTCCTCTTATTATTACTGTCATCATTATCAAGGATACACTAACCACATCATCATTTCATTATCTTTGTAATAATCCTATTCTCTCTCTCTCCCTTCTATATCTCTCTTCAGATCATCTCCTCCCTCCTCGCCTCTTCTGCTCACTTATTCCCTCTCTCCTTCCCCTCTCACTCCTTATCAGTCATCTCCCTCCTATCTCTCCTTCCCTCCTGTCTCCCCTTTCTTTCTCGTTCTCTCCCTTTCTTTGCTTTACTCCTTCCTCCATATCTCTCTTTTTCCCATTTTTTCTTCCTCTCTCTCTCTTCCTTCTGGTCTCCCCCTCTCTTCCCTTGCATCCATCCTCCACTCCCTTCTTCTTCCTTCATCCTCTTTTCCTCCTACCTCCACCCCGTCTCCTTCCTCCTTCCCTATCATCTCCCCTTTCCCTTTTCTTCCTTCCATCCTTACCCTTCTCCCTCCTCCCCTCCCTCTATCACCCCCTCTCTTTCTCTCACTCTCTCTCTCTTTCTTTCTCTTTCTCCCTCTCCCCCTCCCTCCCTCTCCTTCACTCCATCCTCCCCCCCTCTTCTTCCCTCCATCCTCCCTCCCTCTCCTTCCCTCCATCCTCTCTTCTCTTTCCTTCCTCCCAATCACCTCTTTTTCTCCATCTCCCACAACCCGAGCTCCAGCCCACAGCCTCCAAACACAGGAAAAGATTTATATATATAGACAAGAGTCCTAGCTAGCGGGGACACACAGATTAATACCAGTTAGCCCTAGTCTAAACAAACGCCACAGGAGGTCTACCTGTGTTTCTATACACGCAATACACACATATATTTCGCGTGCGGTCAGGTCAGTATATCTCTTTTTTCTATGTCTGTGCTTGTTTAGTATTTATTTAGTTAATGGTTTATTGCTATATCATTATTGTCGTTATTATAGATTAGTTATTATTATTATTATTATTGTTGTTGTTGTTGTTATTATTACTATTTTTATTATTATCATTATTATTGTCATCATCATCATCATCATCATCATCATCATCATCATCATCATCATCATCATCATCATCATCATCTTGTGTGTGTTTGTGTACATATATATCTATATCTATCTATCTATCTATCTATATGTATATATGTACATATATAAAAGTTTATATATACATATTTATATTCATATATGTGTATGTATGTATGTATGTACATATGTATCTATATCTATACATTTATCTGTATATATCTATCTGTATACGTGCACAACTATATATATATATATATATATATATATATATATATATATATATATATATATATATATATGTGTGTGTGTGTGTGTGTGTGTATATGTATATGTATATATATGTATATATATATATGTATTATATATTATTATATATATATATATATATAATATATTATATATATATTATTATTATATATATATATATATATATATATATATATATATATATATATATATAATGTATGTATGTACACACACACACACACACACACACACACACACACACACACACACACACACACACACACACACACACACACACACACACACACAGAAGTTTACATCTAAAAGTCTGACAATTATATAAATTCACGCATTGTCTGGATTCGCCGCACACAAAGACAAGGAAAATGTGTTATCTTTTCGGCCGATGTTCGAGTCACGGCTCACATGCGGACGGAGGGAGCTGTCTCTCGCCGAAGCCGTCGTCAGCAGCAGAGAGGCAGGCATGCGGACACGTAGTCAAGTGTATGACTGTCTCTATCTGTCTGTCTGTGTCCTTGTTTGTTTTTGTTTGTCTCTCTATCTCTCTTACCTATCTATCTGTATGTCTAACTATATATCTATCTATTCATTTATCTGTCTATCTGTCTATCTATCCATTTATCAATCTATCTGTCTATCTATTTATCTGTCTACCCATTTATCTGTCTGTCTACCTATCTATATATCCATTTATTTATATAGCTCTCTATCCATTTATCTATCTATCCATTTATCTAACCATCTATCGACCTATCTATTTATCTACCTATCTATTTAGCTGTCTATCTATCTATTCATCTATCTACCTGTCTATTTACCTATCCATCCATCCATCCATCCATCCATCCATCCGTCCGTCTCTCTACTTACAACGTATATATGTATAAAGGTTTTCCCTGTGGACCCCCCTCCCCCTTACCACGTGCCATGGTCAGTGAGATAATGGTTGATCATACATCAAGATCCCCATTAAGTTTGGATACTGAACGACAGAAAAGTCTCGCCGAGTAACTTCTCCATTTGCTGTGTAATTTATTTTGAGTCTTGGGTAATAATGACTACGTAGATTAGGGTCATAAGTCATTGGTAAATTCATTGGCCTGTCTGCTCCCTCTTTTTATTTAAACCTTTGTTTTTTATGTGTATTTTTTTTTTTTCTTATCTATCTATCTGTTTATCTTATGTGTTCATTTACTCGTTGCTCTGTTTCCGGGTATCTTTAATGTTCGTGTTCGTGTGTATATGCGTTTGTGTGTATGTACATGTTAGTGTATCTCTATTACCTTTGTTTCTGTATGAAGAGCGTTTATTTTTTTCTCGTTGTTGCTGTTTAAATGTGAATCTAAGTAAGATTTTTTTTTTCTCTGATATACAATAGTTTTCAAATTATGTAACTTTGGACTGTATTCAAAAAGCATATTTTTAGAATCGGTTCGACATCATCAAAAAGTCCATTTATCTTGTTCTTCTTTGAATTATAGGTATTATTATTATTATTATTATCATTATCATTATCCTTGTTATTATTTTTATTATTTCTTTGATGGAATAGTTGATAATTCTCATTTTCGTCTTTTAATCCAACATAACCTGGAAATTACGTATTCCTGTGCATTTGCTGTGTTACCTGCACAAAATGTACAAGTGTTTTCAAATATTCTATTAATATCATTTCATTTTTGTGTGTGTGTGTGAATATGCGTGCCTGTGCAAGTGTTTTTATTTGTATTTTCTTTATCTATTTGATTAATATTATTATCATTTAAAGGTAAAGTTGCCTTCTTTATGTCCCTTTTTATCAGCTTTGGTCTAGTCATATTTTCTTTTAAGTTCTTGTTGTGTAGCAAATGTGTAAAACAGGTGCACTTTCGGGGAATTACAGCAAAACAGATGTTAAATATGTAACTTTTATGTGCTTATTTGCCTCTCTGTTATTTGTTTGTTTCGTCTATTCCTTTATTTATTGTTATTTTCCAGTTGTTTTGTTCTTTTCCTTTGTTTGGTTTTACTTGATTTTCCTCGTTATAAATACACATGCCTTATATAGGTAAAAACTAGTGACACACTTTTATCCATATTGTATACATATATACACTACGTAAACATACGTTTTATATCTATCTAGCTATATCTAAATCTATATATATTTGTTAATATCTCTATCTATCTATCTATCTATATGCGTGTGTGTGTGTGTACGTACACGCACACACACGTGTGGAATGCATGTCAAACAAATTGCAAACACAACAAAGAAGGGAAGTACAGGAAAACACACGAATATGCCGAAGGCCTTTCCGCTTTATTGCTTCATCAGGGCATACAAGCCAAAAGCTGCACAGAGGTGTATAAATACATGTACCGAGCGGTCAGGTCAAGTCTGTAATTAGGTGTGTGACGACCTTGGCTAGTTCGTGGCTCCCCGTTGTGTCGTTGAAGTTGTTGCTTAAATGGATGAACTCCGCTTCTACCATCTTCCTTTGTCGTGGGGGCAGGCGTTGTTTTATGATGGAGGCCTGGGACCACCTGGGGAGATGGCTGTCGGTGTCGACGTGAACAACGAAGGCGCTCCTCTCCTCGTGATGTCGGAGGCCGTTGCGGTGTTGGTCGACTCGCTGTTCGTGGAGGCCTCGTCCTGTCTCACCTCTGTAGACTTCATCACAGCCACCGCAAGGTATGCTGTACACCTGGCTCAGAGGTCTTCCGTGCTCTGACCTCTTTTCCCTTACGGTATCTCCGATCTTCTTGCCAGAAGTGGTAGCTATCGTCTTTGTGCGGCCGTACAGAGCCTCCGGGTGTTCTGTCAACTGCGAGTGTGGGATGACAATTCTTGTTCTCGTCTTTTCGTCGGAGGTTGGCGAGGAAGGCGCGAGGGTAACGGAGGCGTTAGGAGGTGCGTGTTGCATAACAGACAGGCAAATAAACGGATAGGCAGAGAGACAGGAAGGTAGACAAACAAATAAAGATAAATGACTTAATTATATGCACTTGACTATGCATGTACTTGTCTGCCTGGAGTGGCATGCCGCGGCCTATGACAGCCTCCAAGCGAGACAGCTCTCTCCGTCCGCATGTGAGCCGTGACACGAACAGCGGCCGAAAAGATAACACATTTTTTCCGTCCTTGTGCTCGGCGCGATAAAGGGAGAGAAGAGCATTTCGGTTTTATTACTGCTGCAACAAACAACACGTGAACATTTATTTCCCTGTCAGAGTGTAAGATGTAAACTTGATATATATATATATATGTGTGTGTGTGTGTGTGTGCGTGTGTGTGTGTGTGTGTGTGTGTTGTGTGTGTGTGTGTGTGTGTGTGTGTGTGTGTGTGTGTGTGTGTGTGTGTGTGCGTGTGTCTAGTGTGTACTCCGACTATAATTATATATCCACATAAACACACGTCACGTTACATATTCTCACTTTTCCACGAACCATACCTATCCACTAACGCACACGAACGTACATACAAACAAACACACGGACACACACTCCCTCATATATTCATTAACCTTGCCTGTGTTATACTTTCAAAAGACATCATATTATTATTGCGATTTTGCCACTACGATCAATTTAATTACCCCTTGTTTGATATTGCAATTACCTCTTGCAATTTTCGTCTTTCAATATCGCCATTATATGTTTTTTTCTTCTATTATTCCTTTCATATAAGCACTCTCTAATATCGTAGCGATCCCTCATTTCCAGTAAGAAAATGAGTTTCTTTTCCGTCAACACATATTTCATCCCGCTATTTAATATCTTTCACTCGAAGGTCAAAGTGGAGGCTCTATTTACTCATTATATGGTCTACGTTACATTTACCTGTGTTGTAAAGGCAATACACTCACATACTACTGCCTGTTATATTTCCTACAGAGGCATTGGGGTTATGTCAGGGAAAAAAAGGTATTTTGGGTTAGCTGTCGTCATAAAATTTTCTCTGGCCGGTATACAGGAGGCCTGTGGTCTTCTCTGTCTCTTTCTCTCTGTGTCTTTGTGTCTCTGTCTCTTCTCTCTCTCTCTCTCTCTCTCTCTGTGAAATCTATCGATCTATCTGTCTATTCATTTGTTTATCTATCCCCCTCTCTCTCTCTTGCTTGTTTTTTCTCTCGTTCTCTCCTTCTTCCTCCCTTCTCTCTCTTGTTCCGCTCTACGCTCTGTTTGTTTGTACGTCTGTCTTTCTGTGTGTGTGTCTGTTTGTTTTATTACTAACATCCGACTTATCCAAAAGACCACCGAAAAATAACAAATAACTAATAACAGTAACAAACCACCTACTCACCCTCACCGCTATTCAAACAAACACACCAAACTAACAAAGAGAAATAAACAACAAAAACGGAAAATTATCATTCACAAGAAACCCGCGATAAGCCCATTCATGAAAGCAGTTTGCCGAAATCTCCGCCACACCGTAAGTGGCGCTGCGGGGCATGGCGTGGGAGCCGGGCCAATATTCCAGCAGAAGACGTGTATTTTAATGTAATTTTAGCGCTTTGTATCCCCGCTCTGGCATTTCAATCGCCTCTAATTTGACGGTCAAACATTAGGAGTGTGTTTATGGCCTGTTAATGACCATTACGATTGCAAAAGGGTATCTTATTATATATGATCTAATAATGAAACTCCGCGGTCAGGGGCGACGGGCATTCGCGTGTGGTTCTGTTGTTTTTAAATTACGCACGTCTTTTTCCTCTTTTTTCTTTATTTCATTTGTTTGTGAATTAATTTTGTTGTGGTTTGCTTATTGTGATCGTTATTTTTGGAGAGAGAGAGAGAGAAGGAGGGAGGAAGGGAGGGAGGAAGGAAGGGAGGTAGGTAAGTAGGGAGGGAGGGAGGGAGAAAGGGAGGGAGAACGGAAGGAAGGAAGGAAGAAAGGGAGCAAGGGAGGTAGGTAAGTAGGGAGGGAGGGACGGAGGGAGGGAGGAAGGGAGGGAGGAAGGAAGGGAGGGAGGAAGGAAGGAAGGTGGAGAGAGAGAGAATTGTATATTATATACATATACATATACATATATATATAGATAGATAGATAGATAGATAGAGACAAGAGGGAAGGAGGAAAAGAAAAAGAAAGAGAGAAAAACAGAGAGAAAGAGACGGGTGGGTGAGAGAGAGATAGACAGGTAGATAGATAGATTGAGAGAGAAAGCGAGGAAGCGAGAGTTAGACAGGTAGATAGACAGATAGACTGAGAGAAAGAGAGCGAGGAAGCGAGAGATAGACAGGTAGACAGATAGATGGCGAGAACGGACGTGACTCAAGCGAGACGAAATGATTCTCCGAAATGTGTGAGCTTTCCACCTGCCGACATGACCCAGGCCTATGTCCTTGGGAGGCCTACGGCGCCCCCGCTCGCTGACGCCTCCGAGATGATAGATATCCTTACCCCTTGACCCCCCCCTCCCTCTCCTTCCCTTTCCCCCTCCTCCTCTTTCCCCCTCCTCCCCTTCTCTCCCTCCTTCCCTTTCCCCTCCTCCCCTTCACTCCCTCCTTCCCTTTTCCCTCCTCCCCGTTCCCCCTCCTCCCCTTCTCCCCCTCCTTCCCTTCTCCCCCTCCTTCCCTTTCCCCCTCCTCCCTCCGCCGACCCTTCTCTAACCAACTTTTGCATGTCTGTCTCTTCTTCCTCATTCTGTTCTTCCTTCTTCACTTCTCTGTTTATTCTTCCTCCTCCCTTTTTTATCCTCCTACTTCATTTTTTTTTCTTCTTCTACTTACTTCTTCAT
>NC_051399.1:45814924-45819924 GCF_015228065.2 Penaeus monodon
CTCATTATCATCTCCTTTCTCTTCTTCCTCATCTTCTCCCCATCTCGCCCTCACATATCCTCGGTTCCTCTTCCTCCATCTTCCTTATCTTCTTCTTCCATCCTCTTCCCTCTCTTCTTCCTCTTCCCCGTTCGTTTATCTACCCCCCTCCCTTCCTACTCCCTCATCTCCCCTCCCCCCCTCCCCCCTATACCACCCTTCTACCATCCTTGTCTTTTGCCCCCCCCCCCCACGGCTGGGTTTAAATGTCCTTCTTGCCCGGATAAACATTCATCGTTAAGGGTCGTGAGATTAATTTCCTTCCCCCCTTTACCCCCTCCCCCCCTCAAAATGAAATAAAAAATATACGAAAAAAGGTAACTATAATGAATAAATTAATTGTAGAGAGTTAAATAGTGTACGAAAAAAAAGCAAAAAGTTATTATTATTGAAATCAAAGTAGTTCTTCCTCTCCTCCCTCTTCCTTCCTCCTCTTCCACGCTTCCTCCCTCTTCCCTCCTCCTCTTCCACGCTTCCTCACTCTTCCTTCTATCTCTCTCCCTCTTCCTTCCTCCTCTTCCACACTTCCTCACTCTTCCTTCTATCTCTCTCCTCCCTCTTCCTTCCTCCTCTTCCACCCTTCCTCACTCTTCCTACTTCCTTTCTCCTCCCTCTTCTTTCTTCCTCTCCTTCTACCTCCCACAAAAATGAATAAATGAATAAATATAAAAAAGGCATAAAAAGGTTATTGTGTACGACTCAAATCCTATTAATATCGTCATTAAAATCAGCACTGTTATCATTGTTTTCATTATTATCATTATCATCTTCATTATCATCATTACCATAATAATCATCATCACTCTTATCAGTTTTGTTGTTATTATTATCGTTGTTATTATCATTATTGTTATTATCAATAATATTATCAGTATCATTACCATTATGATAAGTATTATCAGTATTATTACGATTACTATTCTCCTTATTATTATCAACATTACCACGACCATAATCATTATCATATATATAAATATTTTTTTAAACCTAAACTCACTCCTCCCATTCACCCCCCCCTCTCTGCCCCCGTGAGCGCCTTGACATCTGCAGGAGTGGGGGAAGGGGGGGGGAGGGGGTGCTCTCGGTCACCCCCAGGTCTGGATTCATCCCACTGGCTCTAATGAGCGGCACTAGAAACACTATTTACACCAAGTTTTATTTTAATAGGGGGTGAATAACGGCAGATTTTTTTTTTTTTACCACATGCTGGATCCCCGCTGTTATCTGTACCTCGTTTTCGCTTATGCTTAATGTTCGTCTCCTTTCTTTTTCTTTATTTTCCTTCTTTCTTTCTTTTCCTTACTCCCGTCTCTGCTGTTCCTTTTCATCCGTCCTTTCTTTTCTCTTCCGATACCTTTCCTTTTCCTGTTTCTCTCTTCATACATTTTCTTTCTTCTACCCTTCACTTTCTCTCTACCCTTCCCCTTTTTTTGCCTCTTTCCCTTCCCCTTCCCTTTTCTACCCTACCAACCCCCTCTTTCCTCCCCCGTTTCTTGCCCTCCTCATCTTCTTCTTCAATCCCCTTTCCCCAATCTCTTCCCTCCCCCCCCTCCACCTCCCCACATATCCGGACAACACATCCGTATATCAAGTGAAAATTGGTCTTGCTTTACAGATCCCCCCCCTCTCCCCTCCCCCCTCCACGCGCCGGTTCCTCGTCTCGACGCTCGTCCTCTCCCCCCCTCCCTCCCTCTCCCCCCTACCACCCCAATTAATTCCGCTCGTCCTATTTTTACGCCGTCATTAACTCCAGGAGTAATTAATATCCTTCTCACACGCACGCTCTCACCGCGGGACCTTGCCTTCCAGCCTCTCCTGCATCCCCGTTGCATGGCAGGAATCGAGGAACTGAGACAGTGATGGCGCGCTCTCTCAGCTGCCGAAGGGGGCGCGGGGGAGGGCGAGGGAGGGGAAGGGAGGGCGAGGGAGGGGAAGGGAGGGCGAGGGAGAGGGAGGGAAGGTGGGGGAGGGAGGGAGAGGGCGGGGGAGAGCGAGGTAGTGGGGGATCTTCTCTCGTTGTCTTTATATTTTTGTCTTCGTTCATCTCTAAATTCTCCATCGTAATTCTATCTACACACACACACACACACACACACCACAAATATATATATATATATATATATATATATATATATATACATATATATATATATATATATATATATATATATATATATATATATATATATATATATATATATATATATATATATATATATTATATATATATATATATATATATATATATATACATGTAACTTATTCATATAGATATATATAGATATAGATCGAAATATAGACACATAGACTGATAGATAGATAGATATAGACATACAGGCCTGCATGTTTATATTCGTTTATTGCGTCTTTTTTTCCAATTATTCCAACCTTCCCCCCCCCCCCTCCGTCAGCCGCCTGTGGTCATCATGGCAACGCGGTAACCGTGAGGACACTTGCTCTCCTCTCATTAATATTCAGGAGGTCATTGAAGAGCACACGTCGAGGGTTTCAAAGGCGTCTGGATTGCCGAAGGCCTCCTCTGGCAATCTAGCAACCCCCTCCCCCCTCCCCTTTCCTATCCCCACCTCCTCGTCCACCTTCCTCTCCTTCTCTGCCTCCATCTCCTTTTCCCGTGTCACCCACTCCTTCCTCCACCTTTCTTCTGCTTCTCTTCCTTCATCTCCTTTCCCCTTCTGCTTCTCTCCATCCACCTTCCTTCTGTTTCTCTTCCTCCACCTCCTTTTTCCCATCTCCCTCCTCACTCCTCTCCTTCTCCTCCCCCTCCACCTCCCTTTCTCATTCCCCCCTTTCCTGGCCCATCTTTCTTCCCTTTCTCTGCTTCTCTATCCCTTGCCTCGTCCTCGTGTGTTCCCTTCCCCTCATTTTTCGGTCTCTATTTTCCCTTGATTTCCTCTTCCCTCTTTCCCTTTCTCTCTTCTTTTCCAATCCTCCTTCCTTTCCATTATCCTCCTCCCTTTCTAATTCCTTCATCACAATCCTCCCATCTTCCTCCCTCCCCCCCCCAAAAAAAAAGGCACCAACAACAAAGGTAATAATAATGATGATGATAATAATAATAATAATAATGATATATAATAATAATAATAATAATAATAATAATAATAATAATAATAATTTTAAGAATGATAGTAGCAATGATCAGGATAGTAATATTAATAACAGTGATAATTATCATATAATGTGTGTGTAGAGAAATAGATAGACAAAGAGATGAAATATTATATAGGTAAATGTAGAATAGCTGTAGAATATATATATAACTATAGATTTAGAACATCGTAAAAAACAACAATAATAATGATATTGACGATGAGGAGAAGGAGGAAGGTATGGCGATAACGAATAACGATGGTAATAAACAGATAACAAGGAATGTATATCTATAAAAAAAAATCTTCCAATTCTTTCCTCTCTGTTCCTTCACATCCTCCTCTCTCCTCCCCAAGATGTCGTTCTTCAGTCTGGTTTTCTTAAGACGTCATAATCTCCTCCATGTCCTGTAGGTCGACTCCCCCTCCCCCTCCCCCTCCGCCCTATAATAGAGAAAGAGAGAGAGTGAGAGAGAGAGATAGATAAATGGATAGATAGATAGATAGATAGATAGAGAGAGAGAGAGAGATTAGATAGATAATAGAGAAAGAGAGAGAGAGAGAGAGAGAGAGAGAGAGAGAGAGAGAGAGAAATATGCACAGACAGATAGATACATAGATAGAGATATATCATATATAAAGGTATATGCATATATATATATATATATATATATATATATATATATATATATATATATATAAGAGAGAGAGAGAGAGAGAGAGAGAGAGAGAGAGAGAGAGAGAGAATAGATGAATATATAGAGATAGATAGATAGACAGATAGACAGAGAGAGAGATGGTATGTGCACACACACACACACACATGTCTCTCTCTCTCTCTCTCTATATATATATATATCATATATAAAGGTATATGCATATATATATATGTATATATATATATATATATATATATATATATATATATATATATATATATAGAGAGAGAGAGAGAGAGAGAGAGAGAGAGAGAGACAGAGATACAAAGAGATAAAGAGACAGACACACAGACCGACAACCACAGAGAGCAATATGAAACCTCTTCCCTCCCCCTAACTACCTCCCCCCCCCCTCCCCCTTCGTCAAAATGACAGATAGACAATCAAACTGTCCGATCAGACGACTGTGCCCGCTGTGAGGCTGTGACGCCGCGCTAATCAACTATGAAGAAGACTGAAACCGAGAACATATTCCAGTTGCTGGAGGGAGGGAGGGAGAGAAGGAGGGAAGGAGGGAGAGAGAGGGAGGAAGGGAAGGAAGGAGGAAGGGTGGGTGGAAGGGAAGGAAGGAGGGAGTAGGGAGGGAAGGAGGGTGGTAGGGAGGGAGGGTGGGAGAGGGAGGGAACGAGGGAGGGAGGGAGTAAGAGAGAGATAAGGAGAGAGATAGGTAAGTAGATAGATAGACACATTGATTGATAGGTAGGTATATATATAGATAGATAGATATAGATAGATGGATCGATGATAACATGAGAGAGAGAGAGAGAGAGAGAGAGAGAGAGAAAGAGAGAGAGAGAATAATAAATATATTCAGAAAGACAGACTGATGAATCAGTAGATGTACATATGGAGAATAGGAAATATTTGCCCATAAACACACGCACACGAACAAATAAAACGACGAAGAAAACGCGAGAAATAAGAAAAAACAACTAAAAAGGGAGAAAAAAAAGAAACGAAACAATGAAGAGAGAGAGAGAGAGAGAGAGAGAGAGAGAGAGAGAGAGAGAGAGAGAGGCAAAAAAATTAAAGTAGAACAAAAGTGTACACTAACTTTGTCCGAGACTGTACACAACTTGTACAACAAATCTGGAAAGTGGCTTAATTTGCAGGCCATATGTTAAGGGGATAT
>NC_051399.1:45827424-45829924 GCF_015228065.2 Penaeus monodon
CACACACACACACACACACACACACACACACACACACACACACACACTCGTGTAATAAGCAAATAAATTCTGTATAGTAATAGATTTCTGATTATGCCATACCTCACAGATCATAATATATTTATCCCATACACATAATCATATAAAAGGGAACGACTGTCCTCCGTAACGCATAATAGAATTAACAGCCAAAGTGCCTTACCTTTCTGTTCCTCAGTGTTACTAGCGGATACATAGATTACAGTGTTACCACATATGAATGACATATCGTTTTTCAAAAAAACAGCTCTAGATTACAGCCAGTGTATCGCAAAATGACAGCAGGACTATAATATGAAAGAGTTATTCCCTACTCGTTACCGGTAAGATAATTACATTAATTTCTCGTCAGTTTATCTGTCAGCATACTCGTCTGTATAGCGTCGGGATTAAGGTTAGATATAATGCCATATCTGGTTTTGGATATATCAGTTATATGTCATTGAATTAGTGAAATATAACAGTATAAGGAATACAAGTTATAGCTATGTCTATAACTTTCTTACGACGGAATAGTATCATATCAAATGATACTTTTATTAAGTAAGGTTTGACATACGCAACACCATTTTCTCCCCCCTACCCCTCCTGGGTATACCAACAACCATACAAACAACTCCCAGTATACCATACCCGCATATACCACGTCATTCGCCACCTCTTAAGAAAATCATCCCCGGTTTACAACAAGCAAACATTTCTGTTCCCTTGACACGTTTGTAATATTCTATGGCATCTCACTTCTCTCTTACGGCATTTCAGTATATACTATCCCGCTATAGCATAGTGTATTCCGGTAAAGCATAATGTGCCCCGGTAGATTTCAGTATATCCTCTTTCAGTAGATCCTTTCCCAGTATAGCATAATGTATCCCGGTAGAGCATGATGTATCCTGGTAGAGCATAATGTATCCTGGTAGAGCATAACGTATCCCGGGTAGAGCATAACGTATCCCGGTAGAGCATAAAGTATTCCGGTAGAGCATAATGTATCCCGGTAGAGCATAATGTATCCTGGTAGAGCATAATGTATCCCGGTAGAGGATAATGTATCCAGGTATGATGCAATGTATCCTAGTACCACTTTCACCTGGCATAGCATAAGATATCCCAGTTTAGCATAATCTATCCTGGTATAGCAAAATCTCTCCCGGTATTACAGTGTATCCCAGTATATCAATTACTTTCCCCCGGTATAGCACAATCTCTCCCGGTATACGAGTAACTCTCGGCCCAGAGCATCCAAAGTGAACCCGCCAAAACGGCCATCCATCCTACACCCTGCCCTCCCTCCCCCCGTGCCCCATGCCCCTCCACCCCCCTCTCTACCTTCTCTACCCCCCCCCCCCCAACAAGCCCGGTTTTCCCTCAGCGCGACCGCGTGTAAAGGAATTTGATTCGGAATTGTTACTCTAGTGAAACAGTCCCGGGTTCTAAAGGGTTCTAAGGAAGGTTCGAGCGGGGGGGAGGGCGGTGTGATGGGGAAAGGGTGGAGGAGATGAGCGGGGGGGGGGAGAAGGGATAGGGTGGAGGAGAGGGTGAGGGGGGGAAGAAGAAGGGGAGGGGGGAGGCGAGAGGGAGGAGGGAGGAGGGAGGGGAGGGGAGGGAGGGAGGGAGGGGAGGGAAGGAGGAAGAGGGGAGGGAAGGAAGAGGGGGAGGGGAAGGGGGTTGGGTGAGAAAGGTGAATCACATGGAGGCTTTGAATACAAGCAAATCACCCCCTTAGCGCACCCTAGCATAAGGACCAGGAACGCATGTACACACACATACACACACACCCCTTTGATTTGATCACATTAGAGATGGACTTTGGTGACAGTTCAATAATAATCAGAATGTTACGTACCCTTCTCGAAATGCCTCGCTCTCTCACTCCTTCCATGCCCCCCCCCCTCCAACCTCACTCTGGGCATCCTTCGGGAAACCACGGATGCTGAACGATCCTTTCTGGGGCATCGGGGCATGGGTTCTTACGTTCACGGCCGCTAACTGATATGGCACAAAAAGTAATGTAAACCTCCCGGGCTCACCTAATCTCTCTTAACCCTTTTGAAGTTGGCGGTATCTTTTCTCGAAAAAAGGGAGATGAAAAAAGGGTAAAAAGAAAAAAAAGGAAAGAAAAAAAAATGCGAGCTGCGTGAGACATTCCTCGGGTCTTTTCGCATTTTTCTCTAATTATGTGGTTTATCTTACGTTATTCCTATTCCTTCTTTCACTATGTTGCTTTTTCTTTTTTCCTGTCTCATAAAATGGAGAGAGAAAGAGAGAGAGAGAGAGAGAGAGAGAAAGAGAGAGAGAGAGAGAGAGAGAGAGAGAGAGAGAGAGAAATAGATAGACAGATAGATAGATAGACAGAAAAATAAATAGATAGATAGACAGATAGATAGACAGATATACAGATAAATAGAGGGAAAGAGAGAGAGAAAGAGAGGGAGATAGATAAATAGATAGATAGATAGAT
>NC_051399.1:45834924-45837424 GCF_015228065.2 Penaeus monodon
TCGCAGGTCTGTTTTCTGTCGTTATCTTTCGCTTAGTTCGCGTCTCTCTCTCTCTCTCTCTCTCTCTCTCTCTCTCTCTCTCTCTCTCTCTCTCTCTCTCTCTCTCTCTCTCTCTCTCTCTTTTTCTTTCTAGACATGCAAATATACAGTTAGATATATGTATTGATATCGATCTAGATATAGACAGAAGAAAAACAGATATAGTAATGGATAGACAGATATGTATATTTATATTTACGTAGATAGATAGATAGATAGATAGATAAATAGATAGATAAACATACTGATAGATAGATTGATATACAGATAGACAAATAGAGAGTGAAAGACATATAGCCAATGCTATTTAAAGCTAAAGTCAACCTTACCCCATTTCGCTTTTTTGCCTCTCCCTTAACTCAAAGAAATATGCCTAATCTCAGTAAAATCTTTTAAGATCATGTAAAATCGGGCTTTCTCTTAATTACCCCAACCGCGCATCTCTCACGATCAAAACCTACTTAGTCACGCAAATAAACAAACTCGTATGATCTGTTTGATATTCAGGAAATATATAGGTTATATGAATTATTTTGTTGTGTCATTTTGTCAAGGTTGATGGTGCAGTTCTATGTTTTTGCGTCTTCTTCGATAGTGCATGGAGTTGTGTTTCGTATATTGTGATTGATTACTGATGTTCGCACACTTCCTTTGGTAACTATTTTGGTGTTTGATATTTTTAAAACATCTCATTTTTTTATTTAACTATTGTTACCGATATCTTATTTGTCAAAGTAATTATGTCATTATAATATTTCTGTCCTAATCACGGTATCATGACCAAATACTGAAACACCACACCCCACCACACACAAAACCCCAAAACAAACACAACAAAAAACAAAACAAAACCACACACCACACACACACACATTTTGTTTCGTTGCCTAAATCGCCCTTCCCCCCCTCCCCATTTCCCTCAGCCCCTTTCAGTACCTCAATTTGCAATGTCTCTCCATCAATGGGATACGCCCATTACCCATTCTAAAATCCCGGAGTCACGGGAAGCACACAAAACCACCATTTGCAACCGTAGCAACAACTTCCATTGACCGATACAGTGCTAAAACACTGCCCATGCGCTCTCTCAGCATTTTTTAGGGTGATCTCTCCCCCTCTCTCACTCCCCCTCTCCTTTTTCCCCCCTTGCTGTCTCTCTCTCTCTCTCCCCCCCCCCCTTTTTTTTTTGTCTGTATGTCTATCTAAATGTCAGGATGTTCTCTCTCTCGCTCTTTTTTTCTCTTTCTCTTTCCCCCCTTTTTCTTTCTCTCCTCTTTTCTTCTCTTTCTTTTCCCTTTTTCTTTCCCCCCTTTTCTCTCCTCTCCCCCTCTCCCTCTCTCTCTCTCTCCTCTCTTCCTCCCCCTTTCTCCTCAATCTTTTTTTTTTTTTTTTTTTTTGTCTTTTTATCTAAATTCTTTTTTTTTTTTTTTTCCCTTTTCTCATTCTCTCCCCCCTCCCTCTTTTCTTCTCTTCTCTTCTCTCTCTCTCTTCTTCTCTCTCTCTTCTCCTCTCTCTCTTTCTCTCTCCTCCCTCCCCCCCCTCCCTCCCCCCCTTCCCTCCTCCTCCTCCCCCCTTCCTCCTCGCCCCCTCTCTCTCTCTCCCGTTTTCCTCTCTCTCCCTTCCCCCCCTCCCTCCCTCCCCCCCCCTCCCTCATCCTCTTTTCTCTCTCTCCCTTCTTCTCTTCTCTCCCCTCCGGGGACCAAGACCCACGTGGCTCTTCTCTTTTCTCCCCTCCCCCCCCCCCTTCCCCCTTCCCCCGCACGGACCCATAGTGATGCACCTTCACCCCCTCCCACCCCACCCCTGCCCCTTTCCCCTCTACCCCCCCCACCCTCCTATGAGGTACACCCTATGTTCTTTCTGTTCTAGACACCTGGTGGATTCTCCCTCCTCCTTCCTTCCTCCTCTTCCTCCTCTGCTTCCCATCCTCCTCTCCCCCCATCCCACCCCTTCCACATCCCCTCCTCCTCCTTCCTCCCCTTTGCTAACCCTTGTATTTTTTGTGCATATGTCTGTGCCGCTCCCTGCCCCCCCACCCCTCTTCCCTCCTCCTTCTCTCTCCCCTCCTCCATCTCTCCCTCCTCTCCTTCTTCCTCGAGAGTTTCCATTATCTTTGCTTTCAGTTTTCTCTCTCCTTTTCCTTGTTTCTTATTCTATTTTCTTATCCAATTTGTTTTATATTGTTTTCTGTGTTAAGTATGCACATAAACGCCTGCGTGTATAAATTTGTCTCTCTGCCTGTGTCTGTGTGTCTGAATATCTATCTATCTTTCTGTGCATATATGTATGTATGCATGTATGTACCTATTTATTTTTCTGACTATCTATCTGTCTATATATTTGTTATATATATATATATATATATATATATATATTATATATTTTATATATATATATATATATATATATATATTATGTATGTGTATATATATATATAATATATTTATTATATAATATATTA
>NC_051399.1:45842424-45852424 GCF_015228065.2 Penaeus monodon
GGATACTATTCCCATTTTATTTGTTTCTCTCTCTCTTTCTCTCTCTCTCTCTCGTCTCTCTCTCTCTCTCTCTCTCTCTCTCTCTCTCTCTCTCTCTCTCTCTCTCCTCTCTCTCTCTCTCTCTCTTTTTTTTTTTTTTTTTTTTTTTTACACGTCCTTTCTTTCCCCCAATTCCCTCTCTCTTACTCTCTCTCTTTTCATTCTTTCCTTTATCATCTTTTCTGTGTATCCGTCAGTAAAATATATGCACAAATTTTAGCGACCAATATGGCAACTGTTATTATAGTTGTTATCATTATTTTCATTATTATTGTTATTATTATTATTATTATTATTATTATTATTATTATTATAATTATTATTATTATTATTATTATTGTGTTGCTGTTGTTGTCCTAGTTAGTATTATTAATGTTATTATCATTATCATTATTATTATTATTATCATTATTATTGATATAGTTATCATTGTTATTACTAATAAAATGATCAGTGTTACATCTATTATCATTGCCATTATCCTTATAATAATACTAACGTTGATTATCATTATCATTACTATTATCAATATCGTTATTATTATTAATACCATTATTATTATTGTTATGGCTATTATCAGTATAACTACTATCATTACTATAAAAATTACAGTTGTTAATGTTGTTTCTACTACGTCTATCATTACAATTAGTACTTTTCTTAGTTATTCTCGATGGAAATTAGAAGCCGATCAAGGTTGGTATCAAGAAGGGCATCCGGCCATTGGAAATTTCCATTCACAATTCGTCCATTTTGTACTGAGGATGGTAATAGAACTGTCTATGATTATAGTTAAATCTTTTATGATGATTATTACAATTTCTATTTGTTCTAATCGTTACCATACACATTTATACACGATAAAAACATTAACTTTAATTATAATCATTTCCCATCCTTTTCTTATTCTTCCTCCTCCTCCTTCTCCTATTCCTCTTTCTCATTCTCTTATTTCCCCTCATCCTCCTCTTCCTCTTCCTCCTCTTCTCCTTCTCCTTCTTCTTCTTCTTCTTCTTTTTCTTCTTCTTTTTCTTCTTCTTCTTCCTCCTCCTCCTTCTCCTCTTCCTTTCCCCTCACCCTTTTCTCCTTTCACGCACCCCTTCCCCTTTTCCCTAATCTTTCTCTCCTTTCTCTCCTCCCTCCCCTTTTCCTCCTCTTCTTCCCTATATCTTATCTTTCCCCTTCTGCTTTCCCTCCTTTTCCCCCTCCTCTCCTCCCACCTTCTTCTCTTTTCCCTTCTCACCTCTCCTCTTTCCCTCCTATCCTTCCTCCTCCCTCTCATCTCTTCCCCTTTCTTCATCCCTTTCCCTTTCTTTTCCTACCCCCTCTCCACTCCTCTTCCGCCTCCCCTCGTTCCTCCCCATCCTCTACCCTCTCCTTCCCCCTCCTCTCTCTTCCCACCCTTCTTCTTTTCTCCTTCCCCTTCCTTTCTCTTCTCCCACTCTCCTCCCCTCTTCCCCTTCACCTCCTTTCTCTTCCTCTTTCCTTCTTCTCCTCCCCCCTCCTTTCCCTTCTCCCACTTTCCACCTCTCTTCTCCTTCCCCCTCCTTTCTCTTCCCCCTTCCCCTCCTCCCCTCCATTCTCTTCTCCTTTCCCTCCTCTCTTCTCCTTCCCCCTCCTTTCTCTTCCCCCTTCCCCTCCTCCCCTCCATTCTCTTTCCTTTTCCCCTCTTCTCCTTCCCCCTCCTTTCTCTTCGCCTACCCTTTTCCCCTCCTTCGTCCTCCTGGCCCGAGGCAACAAGTCCTGTCGATTTCCTTTTCTTGGACCAGATCCTTCGAAAACCTTTCTATCTCCTTTTCTTTTCTCCCTTTTTATCCGTCTTTTGTTGATTTGTCCGTCGGGGGTTCCTGTCGCCGCTCCTCTTTCTCTTCTTCCTCTTCTCTTTCGTTCTTCCTCGTCTGTTGGATATTTTTTTTTCTTTTTGTTTTTGTTTTATCTTGTTTTGCTTCCTTCTTTCGTTTTCTCCATTTGTTGTCTCTGTATGTTTGTTTGTCTTTGGTTTGGTTTATGTTTCTCCTCTTGGTTTTTCGTTTTTCCACTTTCGTTCCATTTCTTCCCTCAATTACTTTATTTTCCCTTCTACCTCTGTTTTTTCATCTTCCTTGGTCTCTTTCTCTCTTTCTTCTTCACCCTTTTTGTCCTTCTTGTCTTTAACTTCCCATTATCTTCCTCCCTCTTCTTCTCCTCTCTCTCTCTTCCTTTTCTTCCTCGTTCCCCTCTTCCCCCTCCTCCTCTTTCTCCACCTTCTTAATTCTCCTCTTACGCAATATTCTCCACTTCTTTCTCTTCATCCTCTCCTCCTCAACCACTTCGCCATTCCTGTAATTCCTTCTCCTTCTTTCTCTATTTTCTCCTCCATCCCTTTCTTCACCAACCCCTTCCTTCTTCATTGTCCAACTCGTCCTTTCTCGCCCTTCCTCCTCCACCTCCCTCTTCCACCTTTTCTCCTCCTCCTTCGTCCACCTCTTCCTCTCTCTCCCTTCCTCCTCCTTATCGTCTTCTGTCCACCTTGTCGTTTCTCTCCTTTCCTCCTCCACCTCCTTCGCCACCTCGTCCTCTTTCCCCCTTCCTCCTCCACCTCCTTCGTCCACCTACCCTCTTTCCCCCTTCCTCCTCCACCTCCTTCGTCCACCTACCCTCTTTCCCCCTTCCTCCTCCACCTCCTTCGTCCACCTACCCTCTTTCCCCCTTCCTCCTCCACCTCCTTCGTCCACCTACCCTCTTTCCCCCTTCCTCCTCCACCTCCTTCGTCCACCTATTCCTCTTTCCCCCTTCCTCCTCCACCTCCTTCGTCCACCTCGCCCCCCCCACCCCACCCCGCCCCCTATCCCTTAGCACTCGACAGTAACCCTTTGGAACACTTCCCGAGGGCCGACGAAGCTGCCATGATCTTAAGTTCCCATCACTCATAATATTGCGTTTATCCTTTCACGTCTTGGGGAAAAGAGAAAAAAGAAAAAAAGAAAAAAAAAGAAAAAAAGAAAAAAAAAATCGCGTGCCTTATTCCGCAAAGAGAAGGAAGCGAGAGGACTGGCTTTCCTTCCTTCCTTCCTTCTCTCCTTCCTTCCTTCCTTCCTTCCTTCCTGTCTTTCTGGCCCGGAGAGGCGGAAATCGAGCCTCCGCCATCTCTGAAGACCAAGATGAAGAAGAAGAAAGAATGATAAGAGAGAGAGAGAAGAGAGAGAGAGAGAGAGAGAGAGAGAGAGAGAGAGAGAGAGAGAGAGAGAGAGAGAGAGAGAGAAAAGAGAGAGAGAAAAGAGAGAAAAGAGAGAGAGAGAGAGAGAAATATATATATATATATATATATATATATATATATATATATATATATATATATATATATATATATATATATATATAGGATCCGGCCATATTCACAAGAGCGGTATTCTCGCTGGAGCCAAAATAAAAGCCGACCAAAGACCTTCTGCCTCCTCAGCCCCCCCCCCCCCCCCCCTCACATCATGCATTTTAAAAGGTGAAAAACGTGAAAGACTTGAAACGTAAGGTAAAAACCCCTCCCGGGCGCGCGTCACAAAAGGAAACAGTTGAAATACGATCTGCGCAGCGCGGGGCGGGAGGAGGAGGAGGAGGAGGAGGAGGAGGAGGGGGAGGGGGAGGGGGAGGAGGAGAAGGGGGGGGGAAGATGGCGGGAAGTTTGAACTGAAAGGGTTAGGAAAGGGAAAGTGGGGGGGGAGGGAGGAGAAGGAAGGGAGGGAAGGGAGATGGAGGAGGACGAAGGGAGGAAGAGAGGAGGACAGGGGAATGAGGAAGGAAAGGAAGAATAAGGGGAATAGGGAGGAGGGTGGGGGAAAGGGATGATAAGGGAAAAGGGAGAAAAGGATGGGAGACTCTTTGAAATTCGGACGCGTTTTCTGTCCCGCGAAAATGGATGTCAGAAGACACACTGATGTGCGTGTTATTTGCGCTGTAGAAGTGTATTACCCTGGGAACGTGGGATATGTGTGTGTGTGTGTGTGTGTGTGTGTTTGTTTGTTTGTGTGTGTTTGTTTGTATGTGTGTGTGTGTGTGTGTGTGTGTTTGTGTGTGTGTGTGTGTGTGTGTGTGTGTGGTTGTGTATGCGTGTATGTTCGCGCACGTGTGTGTCCAAATTCTGACGAAAGGTTAGAGAAACTCTAACAATAAAAAAGGAAGAAAACGACAGAGAGATAATCGAAATCAGGATTAAAATTCAAAATCAGATACCACATGATGATCTTAAACTACTCTGACAACAAAATTAAAAAAATCTCCTTTTTTCCTCCGATACACAAGAATGACCAATCTCCTTTTCAGTCACAGAAAAACGAGACGAAATTGCCCTCACAACGTCTCCAAGTCCAGCGTTCGAACGAGTCTCACTTACGCAAAGCAACAAGGTACGTTTTCCTTTCCAGTCGCACGCTGTACCTCGCCTTCACTTGCCAGTAAAAATTTCAATAGAGCTTCATCACAGTGTAAACCAGCTTCCCCTCCCGACCGTGGGAAGCCTTCACCCTCCCTTCCCCCTCTACCCCTATCCCCTCACTCTCCTCCTCACTCCCCTCTCTCCCCTCTCTCCCTCATCCCCCATCCCCTCTCACTCTCCATTCCCTCTTCCACTTAACCCCCTTCCCTCTCCCCCTCTTCTCCCCTCCCTCCCCCTCTTCTCCCCTGCCTCCTCCCTCCTAGTTTACACCCACTTGGAAACCTTTCCCACACACGCAAACACGCATGTGCACGCTTATGCAAACACAGAGAGGATGTGCGAATATACGTGGCATGAGCAATATAAGTGTGAGTTTTATATTCTTTGTCTCGCTGTTTAAATCAAAATCAGGAATTTGGTTATTTTGTCTGGTCCTGTGTTTATTTATATTAAAGGGTTTATCATAAATACATACTAGCACACACACACGTACATAAACACACACACACACACACACACACACACACACACACACACAAACACACACACACACACACACACACACACACACACACACACACCACACCACAACAACATCCACACCCACACAAAGACGACATATATTCTCGCTGGACAACATAACAAATACACTCACCCATAGACAGATACACACAGACACAGACGAACCCTTACACCACAATTCTTGCCCTCCCCCACCCTCCCACTCTTTCCCCTACCACCCGACCCTCCCAATTTTATCCCTCTCCCCCACCCTCACACTTTCCCTCTCCCAACCCTCCTACTCTTTCCCTCTCCCCCCCACTCTTTCCCCTCCTCCCTACCTTCCTACTCTCCCTCCCCCACCCTCCCACTCTTTCCCCTACCACCCGACCCTCCCAATTTTATCCCTCTCCCCCACCCTCACACTCTTTCCCTCCCCTCTCCCAATCTTTCCCACAAGACATACCCTCTCCTTCCACCCCCTTCCCCCTCCCCCCCCTCTTCACTTCATCAATGGACAAGTCTATCTGAATATATTGACCAGCAATGACCTTGGCCTTCTAGCGTCTACCCGACCCTCATCTCTTAGTCATACAGTAAAATAGGGGAGAGGTGGGGGAGACGAAGGGGTAGGGGGGTGGAGAAGGGAGAGTAGGGGGGTAGGAGGAGGGGTGGGAGGGGAAAACAGAGATAGGAGGGAGAGGGAGAGGGGGGAAGGGGAGGAGAGGAGAGGAAGAGGGTGGGGTATCTGCATTCATGCATACACATGTAACACCTATTGCTATTCATTATTCATTCATAACTTCACCTAGTAGGAAGCTAGGGTACAAAATTTACATACTACCACGTCACATCACCCCCCTCACCCCCTATCTCCACCCCTACCCCTCCCTCCTTTACGCCTTGCCCCTATTCTCTCATTCAATGATGGGGGGAGGAGGGGAGGATAAGGGGATGGGTGGGGGGAGGGAAAGAAGGACACCGGAGGGGGGGTTGGGGGGGTAGATTGCAACCTCAAGAAATTGACGTCGTGAACTTTCAAGACATCTGGTGGTTGCATGGGGGTAGAGGGGAGGGGGGAGGAAGAGGGAGGGGAGGGAGGGGGAGGAGAGGGAGGGGAAGGAGGGGGAATAGGTAGGGGAAGAGGAAAGAGGGGGTGTATAGGGAGGAGGAGGAAGAGTTTAGAGGAGAGGTGAGGGGGGGGGGGAGGAGTTTGGGGTAGGGGGAAGAATAGAAGGGAGGGGGGTGGGGAGAAGAGGGTGAGGAGACAATCGGGGAACCAGGAAGAAGAAGAGGAAAAGAGAACAGGAAGCGTTAAGGAAGTAAAGGGGAAGGGGAGATAATAGAGAGATGGGAAGAGGAATAGGAGAGAGGAATAAAGAGAGAAAAGGATAAAGAAGAAGGCAGAGAAAGGGAGTTAAGAGGTATAAAAATCAAACAAACAAACAAACAAACAAACATGAAAGGGTAGAATAAAATATGTTGAATCTCCAACACCTCTTCCTCCCTTCTTTCCTTCCTCCATTGTTTCTTCCTCCCTTTTCCCCTTTTCCCCTTCTTCACTTCTTTCCTTTTCACGTTCTTTCCTCCATCCCTTTTCCCCTTCTTTCCTTCCTTCCTTCGCCTCTCCATCACTCCTTCCCTCACCCTCTTTGTCCATCCAGACGCCGTTCCCTCCCCTCCCTCCCTCCTGCCTCCCCAACCTCCCTTCCCTCTCTCTATGCTTCCCTCCCTCCCCATCCTCCCTCTATCCTCCCTTCCCTCCCCCCTCTATCCTCCCCTCCCTCCTCTCCCTCCCTTTAAGACCCCCTCCCTCTCCTCCCTCCCCTCCCTCCTCTCCCTCCCTTTAAGACCCCTCCCTCTCCTCCTTCCCCTCCCTCCCTCCTCTCCCTCCCTTTAAGACCCCTCCCTCTCCTCCCTCCCCTCCCTCCCTCCTCTCCCTCCCTTTAAGACCCCTCCCTCTCCTCCCTCCCCTCCCTCCCTTTAAGACCCCTCCCTCTCTTCCCTCTCCTCCCTCCCTTTAAGACCCCTCCAAGACCCCGCTGCAAAGAGGGTTTTACGAGACTTCTCTTCGCTAAATTCAGTAAGACGTCTTCTTTGTCTTTCTCTCATTTCGTCTTCCTCGTTTATTTTCTTGTTGTGTTTTCCGTCGGTCTGTCTCGCTTGTATCTTTTTCGGAATGAGATGGAAAGATGGAGATAGGGAGGGAGGGGGAGAGGGAGAGGGAGGGAGGGAGAGGGAGAGGGAGGGAGGGAGGGAGGGGAGGGGAGGGGAGGGAGGGAAGAAGGGAAGGGGAGAGGGAGGGAGGGAGGGAGGGAGGGAGGGAGGGAGGGAGGGAGGGGGAGAGGGAGGGAGAGGGGTGAGAAAGAAAGAGAGAGAAGGAACGTAAAGAATAAATACACCAAGGATACTCCAGAGAAAGGAGAAAAAGAGAGGGAAACGGATTGCTCGAGAGAAAGAGAGAGGGGGAGAGGGAGGGGGAGAGGGAGGTGGAGAGGGAGGTGGAGAGGGCAGGGAGGGGGAGGGGAGGGGAGAAAAAGATCAGGAAAGATTTAAACAAGATCCCCCCCTCTACCCCATCCCTACCCCCCACAGCGACCACCATTCTTCAATGTGCTGAGTCATGGGTTCTTGATATAAATAATGTAAATCATTTGTCTTTAAATAGAAACACGCTGTGTATGAATAAGTGCTATATATACACACACCCACGTGTCTGTTTGTATCTATCTTTCCATCTATCTATCTATCTATCCATCTAATATTTTATCTAATCTATCAATCTAATATTCTATCTAATAATCTATATATCTATTGATATATCTATCTCTCTGTTTAATAAGCTGTCTTTCTATCTATCTATTTACCTACCTACCTTCCTACTTACCTATCTTACTATCTACCTGTCCATCTTTACGCACGTATGCATGTACATATATGTATATCTATGTTGGTACATATTTTCATACATATCCATACTACCATATGTACCCATACTTCCATACGTGCACATACTTCCCTATGTACACCTATTTCCATACGTATAAATACTTCTACATACACACACCTCCATATGTACACTTATTTTCATACGTACATATATATCGTACGTACACCTACTTCCCTATGTACACACACCCTCATATGTACACATACTTCCATACGTACAGATACTCCCCTACGTACACACACTCCCATACGTACCCATACTCCCGTACGTACACATCATACGTACACATACTTCCACACGTACACACACTCCCGTAGTGTACACATGAGGACGAAATGTAAAGTACAAAAACCTCTAGACACCCTCTCTATTTCTCCCCATAATGACACAGAAATCCGCTAGCTCCCCTAAAATCCTCTAAATTTCGGTTGTCTCTTATTCCTCAAAGGGAGAGTTAAGGAGCTCCTCTCCCTCTCCCTTCTCCCTTGCAATAGAAAGATAGATAGATAGAAAGAGAAGAATGGAAGAAAGAGAAGAAGGAAGGAAGTATGGGAGAATGAAAGAAAGAGAGAGTGAAAGGAAGGAAGTATAAGAGAAAGAAAGAAAGAGAGAGAAAATGAAAAAAAGGAAGGAAGTATGAGAGAAAGAAAGAAAGAGAGAATGAAAGAAATTAAGAAACAGAGAGAGAAAGAAAGAAAATGTTTAATGTATATAGATAGATATAGATGAATCGGAAAACTCACGAAGATTGGGTGAAAAGGAAGCAATGATTAGGAATATGAGAAACAAAGCAAAACAGAAAAAAAAAACTTATTGATTCTTCTTTCTTCTTGTCCCTATCCCTCCCCCCTCCCACACAACCCCACCCTCTCCCCTTATCCTCCTACTCCCTCCCCCATCATTACCCCTCTCCCCCTCCCCCTCACCCACAGCCTAACACCCTATCCCCTCCCTATCCCTATGAAAATCTCAAACCGCGATAAAAATAAATCCTTAAAAAAAAAACAGATGAGACACACACAAAAAAAAAAAAAAAAAAAAAAAACAAGAAACGTTCTTTTTTTATGAATGGTCTTGATAGTAGAGTCTTGAGTCATTAACGCAATGTATTCATGGGGTTGGTGGTGTATGCATAAAATGAGGGTCACTGCCAAGGACGCTTGTGTTTACATCGGGCGCCTCCGTTCGGCTGGGGGGGGGGGGGGAGTGGGGGAGAGGAGATGGAGGAGGAGGGAGAGGAGGGGGAGGGGGGAGGAGGAGGGAGGGAGAGACGAAGAGGGAGGGAAGAGGTGAGGGTTAGGAGGAGGGATGGGAGAAGGGGGATAGGAGGGGGGATTTGGAGGGGAGGGGGAAGAGGAGGGGGAGGGGGAAGAGGGAGGGGAGAAGGGGGGTAGGAGGAGGGGAGAGGTGAGGGGCTTCCGGGAGTTTTCTCTTGTTGTTGTTTTTCTTTTACTTTTGCCAAGGACGTTTTGTGTTTACATCGACGTCTCCAGTCGGCTCGGGGGAAGGGGGAGGGAGGGAGAAAAGGGGGGTGGGGGGTGGAGTGGGCTTCCAGGGAGTTTTCTCTTGTTGTTCTTTTTCTTTTTCTTCTTTTTCTTTTTTTTTGGTGTTTTTATATCGACGTTTGGGGGAGCGGCGGGGGGGGGGGTGCATGGAGGGAGAGAAGGAGAGAGAGAGAGAGAGAGAGAGAGAGAGAGAGAGAGAGAGAGAGAGAGAGAGAGAGAGGGTGAGAGGGAGGGGCAATGATAATGATCATGATAACATCAACAAAAACAATAATTATAATAATAATGATTGCTAATGATAATGATAGTGATAATACTATCATTAATGATAATGATAGTGGTAGATAATGATGGTAATTATTAAGATGATGATATTGATGACAATGGGAATGAAACGGATAATAAAATTGATCATGAAACAATAATAATAAAAATGATAATAATTATAACAGCAACAACAGTAATAAAATTAGTGATAAAGGTGATAATAAAATATACAGGTAACAATAATGACATTGATGATGATGAAGATAGTAACAATAATCAAAATAATATAGATAACAGATCACGATTTTTTCAACTCTCTCTTACTCCTTT
>NC_051399.1:45864924-45867424 GCF_015228065.2 Penaeus monodon
ACTCTTTACGAACGAAAAAAATATAGATATACGAACTGACAAATGGATTTAAAGACGCAGAGCTAGATAAATAGATAGAGAGATAGATTAACAAGTAATTGGACAGATAGATGGAAAAAAATATATATATAAGAGAGAAAGGAGAGAGAGAGAGATGCAGACAGAGAGAGAGAAATGGACAGATAGACAGATCGATAGACAAGACCACGAATCTATGGATAAACAGATGATATGTATATGAACAGGTGATTAAATCAAAATGTAAACATAAAAAAAGATAAAGATAAATAGATGAATCATGTATAAGCAAAACAAAACAAGAAAATCTGAACGAAAAAAGAAAAAAAAGAGATAAGTAAATAAAAAAAGTACAAAGTATATCACAAAATGCACACAATATTTTTTTTTATATTGTTTCGTTCATATATATTTCTTACGATATTATAGCTTTTTTTCTATTTTCTAATTTCGAGATAGTGGCTTTAAGAGAAAGGGAAGAAAGGAAAAGGAAGAGGGAGATAGAAAATAAAGGACAGAGGAAAATACTGAGAGGCGAATTGAGAGAGAGAGATAAATAGATAGATGGATAGATAGGTAGATGAATAGATAGGTAGATGGATAGATAGGTAGAAAGAGAGAGAATGAGAGAGAGAGAGAGAGAGAGAGAGAGAGAGAGAGAGAGAGAGAGAGAGAGAGAGAGAGAGAAACAGATAGACAGACAAACAGAAAGAGGCAGAGACAGAGTGAGAGTGAGAGTGAATGAGTGAGTGAGTGAGAGAGAGAGAGAGAGAGAGAGAGAGAGAGTGAGAATGAGAATGAGAATGAGAATGAGAATGAGATTGAGATTGAGATTGAGATTGAGAGAGAGAGAACAGACACACCCCTCAAAAGAGAGAGCCAAAGAGAGAGAAAAGAACACCAAGAAAAGAGAGCGAGAGGGGATCCAAGGTCGAGAGGGGAAATCCCCGAGGATAAATGACTGGAGAATCAGGTCTATTAGCAGGATCATAAGGGGAGATGAGGGTAAGGCAGGGAGGGGAAAGAGGGGAGGGGGAGGAGGGGGGGGTGATAGAGAGATATAAGAAGGGAAAGAGGGAAGGGGAAGGAGAGAGGGGGACGGGGGGAGGGGATGATGGTAGAGGGGTATACGAAGGTAGAGGGAGAAGAGGAAAGTGGGGAGAGGAGGAGGAGGAGGAGGAGTAGAGGGGAAAGGGAAAGGGAGGGAAGGGGAAGGAGAAGGAGGAGAGTAGGAGAATGGACAATAACTGAAGGAAGAGGGGTGGGTATAGGAAGAAAGAAAAGAAAGGAGAAAGAGGCAGCGGAAGAGGAAGAAGAAATGGGAAGGGAAAAGAAAGAGGAAACGAAGATACATCGAAAAAGTACGACAAAGAAAGAAAAAAAAAAAAAAAACGAAGAGAAACGAAAGAAAATACGCAGCGATGATAGACGAAACGTAGAACGGAGATGGAAAAGAGAAAAAGGAAAAGGGAAGGCATTTAAAGAGGGTGGGAAGATAGAGGGGAAAGAAAGAGGGAAGATAGAGGGGAAAGAGAGAAGGAAGATAGAGGGGAAAAGAGAAGGAAGATAGAGAGGAAAAGATACGGAAGATAGAGGGAAAAGAGAGAAGATACAGGGCAAAGAGAGGGAGGAAAGATAGAGGGGAAAAGAGAGGGAGGATAGAGGGGGAAAAGAGGAAAGAAAGGGGGAGGAAAGATAGAGGGGAAAAGAGAGGGAAGATAGAGGGGAAAAATGAAGAAAGGGGGAGGGAAGATAGAGGGGAAAAGAGAGGGAAGAAAGGGGAGGGAAGAAAGAGGGGAGAGCAAGAGGGGAGTTTAGCTAGTAGCGTAAGATCTCTTACGTGAGCCTAGAAGATTCCGGCAGCTTCTGGAAGATTTCCAAGTTAAGTGAGAAGTTTCTGGAGATAGTATGGGTGTTTCTATTTTGAGGCGAAAAAGGGGCAAGGATTTCACAGGGAAATGAAATACTTCGTTCATATATTTCATTGTTATTATCATTTATCATTTATTATCGTCGTTGTTCATGTTATTGCTGGTGTTATCATTATCGTTATTCATATTACTGTTGTTGTTGTTATCATCGTCATCGTCATCGTCATCGTCATCGTCATCGTCATCGTCATCGTCATCGTCATCGTCATCGTCATCGTCATCGTCATCGTCATCATCATCATCATCATCATCATCATCATCATCATCATCATCATCATCATCACCATTATCTTTGTTATTATGTTGTTTTAACTATTACTATTAATGTTATTATTGTTATTGTTATTATTATTATTATTATTATTATTATTATTATTATTATTATTGTCGTCATCATCATCATTATCTTAATAATTATTATTATCTTTTTTGTTGTTGCTGTTGTCGTTGTTACCCTTATCATTGTTATTATTATAATTGCTATCATTATCATCATCATTATTATTATTATTATTAGAAGTAGTAGTAGTAGTAGTAGTAATAGTAGCAGT
>NC_051399.1:45869924-45874924 GCF_015228065.2 Penaeus monodon
CTCTCCCCCACCCTCTCCTCCTCCGCCATTCCCTCTCTTCACATATCCTCTCTCATCTTCCTTTCTTCCCTCTTTCTCCCTTCTTCCCACACCTCTCCCCCCTCCCCTTTATTTCTCCCTCGCCCATAGTTCCGTGAATCTAGGCAGAATGACTTTTTTTTTGTATTAAGTGTGTGGCGATGATAATAGGATTTTTAAGCCATTATACGCGGGTATCATGAATTCTTCCCTTCTTCCTCCCTTGTAGTCTTCTCTTTTCTTTTCTTTTCCTTTCTTTTTGAGGATTTTCTTTCTTTCTTTCTTTCGTCGTCTTCGTGGGCTTTTGTCTTTGTCTGTATGATTGATATATTTTTTTTTTCTTCCGGCTTCGCTTTTTTTTCATGTTGATTTTTTTTTCTTTCTTACTTTCCTTCTGTTTCTTCCGCCTCTTTCTTCTTTCATCCTTTCCCTTACTTTTAAATCTCTTTCTCTGTCTGTCTGTCTGCCCCCCCCCCTCTCTCTCTCTCTCCCTCCCTCTCTCTCTCTCTCTCTCTCTCTCTCTCTCTCTCTCTCTCTCTCTCTCTCTCTCTCTCTCTCTCTCTCTCTCCTTCTCCCTCCCTCTCTCTCTCTCTCTCAAGCCAACCTATAATTTCTATCCCCCACCCCTTTTCCCCTCCCTCTCTCCCTTCCTTCACACCTTCCTCTCTTTCTCTAATATGCTAAATCAAATAAACGACAATCATTATTTCTCCCCAGCGATTCTTAACACTTCGTCTCTTGAAGACGCGAAAGGGCCAGGGTCATTTATATTCACAGACAGCTGAGTGAAGTGAGCAAGTTATCTTTGCTAGTCACTCTAACGTCAAAGTTGAATCATTTTCAGGCGGGCAATGATTAAGCTTTTCGTTATTATTAAGTGTAGGAACATTCTCAAAAAAAAAAAACAGTCTCAATATAAACGCTGGTAATTTTATAAAAAAGGAAAGTAGGTAAAGAGATTATTGGGTATTCACCTATAAGTTGAAACAAATTGAAATTATTTTATTTGTAGTTTTTTTTTTCTTCGAGTACTTTTTTCTTCTTCTTCACAAGGATTACATGTCTTGTTCCACATCTGCCACTTCTTTCTTGTTTTTCTTTTATCTCCACACGGAGATATTCCTTCACATAGAGAATATGTTTCCACCTCTTCCACTTTCCCACACCTTCACGTTTCCCTTCTTAAATAGTCCTCTGTTTCCACTCTCTTACTCCATGTCCACTTCCTCCTTCATCTTCTCCACCGTTGCTTTCCCTTCCTGCCTTCCACTTCTCCACTTCCACCTCCCGTTTTTTCCCCTCTTCGCAATCCTTCTCCACCCTTTACTCTTCTGACTTCCCCTCCTTCTCCCTTTTCCTTACCTTCCCCTTTTCCTTCCAGTATTCTGTCTTCCTTCTCCCACCTCCTCTCTTTGCCTTCCATCTCCCTACTTCTCCCTTTATCTCCCTTTCCATTCCCCCATTCCTTTTATTACCCCACCCCTCCACCTCTTTTTCTCCTCATCCCTTCCTCCATCCTTCCACCTATCCCCATTCCCCTCCTCCCCCACTCCTTCCCCTCTATTCCCCTCCACACCTCCTCTCGTCTTCCACCCTCTCCTCCTCCCCCCCCCCCTTCCCCCTTCCCCCTCCACCTCGAGACTGCTGACACGCGACCGCAGTCCAACGCGCAGGGGTCGTGACGCCTCGCCTGGTATGCACGGTGAAAGAACTTGAGATATCTTTCTTGTCGGCACCGAGTTCCAGAATGGATTCTTTTTGTTATTTTTGTCGTTTTTTTTCCGGATGGGGGGTGGGTGTATAGGGTAGGAATGGGGAGGGGAGGGTATGATAGCGTGGAAGGGTAGGAGAGGGGAAGGGTAAGGGGGATAGGGAGGTGGAAGGGTGACTTCTTGCTCGCTCGTGTTTACATTCTTGGTGCGCATTGCGATATTCATTTTTTTTTGTTTCAATCCTGTCTCACTCGTTAAGTTAACTCGGAACACAGAATAACCGCATTTCTGATAAAAAAAAACTCGCCAAAATACAAAACAAAATCAAGAATTGAAAGAATACAAAAGAACAGAAGACAGAAAAAAAAAGAAACCCAAGTCTCAAAGAGAAGAGAAAAAAGGGAGTCATTCCGAAGAAACCTCGACAAGGAATCGAACATGGCGGCCTGTGTAGGTGTCATCCGGGAACTAATCCTGCTATTATGCCACACTTCATACGTCATTCTCTCTCGCGTGCTCCCGCTGTGAGGCGAAGGGAGGGAGGGGAGAGAGGAGAAAGAGGGGAAGGAGGGAGGGGAGAAGTGGGAGGGGGAGGATAATGAGGTACTGGAGAGACGAAGGAATGAGGAAAGAAAGAGATGGTGGCTGGGAGCGGGTGGGGTGGGGGTGGGGGTTGCGGGGGAGGGGAGGAGGGGAAGAAGAGGGGGTTGGGGGAAAAGGTGTTTCGTCATTGTACTCTCTATCTTCGGCTTGTGTGTTTATTTCTCTTTCTCTCTCTTCTTGTCCTCTCTCTTTCTCGCCCTCTCTCTGTCTGTCTGCCTGTCTCTCTCCTCTTTTCTCTCTCAGTCTCTCTCCCTCTCTCTATCTATCTTTATCTATCAATCTATCTGTCTATCGCTACATCTGTACGTTTCTGTCAGTATCCATATATAAATATCTACTTTCAGTCGCTATTCTTAAATCTATAATTATCTAGTCAGTAGATCTATTTATATCCATCTCTCTTCTCTCTCTCTCTCTCTCTCTCTCTCTGCTGTTCTTTTTTGTGCCTCCAGTCTTTCATGTTTCTTCCCCTTTTCATTTTGTCATTTTTGTTATAATCATCATTCTTCTCTGTTTCTACGTCTTTTGTTTACATAAATTTTTATTCCCTTTTCCCGGTTCCTTTTTCGTTTTCTTATCACTTGCATTCTCCACTCTTTCTTTTCTCTTTGTTATTACATATTTCCTTGTCTCCTTCTTTGTTTTTTTTTTTCGTTCTTTCCTTTGCTCTCCACCTCAGCCTTCTTCAATTCGTTATTCCCTCTTCGTAAACACACACTTCAGTTTCGTTTTTTTTTTTTAATTATTCCTTTGCCTTTTAGTATCTTCTTTCTCTTTATTCTATTTTTCTTCTTTTTCTTCCTTTTCCTTTTTCTCTCATTCACGATCGCGTTCTCTAATCCTTTCTTTTTTCATTCATTTTTTTCTCTCTCTCTTTCCCCCCCCCCCCCTCTCTCTTTCTATCTCATTTTATATATATCTATTATATATATATATATATATATATATATATATATATATATATATATATATATTTATTATCTTTCTCTCTCCCAATCTATATATTTACCTCTTTATCTATCTACTCTATCACTCTCACTCACTCTCTTTACGTCTCTCTCTCTCTCTCTCTCTTTCTTTCTTTTTTTCTTTCTCCCTCCCTACCTAGCCCCCCCCTCTTCTTCTCTCCCTCCTACTAGCCCCCCTCCTCTCTCTCTCTCTCTCTCTCTCTCTCTCTCTCTCTCTCTCTCTCTCTCTCTCCCTCCCCTCCCTCCCTCCCTCCCTCCCTCCCTCTCTCTCCTTCCACTGCCTTTCGTAGACTGCAAACCAATGTTCTGGACAACATTCCAATCAGAGAATAATGAACTCTTTGTAAGACACACAAACACAATGAAACATTCTTTTCCAATGAGGGTATACAGACATACATACAAAGAGACACTCACAGACACGCATTCATTAAACATTTTTTTTTTTCGGCAAGAAAAATGAATAAATTGTGAAAGCATGTTATCATTTATAGATGTGTGTGTATATATATATATATATATATATATATATATATATATATATATATATATATATATATATATATATATATATATATATATTTGTGTAAATATAATGGTAGATCGATATAGATAGATAGATAGATATAGATAGAGAGTTATAGGTATTAATTTTTTTTTTAAGTAGATGGATATAGATAGACAGATGTATATATAGAGAGAGGTATAGGCTAAACAAATGTTAAATAGATCGATGATAGAGATAGAAACAGATAGAGAGTTATAGGTTTAAATGTTAAATGGCTAGATAAATACATGCAGGTACCTGGATAAATAGATAATTACAGGTATAGATGTTATAATCTGTTTTTATAACTTAATAAACGATTTAAGATGCTTACGTAGTGTTAAGCATGTCATGAGTAACGAGAGAGAGAGAGAGAGAGAGAGAGAGAGAGAGAGAGAGAGAGAGAGAGAGAGAGAGAGAGAGAGAGAGAGGAGTGAGTTTGTTGCGGGAAGAATGAGAAATTACTTCTGTATGGACTATGCCATAGTTAGCATTTCCTTTTAACACTTGCCGTTGCTGCCCAACACTCTCTTGCTGTCTGTCTGTCTGGCTATATGTATCTATGTCTCTCCCTCCCTCCATCTGTCTCTCTCTCTCTCTCTCTCTCTCTCTCTCTCTCTCTCTCTCTCTCTCTCTCTCTCTCTCTCTCTCTCTCTCTCTCTCTTCCCCATCACCCTTCTCCCTCACCCGCTCCTTTACCCTTAACCCCCCCCACCCTCACCCATTACCCTCACCCTTAACAACCTCACAACCCCCTGACCATCTCACCCATTCCCCCTCACAACCCCTCACCCTCACCATCTCACCATCCACTCTCACCCTCATCTTCACCCTCACCGCCCTTCACCCTCACTCTCACCCTAACCACCTCACCCTCACCCTCACCCTTACACAACACCCTCACCACCTCACCATTTCACCCTCCCCCTCACCACCCCTCACCCTTACCCTCACCCTCACACAACCTGTACGTAATGCTTCCAAAAGACCATGACACACGTGTGGTTATCCTCAAAATGACAAGCAACCTGTCGAAGGGAGCAGATGACAGAGATGCAGACTACGAGAGGGAAAAGCAGGCAAGCGGATGGAGAATCAAGCAAGCAGGTAAAGCAAGTAAGCAAGCAGGTAAATAATCAAGGAAGTGGATTA
>NC_051399.1:45879924-45882424 GCF_015228065.2 Penaeus monodon
TTAGCAACATGGACGTCGGATTTGCATGGCTACCCCCCCCCCCTCTCTCTCTTCAGTTCTGCCTCTCTTCTATTCTCTTTAATTCTGCCTCTCTTCTTCTATTCTCTCTCTCTCTCTCTCTCTCTCTCTCTCTCTCTCTCTTCTCTCTCTCTCTCTCTCTCTCTCTCTCTCTCTCTCTCTCTCTCTCTCTCCATTTTTTTACGCGTGGAGAGCTTACGCGTGATGCATATTAAGGCCGTAGTCCGCACGGGCCCAGTGTTGCATTAGCATAGCTGCAACATTACCCTCCGCCTTCTCCTCTTGTCGCGCACTCATTATCTGGGCTTGTGGCCCGGCGCTTTCCCAGGGTACGTGAGGAGTCAAGGGTAACCAGATAGGGTTCCTCTGGCAGGAGACGCTCCAGAGGATGAGGGGGGAGGGAGGGAAGGGAAAGAGGGAAAAAAGAGGGAGGGAAATGAGGGGGAGGAGGATTTAAAGGAGGAAAGGGAAGGAGAAGGGGGGAGGGGATAATGGAGGAAAGGGAAGGAGAAGGGGGGAGGGGATAATGGAGGAAAGGGAAGGAGAAGGGGGAGAGGAGGATGGGGGTAAAAGGAAGGGAGAGAGGGAAGGAGATGCAGAGACGGAGGAGGGAGAGGGAGGTAGAGGAGGCGAAGGAAGGGTAGGGGGAGGAGGAGGTTAAAGGGAGGTAAGTGAGGGAGGGAGATGAAGCAGGGGGGTTTGGGAAGGGGAGGAAAGGGTGGATAAGTGGATGGCCCTTGGGAGGCAGGGAGAAGAGAGAGAGAGAGAGAGAGAGAGAGAGAGAGAGAGAGAGAGAGAGAGAGAGAGAGAGGAGAGGAGAGAGAGAGAGAGAGAGAGAGAGAGAGAGAGAGAGAGAGAGAGAGAGAGAGAGAGAGAGAGAGAGAGAGAGAGAGAGAGAGAGAGAGAGAGAGAGAGAGAATCTACATGCATATCGAGAAAGGAAAAGCAAGAAAAAAAAGAGAGAAAGAAAAAAAAAGAAAGTCACCCCGCTTTAAAGAACATCGCTCCCCTCACCCCCCTCCTCCCTTCCCTTCACCCGAACCCCATCCACCCTCCTTAATAGGAAAAAAAAAGGAGGAAAAGGGAAGAAAAGGGAACAGAAAAGACGGAAGAGAGAATAACAAGGAGAAGAATCGAGCGTCGAGACCCGTGATAGAGAGCGACCGCCATGATAGTACGGGTCGTCGTCTTCTTTGCATACCTTATTCAATCCGTCTCGCGCGGGCCAGGCGTTGCAGACTTCGGCCTTGCAAGGTCGTGGGTGGGGAGGCGGGGCGGGGGGGGATGGGGGGATAGGGGAGTTGGTGGAGGTGGGTGGATGGGACATGGGAAGGAGAGGGGGGTGGGAGGATAGGGAGGAGAGGATAGAGGGGGAGGGGAAGAGGGAGAGGAGAGGGTGGGGGAATGGAAGGGGAGAGGGAGAAGGTAGGAGGTGTGGGAGAAGGTGGAAGGGGGAAAGAGAAGGGTCGGAGGGAATAGAAAGTGGGGAGAGGAGGGGGTAATCGGACACTGGGTTAGCGATCTCGAAGGAGGGGAGAGGAGAGGGGAGAGAGAGAGAGAGAGAGAGAGAGAGAGAGAGAGAGAGAGAGAGAGAGAGAGAGAGAGAGAGAGAGAGGTATAGAGAGAGAGAGAGGTATAGAGAGAGAAGTATATATAAGAATAGTATATATAATATATATATATATATATATTATTAGTTATATATATATTATTATATATTATATATATATATATATAGTATATATATATATATATATTATAATATATATATATATATTAATATATATATATAATATTATATATATATATATATATAATTATATATATATATATAATATATATATATTATATATATATATATATATATAAGTGTAAAGGGGGACGGAAGAAGGGAGAAGGAGGAACAGGAAGAGAGGACGGAGGGGTAAAAGGTAAATAAGGGAGGGGAGGTCGTACTCAGCCAAGCGACCCCCAAAGTTCTAAATCTCCCGAAGCTTCCAAAACCCCCCAGAACGACCCCCACGAGCGAAAGTTGTTCTTAAACACCCCCAGGTCGTTTTCCTGAAGAGGACGACGGCCATGACGATAATGATGACGGTGACGACAATGACGAAGATGACGACGACGAGGAAGATGACGACGGCGATGATGATAGAGACGACGAGGATGATAACGATAACGATGAAGATAAAGATGACGACAGTGATGATGATAACGATGATGATGAAGATGACGACAGCGTTAATGATAACGATGACGAAAATGATGAAGATGATAATGATGTTGATAATGACGATGATGGGTTGCCAGATTTGTTCCTTCGTTTTGACGTCTCTCTCGCAATCAAGTCCTCAAAGGGTGGTGGTGGGGGGGTGGGGGGAGAGTGAATCCCAATTACTCACGAAGCATATACCACGAAGGATGGTCACTCGACAGACAGTGTCCTTGTTTCCTCCAGAATCAAAGAAAAACGAACGGAAAA
>NC_051399.1:45889924-45892424 GCF_015228065.2 Penaeus monodon
TGTGTGTGTGTGTGTGTTTGTGTGTGTGTGTGTGTGTGTGTGTGTGTGTGTGTGTTTTTACGTGTGTACATGTGTGTTTGTTTATGTTTGTTAAGTATGTGTACATGTATCCGTTTGCGTATGTGTGTGTTTGGCTAGGGGTTTATTTTCGCAAATTTTCTCCCATATATTCACATATAAGCAATAAACATATGGTTTGATAGGCCTACAGGATGATAATAAGAGAGAGAAAAGAGAAAAAAATCAAGAATGGAAAGAGAGAAAAGAACATGATAGAAAAGGAAGAGAGAAGAGAGAGTGAGAGAGAGAGAGAACGAGAGAAAGAGAGAAAGAGAGAAAGAGAGAAAGAGAGAGAGAGAGAGAGAGAGAGAGAGAGAGAGAGAGAGAGAGAGAGAGAGAGAGAGAGAGAGGAAAAAACGAAAGAAAGGAGAGAGAGAAAAAAAGAAAAGAAAAAAAAATGCGATAGAAAATGAGAGAAAAAGAGAAAAACACGAAAGCGAATAGGGAAAAGAACACGTTAAAAAAGACGAGAGAATAGAGATAAAAGAACAAGATAGAAGAAATAGAGAAAGAAGAAGAAGAAAAAAACGCAGACAGACATACCCTAACAACCCCCTTAAAAAGAGAGAAAATAAAAAAGAGAAAGAAAGAAAGAAAAAACACGAAACAAAATAATAAAAAAATACCCCCCCCCCTCTCTCTCAAAAAAAAAAAAAGAAAAAAAGAAAACACAAAAGACAAAAAAAAAAAAAAATAAATAAATAGAATAAAACAAATAAATAAATAAATAAATAAAAGACACAAGAAAGGAAAAGAAATAAGGAAAACAAAAAAAGGAAGAGTGAATTGCTGGTAAATAATTGTCTTTCTCTCCCTCCACATTCCAGTCACCAGCGCCAACAGCAATCGTTTAAATGCCTTTGATGTTTTGTCTCATTTTGCTTCGTCAGGAGATGGAATAGGAGGATAGATAATAGATAAATGAATAATAGGATGGAAGAGAAGAGTGAGAGGTACATGGATGCAGATTTTCGTTTTCTTCTGGTATACCTTTTTTTGTTTATTTGTTTATTTGTTTATTTTTGTTTATTTTTCTCTGCGTCTTTATTTTCGTCCTTTTTCTTTGTTTTGGATTTTTTTCTGCTATCTTTTTTTTTTCCAAAAGAGAAACTTGGTGATATATATATATTTTTCTCTCTCTCTCTAACCTTTTTTTTTTCTCTCTCTTTTTTCTTTTTTTTCTTCTCCTTCCTCACTCTCCCTGACGAGATGCTGTGAAGGTCATAAATGTTTCCGTCTACTTCAATATCTAATTCCTTTTCCCCTCTTTCTCCCTACCCTCCCTTCCCTCCCTTTGCCCCTCTTCCTTCTACCTTTTCCCCTTTCCCCTTTCCCCCTCTTCAGCCTTACCCTTTACCTCTGCCATTCCCTACATCCATTCTCTGCCTATCTTCCCTCCCTTACCCAATCTTCCACTACCTCTCTCCTCTCCCTTAACCTCCCCTCCTCCTCCCTCCACCCCTCCCCCATCCCCTCCCTTAACCCTCTCCTCCCCTTCTCCCCCTCCCTTACCCTTTACCCCCTTCCCCCTCCTCTCCATTTACACCTCTCCCCCTCCCCCATCATCTCCCCTACCCCCATCCTCTCCCTTAATCCCCTCCTCTCCCCTCTCCCCCTCCCTTCCCTTTACCCCCATCCTCTCCCTTAACCCTCACCCCCCCATCCTCTTCCCTCCCCCATTACCCCATCCCCCCTCACCCCCCCTTACCAGCTGGCTAGGCGTTTTATGGAATTCCAGAGAGGTGGATGGGAGGGTGAAAGGTATTGATCACACGTTCCGGAATTCCAGGCACGTTCATAGAGGCTCCGAACGCCTAGGCTTCGGCTCGCTCGAACTCCTCCTCCTTCCTCCTCCTCTTCCTCCTCCTTTCTTCTTCTTTCATCTTCTTCTTCTTCTTCTTCTTTTCTTCTTTTTCTTTTCTTCTTCTTCTTTTAATTCTTCTTTCTTCTTATTTTTTTTTCTTCTTCTTTTTGTTCTTCTGTTCTTCCTCCTTTCTTCTTGTTCTTGTTCTTCTTCTTCTTATTATTATTCCTTTTCTCCTTTTTTCCTCCTACTCATGTTTCTTCTTCTTCTTCTTCTTTTTCTTGTTCTTGTTCCTGTTCTTCTTTTTCTTCTTTTTCTATTCCTTCTTTTTCTTTATCTTCTTATCATTATCATTATTCTTTGTCATCTTCCTTTTTTCCTTCTTTTTCCTCCTCTTCCTTCTCTTTCTTCTTCTCCTTCTGAAGGTTGCTAGGCTTGAGGCTTCTCTCGTTCGTTCATTTTCTCATATTTCATTTTCTTTGTTTGTTTATCGGTTTATTTCTGTTTTTCTTTGTTTGTATATCGGTCTATCTCCTTTTTCTTTGTTTCTTTGTGTGTATATCGGTTTGTCTTTGTTTGTCTGTCTGTGTATATGTTTACGTATTTTCTTGTTTGTTTCTCTTCCAGTTTCGTCAT
>NC_051399.1:45912424-45914924 GCF_015228065.2 Penaeus monodon
CCGAGGAACGCACCCTATTCTTGACCTCCCTCCCACGGCCCACCTCCTTGGACGGCGCGAAGCTAGCCTGACGCTTTTCCTAATATCCTGAAGGAAGCTACGTTATTTTTCTTTTCTTTCTTTCATTCTATACTTTTTTTATTATTTATTTATTTTTCTTTTATTTATCCATTTTTTTTTATCATCCTACAGTCGTGTTTCTTATTTTTTTCCCACACGAAATGGCGGAGGCTTCGTTTTGTTCGGTTTTGCCTTGTGTTCGAGGCTTCGTTTTTTTTGTATTCGGATTTGTGCGATCGCAGTTTCGTTTTTGGTGTTCGGATGCGCTTCAAGTGCTCGTGGCTTTGGTGTTTGGATGCGCTTCAAGTGCTCGTGGCTTTGTTTTTGGTGTTCGGATGCCCTTCAAGTGCTCGTGGCGTCATTTTTGGTGTTCGGATGCGCTTCAAGTGTTCGAGTCTCTGTTTTTAGTATTCGGATTTGTGCGATCGCGGCTTCGTTTTTGGCGCTCGAATGCGATTTGATGCTACGGAACTTTTACTAAGTTCGGAGACTTGATGAAGTATGATGATAATAGACAATAAAAAGAATGGAAGAATGGGTAAATTAATGTCTCCGTAGACAGACTGCTGATAGGTAAATTAATAAACAAGAAGATAGCGGATGGGTAGACAAAAATAAATGAATAAATAAATAAATGATTTATAAACACACACACACATACACACACACACACACACACACACACACACACACACACACACACACACACACACATTATGAGTTTGGCAGGTTATGAGTTGGGGGGTGACGGGTAAATTTGCCCTGAAAAAAAAAAATTTTTGCCCTGCAAATCACGAAAAAGAAAATGCTCTCTAGCTCTTTATAAGTAGCCCGGAATGGACCATCAGCCAGTATTATATATCGTATTATTGGTAGAAAATTATAAATTATGAATACCAGAAAATTTGCCCTGCAGAACTAGATTTTGCCCTGCAAAAAGAGGCTTTTTTAAGAGTTGGGGGGTGAACCCCCCCCATACCCCCTTAAGTGACGCCCCTGCACACACACACACACAGACAGAGAGAGAGAGAGAGAGAGAGAGAGAGAGAGAGAGAGAGAGAGAGAGAGAGAGAGAGAGAGAGAGAGAGAGAGAGAGGGTAACAAGAACAAGAAGAAAGATGAGAAGTGTAAAATAATAAATAAATAAACAAACAAACAAGTAAACAAGCAAACAAACAAATAAATACACAAAAACAAGCAAATAAAATAAAACAAAGTAAAAAAAAAAAAAAAAACACACACACCCTCCAAAGTTTTAGTTTTATTTCGATACTGATTCGCGCACTTTGACCCTTCCCCCTCCCTCCCTCCCTCCCCCTCCCCACACACACAAAGAAACGGTTCATCGGTTCGCTTTTTCGAGGAATTCGACACCTTCGAGCGGCAGGTTTATTCCTCCATTATGAATTTCGAATGCAGCCGAAGCTCTCGTTTCGCTCTCGGCTTCTCTTCCGTTTCTCGATCCTTCACTCTCTCTTTATCTCTGTTCGTCTGCGCGCTTTTCTTGTTTGTCGGAACGTACGTGCTGAATATGCATTATATATATGTGTATATTATGTGGAGAAATGAGTTGATGGGTAAATAAGTATATATATATATATAGTAGATATATATATATAGATTATATATATATATATATATATATAGAATATATAGGTAATTATATATGTAAATATAATAATAATATATATATATATATAATAGATATAATATATATATATAGATAGATAGATAGATAGATGATAGATAGATAATAGTATATAGAGATATATATATATATTATATAGATATATGATAATATTAAAAAGATGTATATATAGAGAGAATAGATATATATGAGAAGAGATAGAGAGATAGAGAGTAATAGATATATAGTAAGAGAGATATATAGATAGAGAGGAAAAATAGAGAATATATAGATGAGATAATATGATAAGATAATATAGTAATAGATATAGACATAGTAATATATAGATAGATATATATATAGATAGTATAGATATATATGATAATAGATGTAATAATATATGATATAATATAGAATATATAGATATATATATAATATAGATATAGATATATATATAGAATATATATATGATATATAAAATAATATATATATAGGATATGATTATATATGATATAATATATAATTATAGTATATATAGTTATATATAGACATATATAAATATATCATATATATATATAATATATATAATATATATAATATATATATATATTTAAAATAACATAATAAGAAATGATATAATATAATACACTATATACTATATGCATTAACATATGACAGTAATACAAAAATATATTTCATATACATTATATATTACACATACAGTATATATTTCACACACTAACTATAACATAATATAAGCGAAAAAAAACACAATCACAATGACTTACATCTTCGAACCACTTCGCGAGTCCC
>NC_051399.1:45929924-45934924 GCF_015228065.2 Penaeus monodon
ATTCGAAAAAGGATTATCATTTTATGGCCTACTTTTGTTGTTGTTGTTGTTATCATTGCTATTATCATTATCTTTGTTATAATGATGATAATGATGATAATGATAATAATAATAATAGTATTAATAATAATAATAATAATAATAATAATAATAATAATAATAATAATAATAATAATAATAATAATAATAATAATAATAATATGATAATAGTAATGATGATGATGATGATGATGATGATGATGATAATAATGATAATGATAATAATAATAATAATAATAATAATAATAATAATAATAATAATAATAATTATTATTATTATTATTATTATTATTATTATTATTATTATTATTATTATTATTATTATTATTATTATTATTATTATTATTATTATTATTATCATTATTATTATTGTTATTATCATTATTATTATCATTATAATCATTATGATTACTATTATCATTATTGTTATAATAATGATGATAATGATAATGATAATAATAATAATAATAATAATAATAATAATGATAATAATGATAATAATGATAATAATGATAATAATGATAATAATGATAATAATAATAATAATAATAATAATCATTATTACATTATTATCATTATTATCATTATAATCATTATGATTACTATTATCATTATTGTTATAATAATGATGATAATGATAATGATAATAATAATAATGATAATAATAATAATAATGATAATAATGATAATAATGATAATAATGATAATAATGATTATGATGATGATGATGATGATGATGATGATGATGATGATGATGATGATAATAATAATAATAACAATTATTATTATTATCATTATTATTATCATTATAATCATTATGATTATTATTATCATTATTGTTATAATAATGACGATAATAATAATAATAATAATAATAATATGATAATAGTAATGATGATGATGATGATGATGATGATGGTGATGGTGATGGTGATGGTGATGATGGTGATGATGGTGATGATGGTGATGATGGTGATGATGGTGATGATGGTGATGATAATAATAATGATAATAGTGATAGCAATAATAATAATAATAATAATAATAATAATAATAATAATAATAATAATAATAATAATAATAATAATAATAATAATAATAATAATAATGATAATAATAATAATAATAATAATAATTATTATTATTATTATTATTATTATTGTTATTATTAATATTATTAATATTATTATTATCCTTATTATTATTATTATTATCCTTACTATTATCATTACTGTTATCATTATCATTATCACAATTATTGTTATTATTTTTATCATTGTCATCATTACTGTCATCATTGTTATTGTCATTATTGTTCTTCCCATCATTATCATTATCATTACTGAAAACAATCAGTCATTGTTGTTGCTAACATTATCATTGCCACTACTATTACCATCATTTTCATATTTCATTGATGTTTTTTGTTGTACTTATCACCATAATGAAGATCATATTATTAAATCTTTATTTGATGTTTTCCTTTGTCATTATGACTGAGATGTCTTCAGCGTCATATCTTTAGTATCATTTCACAGGGTTTTATCTTCAGCATCCTTATCGAACATCATCATCTTGCAGTTTTGTCTCATCAGTATTATGCCACAACACTTCATGTATACTGTACAGTCATCATCCGTTTTTTTCTGTATCCCTTATGCTCAGCATCACTTTTCAGCATCTTCCAACAGCGTCACAGCATCTTTTCGAGATACAGCATCCTTTCCCTCTTTTTTTTTTTCAAAGCAAAGGCATCTCCATGCTATAGCTGCCACATCACCTCTTAGCATCTGTCAAACAGCATCAGAGCATCTCTCATCTCAGCCTCAGCATCACTGCCTAACATCCCCGAACAGAGCCACCACATCTACTTCCAATAACCACATCATTATTTCCCAGCATTCCTCTTACCTTCCCACAGCATCTTCATCTCACAACCACAGCATCATTTCCCTGCATCTCCCTTACCACACCACCACCTTTAGGATTAGCGCCCAATATTACCTAAAACACAGCCACAGTATCACTTCCCTGCATCCTCATCTCACAGCAGGTCACAGAACCGGCGGGTTCTGTCTGTCTGTTCTGTCTCTCTCTCTCTCTCTCTCTCTCTCTCTCTCTCTCTCTCTCTCTCTCTCTCTCTCTCTCTCTCTCTCTCTCTCTCTCTCTCTCTCTCTCCCTCCCTCCCTCCCTCCCTCATCTCTCTCCCCCACCCACCCTCATCTCTCCTCAAGCTCCTCTCTCTCTCTCTCTCTCTTCTCTCTCTCTCTCTCTCTCTCTCTTCTCTCTCTCTCTCTCTCTCAATACAGATAGACAGAATAGAGAAATACATACAGGACAAAAAACAGACAGTAAGATAGACTTAGATATAAATAGACTGCCTATATTGATAATAGACTAACAGACAAGCAAATATCAAACAAACAAAACAAAGAAAAAAAGCAAGTAAACAATCACTCTATAAAAATAGTGTGAAACCGCCCCCCACCACACACACATACAAAAAAAAGGGAATCCAGTGAATTTACATCTTGTTTAGTTCCCCCGTCAATGGCCTTTTCGGGGGTGTAGAAAACGAGGCGAAACACTCGGTCCAAGGTCATCAAAGTGAAATAGGTCAGTTCTGGCTACGGTGTGACGTCACACGTAAGGGGAATCGGGAGGGAAGGGAAGGGGGAAGGGGGGAAGGGAGGGAAGAGGTATGGAGGGAGGAAGGGGAGGAAGGGAGGGAAGGGGGAAAGGAAGGAAGGGGTATTGAGGGAGGGAAGGGGGGAAGGTAAGGAAGGAAGTAAGGTAAGGGGGAGTAGGAAAAGGAGAGGGAGTGAGAGGTTGGGGAAGGGAAGAAGGAGGAGGGAAGGAAGGAGAAGAGAGGGAGAAGAGAGGAAAGGAATGGCAGGGAGGTAGGGAAAGGGGAAGGGGAAGGGAATGAGAGGGAAGGGAATGTAAGGTAGGGAGGAAGGGGAAGAAAAGTGGTAGGAAAAGGAGAGAAAGAGAGGGGAGGAGAAGGAGACAAAAGACGAGGTAGAGGAAGACAGGAGAGAGAGAAGCAGAGAGAAAGAGACAGAGGAAGGGGAGAAAAGGGCAATTATTGAGAGAAAGTGATGAGAGAGGGGAGAATGGAAGAACGTAGCTGAAAAGGGAGAGAAGGAGAGTGGGGAAAAAGATAGGAAAGCGAGGAGAGAAAGAGAGAGAGAGAGAGAGAGAGAGAGAGAGAGAGAGAGAGAGAGAGAGAGAGAGAGAGAGAGAGAGAGAGAGAGAGAGAGAGAGAGAGAGAGAGAGCGAGAGAAAGTTGTTCCACACTGTCGTCCCACCGAATAGAGAACGAGCGTAGAACGAGAGCAAAACGTTTTCTCTGTTGCTCGTTGCAGTCATCTCCGTTCATTCACTCGGGGTCATGCATGGCTGGAGGAAGTGCATGGGAAATTTCAGGACGCGAGGGAGTCATGGGATGGACTGAAGGATGTAAACAAGAGGTTTGTGGCGAAAGGAAAACGTTTCTTGGATATTGGAGGAAGAGAAAGGAAAGGAAGGGAAGAGATGTTGGTCCTGAGAGAGGGAGTGTGAGCAAGAGGGAGAGAAAGCGAGGGTAGAGGAAAAGGGAAAAAAAGAAAAACATTGTGCCAGACAAAGGGAAAGAAAGTTGAAAAAAAAACATTCCATACCACATACCAGTAAAAAAATAACGATGATAATAATGAAAACTTGAAACTTGAGAGAGAGAGAGAGAGAGAGAGAGAGAGAGAGAGAGAGAGAGAGAGAGAGAGAGAGAGAGAGAGAGAGAGAGAGAGAGAGAGAGAGAGAGAGAGAGAGAGAGAGAGAGAGAGAGAGAGAGAGAGAGAGAGAGAGAGAGAGAGAGAGAGAGAGAGAGAGACCGAGAGAGAGAGAAGAGAGAAAGAGAGAGAGAGAGAGCGAGAGAGAGAGAGAGAAGAGAGAGAGAAAGGAGAGAGGACAGACTAAGAGAAAAAGAGCAGAATAGAAGATGAGAGAGAGAGAGCGAGAGAGGAGGAGAGTGAGAGGAGAGAGAGAGAAGAGAGAGAGAGAGAGAGAGACGAGCCAGTGAGCGAGAAGAGAGAAAGGAGGAGGGAGAAAGAGAGAGAGAGAGGAGAGCGAGGAGGAGGGGAGAGAGAGGAGAGAGAGGGAAAGAGAGAGAGAGAGGGGGACCTTAAGAAAGAGACCGGAACCGAGTCATTAGCAGCCGCCCTCACGACTCGCGGGGGGACCTTGCACCTTCAGGAGAACCGGGGGAGGAGGGGGGATGGGTGGGGAGGATGGGGGGATATGGGTGGGGAGGAGGGGGGAATGGGTGGGGAGGAGGGGGGAATGGGTGGGGAGGAGGGGGGTAATGAGTGGGGAGGAGGGGGGGAATGGGTGGGGAGGAGGGGGGTAATGAGTGGGGAGGAGGGGGGAAAGGGTAGGGATCAAGCAGGGTCAGGGAGGCAGAGTAGAGGGGTAGGGGAAGGCTGGAAGGGTGGGGAAGTAGGGTTGGGGAAACGGGGAGAGGCAGGTGAGATGGGGAGGTAGGAGGGTCTGAAGGTATTGGGGATCAAGCAGGGTGGGGACGATGGGGAGACAGGGACGCAGATAGGATTGGGGAAGGGACTGAGGGTTGGGGAAGGGGATCCTGTTTGGGGAAGAGAAGGAGGGAGAGAGGGATGTGGGAGGCCTATAGGGGAGGGAGAGAGGGAGGTGGGAGCTGGTAGGGGGAGGGAGAGAGGGAGGTGCGGGCTGGTAGGGGGAGGGAGAGAGGGAGGTGCGGGCTGGTAGGGGGAGGGAGAGAGGTAGAATGGGGAGCTGAGGTAGAGTAAGAGAAAGGGAGACATGGAAGGGAAGGGGTTGCTATGGGTACGTGAAATAAATGGGGGTTGCTTGATGTGGGTTAGGAAGCACCATATGTTGTGTGTGGAAGGGTGAGAGGAGATGTAGGGGGGGGGGGGGTTATTGAATGCTTTTGTTTACATGGT
>NC_051399.1:45944924-45949924 GCF_015228065.2 Penaeus monodon
GTCCTTCCTCTTAAATAGATAAAAAGCAGATAAATTCAAATACCGTTGACAAAAAACAAAAGACAAAACAACAACAACAACAACAACAAAACACAAAAAGTAAATAGACAACATAGATAGAATAAAACCATGGGGAGACTAAAGTAAATACATACATATATATATATATATATATATATATATATATATATATATATATATATATAGAGAGAGAGAGAGAGAGAGAGAGAGAGAGAGAGAGAGAGAGAGAGAGAGAGAGAGAGAGAGAGAGAGAGGAGAATAAAAGAAATAAAACGTGGGGAAACCAAGAAAGATAGAAAGTAAATTAAATATGTCTTGTTTGTCATTGTTGATCACAGATGATCATCTCTTTAATCTTTTGTCAAGATTCTTTTGTATATTGAGTTATGTGTTTGTTTTCTCCAGAAATTTAAATGGTCTGTATTTCATAAATATTACTAGAACGCTGTAGACTAAAAAGGCTGTTGTTATATCTCTCTTACGATTTTTTTCTTTATATTATGGTATATTTTGAGTTTGATATGATAGTGTCCGCGAAGAGGAAAATAAAGAAAAATGAAGAGAAAATATTGATATTAATGTCATAATTTGATAATTCTTAGAAAAAAACGATCATCATTATTTCACGTTTGATTTTGTTGATGTTACTATTTGTCCTTTCATCACGATGATTCAGATTATTAGCATAACTATAAGTACTGAAATCATAATTCGGTTTTATCTTAACAAAACGATAACGGTTAAAAGAGTCAGGATTATACATAACTACGATGAAATCAAATTATGTTTATTGTATGTATATTTATTTATTTATCTTTCCCATTATTATTATTATTGTCAATCCTTTTACGATGGTGATTAATTCTGGTATTCCCATTTTTGCATTATCATCATAGTTATTCGGATAATCATCTGTCGGGCATAATATATTCGATGTTGGTGTTATTCTTTCCATATTGTGTACAACCTTGTAACCCTTATTTTAATTATTTGCTTCCCCCATCCCCTTTTCTCTCCTATTCTTCTTATCCAGTTCTATCTCCTCTCCCCCTCTTCTCCCCAAGCCTCTTAGCCTCCCCCACCCGTTCCCATCACCCTTTCTTCCCCCTACTCACCTCCCCAACTCCCTCACCCCCATCCGCCTCCATCCCCTTTCCTCCCCTCCTCTTCTCCTCCCCAACTCCTTCACCTCCATCCCCTTCCCTCCCCCAACTCCCTTACCTCCATCCCCTTCCCTCCCCCAACGCCCTTACCTCCATCCCCTTCCCTCCCCCAACTTCCTCCCCTTTCCTCGCCCCCTCCTCTCCTCCCCAACTCCCTCACCTCACCTCACCATCCACCCCCAATCCCCTCTCCTCCCCCTCCTCTCTCTCTCTCCCTTCTCTCCCCCACCCGCCTCCCCCATCCTCCCCCGCTCCTCCTCACACACAAGACCACCACCTCAGCATACCTGTTTTAGCATAGTCCAACCCACTCGGACAGGTCATCACAGACAAGGTATATAGACTCCCAACTATCATCTAATTAGCGACAAAAGCTATTGTCCCTCCCACGGTAGCTCGATTCAGCCGCCCCCCCCCCTCTCTCCCCTACCTTTCTTATCCCCCCTCCCTTGTCTCCTCTTCCCCTCTTCTTCTTCCCTCCCTCTTGTTTCTCTTCTCATTCTCTCATACTCTTTCTTTCTTACTGTCTCACACTCTCTTTCTCTCTCTTCTCTCCCTTTCTTTCTCCCTCTTCTCTCTCTTTCGTTCTCTCTCTCTTCTCTCTCTCTCTCTCTCTCTCTCTCTCTCTCTCTCTCTCTCTCTCTCTCTTGAATATGAATCAAACAAAGGTTATCCTATTAATAAGAATAATATTCTTATTGAAAACTTTTCCTCAGATTATCAAGACTTATTAATTCTATGGATTACTACACTATAATACCATCGTAAAGTCATTATGATAATCAAGTTTCTTATATATAAATTGCCAGTTTATGAGAAAATATTCAATTCGTTTAAACGTACAAATTTTGGTTATGTCTCCATCTTCTGGTTTACTTATACACACAAACACACACACACACACACACACACACACACACACACACACACACACACACACACACATATATATATATATATATATATATATATATATATATATATATATGGCAGTGAAGTAATAAATAAAGATAGTGATACTAATAATTATAATAATAATAGTAATAATAACAATAACAATGATATAGGAAAATAATGATATTAGTCATAGTAATCATAATATAAATAAAAAGAGCAACAACAATAAAAAAAAACAGTAATAATAATGATAATAATAAGAACGATAATGATAGTAATGATAATAATGATAATAATAAGAACAATAATGATAATAATGATAATGATAATGATAATAATAATGATGATGATGATGATGATATGATGATGATGATGATAACAATAACAATAATAATAATAATAATAATAATAATAATAATAATAATTATAGTAATAAAGATAGTGACAATGATGATAACATAATTGTATCATAGATAATGGTAACAGAAATGATGATAAAAAATAATAATGACAATAATGATGATAATAATAATAATAACAACAACAACAACAACAACAACGATAACAATAATTACTCATAATAATGATAATGAATATAGTAAAAACAATGATTATTATTTTAATGATAATAATAATGATAATAATGGTAGTATGATTATGATGATGATGATGATGATAATAATAATAATAATAATAATGATAATAATGGTCATAATGATACTACTAACAAGATAAACAATAATAATGGTAATAATAATAATTATAATAGTAATGATAACAAGCAAATTACAATAATAGTAGTAGTAATAATGACAAAAATGATAATGATTATGATAACAATAATAATAATATTAATTATTATAATAATAATAATGATAATGATTATGATGATAATAATAATAATAATAATAATAATGATAATCGTCATCATCTTTATCATAATTATAACATAATAATAATAATAATGAAATAGTAATACCAATAACAGTATAATAATAATAATAATGATAATAATAATAATAATAATAATAACAATAACAGCAATAATATCTCTAATAGTGATATTGATGATAATAACGATAACAATGATAATAATGAAAATGATGATGATGATGATGATGATGAAGATGATGATAATATTAACAATAATAATACTGATAATAATAATGTTCATGACAGTAATAATTCATATTCTATTTTTTACTACAATAATGATGATAACACTAATAATGATAACAATAACACTGAAATTTAATATAGATAATGGTTTAATTAAAAAAAAAAAAATAATAATGATAATAGCAATAATAACAATAACAACGATAATGGCAATAATAATGATAATGATAATACACAAATAAATACAAATTGAAACAGTGATAATAATAACAATAATGAAGAGGAGATAGTAATGATAGTGGTAGTAATGATAATAATAGTAATAATAATGATTATAAAAATAATAATAGTAATGATGATGATGATGATGATAACAAGAATCATAGTAATTATGATGACAAAAATAGTAATAACAACAATTATAATAATGGTGATAATAGTAATAGTGATAATAATAATAACAATGATAATGATGATAACGATGGCAATAACACTAATAGCAAAATTGATATTAATGATGCTAATAAGGATAATTATAATTACGATTATAATAATGGTAATGAAAATAATTACAGTAATAATAGTAATAATATTCATGATAATAATGATAATGGTTATAATATTAGTAGCAGTGGTAAGAAAATGAATGATGATAGTAGCAGTAGTAGTAGTAATAATGATAATAATAATAATAATAATAATAATAATAATAATAACAATGATAATAATAATGAGAATGGTAGTAACAATAATAATAATGATAATGATAGTAACAATAATAATAATAATATTATCATTATCATTAATATTATTTTCATTGTTATTAGTATCATCATAATTATCATTAATGTTATCATCATTATCATTGTATCATTATGATCATTCTTGTTATTATTATGATTATGATTACTATTTCCATTATTATTGCTATAATCATTACTATTTTATTAATTGTTATCATCATTATAGTCATTATCATGCCTATCATCATTATTATTATTACAAATATCTCCCTCGCTTTCTCTTTCTCTCTATGTCTCTCTATCTATCTAACTGCCTATTTATCTATATATATATCTATATTGTATACTTTATCTTCTTCATTTCTTCTTCTTCTCTTTCCTTTCTTTTATCTATGTGTTTGTGTTGTTAATGATACATAATACATAGGAAGAGACGGAGAAGGAGTAAAGGGAGGGAGTGGAGGGAGGAGGGGGGTTGAGAAGGGAAGGAGAGGGCGGAGTGACAAATGACAGTGAATGCAACCAGAATGACTCATATAAACCGGTTTTTTTAATATGGAAAGAGAGAGAGAGATAGTGCGAAAGGATGAGAGAAAGGGAAGGAGAGAGAGAGAGAGAGAGAGAGAGAGAGAGAGAGAGAGAGAGAGAGAGAGAGAGAGAGAGAGAGAGGAAAAGGAATACCAGAGAGAGAGAGAGAGAGAGAGAGAGAGAGAGAGAGAGAGAGAGAGAGAGAAGAGAGAGAGAGAGCGAAGGCGATATCCAGAGACACAGAAAGACAAAGAAACAGAAAAAGAGTGAAGAAAGTATTCATCTGCTTATGTACTTATGGAAATGTGTGCTCATTTTTACCCGGGTTCGCAAACAGCAAGATTTGAGTTCATACGACAACACTGAACACAAACATTGGTCGTTCAGGATGATAATAATTGTCCTTCTAGTTAATAATTCATGGATGGTCGGTCTAGATTCATATAAATGAGTGAGGCATTGATAGAGGAAGGGGGAGTGGAGGGAGGAGGAAGGGAAGAAGGAGTGAGGAGAGAAAGAGGGATAGAAG
>NC_051399.1:45974924-45977424 GCF_015228065.2 Penaeus monodon
CGTCACTATTTGTTCATATTTTCCTAGTTAATATTTTGTTTAATTAACGTTACGATTAACGAATATCTTTGCATATGCTCAACATATTTAAAATCGTTAGACATTCACAGTCTCTGCGCTAATTAAGCCTTTCATTGTCCTCCTTTTTTCTCTCTTTCCTTCCTTCCACTCCTTTTTATCTCTCTTCATCATTTATCCCCTTTCTTCCTCACTGATCTACCTGCTCTTCCTTCTTCGGTTAATCACTTTCTCGTCTTCCTCTTCTCTTTTCTACCTTGCTCTCCTCCCATCTTTCACAACTCGCCACCCTTCGTCCATCTCTACTTCCTTCTTCAATTCGTAGTCTCCCCTACCCCTCTTACCATTCTTATTCCCCCTCCCTATCTACTTTCTCCCCCCTCCCCGGGCCCCTCCCCCCCACCTTCTCCTAATAACACTCCCCTACACCTGCTTTCCATCTACCATCTCTTCATCAGTTCTCTTTACCTCCCGCTTCCTCCCTATCCTCTTTCTCCCTCATTATTCCCCATTCTCCCTTTCCCCTTGCCCCTCCTTCCTTCCTTTTTCTCTTCCCTTACCCCTCAACAACCCCCCCCCCTAATTACCCTCTCTCTCGTGCCCATCCTCTCCCCTCTCCTCTTTTACCCCTCATCTCCCTTCCCCCTCACCTCTCCTCCCTTTCTCCTCACTTCTCCTACCTTCCCCCTCACCCTTCCTCCCTTCCTCCCCCACTCCTCCTCCCTCTCTTTTCCTAATCATCACCCTTACCTTTCAAACACCTTTCCCTTCTACCCATTCGTCTCTTCCCTCGCCTCTCCTCCCTTCCTCCTCACCCCTCCCTATCCCCCTCCTCCTCCTCACCCCTCCCCTCCTCTATTCCCCTCCTCCTCCTCACCCCTCTTCTCCTTCCCCTCCTCTATCCCCCTCCTCCTCCTCACCCCTCCCCTATCCTCCTCCCCTTTCCCTCCTCCTCCTCACCCCTCTTCTCCTTCCCCTCCTCCCCTCCCCTATCTCCCTCCCTCCTTCTCACCCCTCTTCTCCTCTCCTCCCTCCCCTGTATCCTCCTCCTCCGCACCCCTCTCCTTCTCCTTCCCCTATTCCTCCTCCCCCTTTTCCTCCTCCTCCTCCCCCCTCTTCTCCCTTCCCTATCCTCTCCCCCTTTTTTTTTTTTTTTTTCCTCCTCCTCTTCACCCCTCTTCTCCTTCCCGATCCTCTCACCCTTTCACTCCTCCTCTTCACCCCTCTTCTCCCGTCCCCTCCTCCCCTCCCTATCCCCTCCTCCTCCTCACCACCTCTTCTCCTTCCTCCTCACCTCCCTATCCCCCTCCTCCCTCCTCACCCCTCTTCTCCTTCCCCTCCTCCCCTCCCCTATCTCCCTCCTCCTCCTCACCCCTCTTCTCCTTCCTCCTCCCCTCCCCTATCTCCCTCCTCCTCCTCACCCCTCTTCTCCTTCCCCTATCCTTCTCCCCTTTCCCTCCTCCTCTTCACCCCTCTTCTCCTTCCCCGCCTCCCCTCCCCTATCCCCCTCCTCCTCCTCCCCCCTCTTCTCCTCCCCCCCCCCCACCTCTCCTCCCTCTGCAACTGTCCCATTTTTAGCAGAATCACAAGAAGGGCGCAAGTCACGGGCTGCTGACCTGTGCCCACGTCGCGCGGGGTTGCAAGGGGCAGGAGCTAAACACGGGAGTCCTGCGCGGAAATCCTCCTCGTCCGCATCCTTATCCTACGCCCCTTACACTACCCCCCCCCCTCCACCAAGATGAGACACCCCCTCCCCCATGATGAGAGTTCCCACTCCCCTCCCCTCCCCCCATGATGAGAGTTCCCCTCCCCCCCATAGGAGAGTTCCCCTTCCCTCCCCCTAAGATGAGACTTCCTCCCCCTCCCCCCCCATGATGAGACTCCCCCCTTCCCTCCCCCCCCTTCTTTCTTGTCCTTTGTCTTCGTGTCTTTCATGTTTTTTTTTCTTTTTCTTTTTTTTCTTTCTTCGTTTTTTCAAATACTTAATCTTTCTTTTCTTTGTTTGTTTTTCTTTTCTTCTTGTTTTTTTTTTTCTTTTTTTTTTTCTTTGGCTTTTTATCCTTATGCTCCCTCCCTCCTCCTCCTCCTCTCCTCTCCTGCCTCCTCCCTCTTCCTCCTCTCCTCCTCTCCTCCTCCTCCTCCTCCTCGCTCCTCCTTCCTCCTCCTCCCTCTTTCCCTCTTTCCCTCCCTCCTCCCCCCCTCCCTCTCTACTTATCACCCCCTCCCCCCTCGGAAAGGAAAAGAGACAGAAAGAATGTCGAGGGGAGGGAGGAGGAGGTAGAGGGGAAGAGGGGAAGGAAGGGGAAGAGGGGAGGGAAGGAAGGGGAAGAAGGAGGGAGGTAGAGGGGAAGAAGGGAGGGGAGGGGAGGGGGGAAGGAGGGGGAAGAGGGAGGGAAAGAGGGGGAAGAGGGGAGGGAAGGAGGGGGAAGAGGGAGGGGAAGACTCCCTACCACTTGAAAGCTGTTCGTGGGCGGGGGTCTGG
>NC_051399.1:45982424-45987424 GCF_015228065.2 Penaeus monodon
AGGGGATAAATTGATGGTGTAATGGTAGAGTTGCCATCCTGGAATGTTTTATGTATGTTTGAATGTTTATGTATGTTTGATGGTAAGCAATGTATGATTTGAATTCTCTCTCTCTCTCTCTCTTCTCCCCCCTCTCCTCTCTCTCTCTCTCTCCTTCTGTATCATCTGTCCCGTCTATTTATCTACTATCTAATCATCTATTTTCTTTTCTCTCTCTCTCTCTCTCTCTCTCTCACCTCTCTCTCTCCCCTCTCTTTTCTCTCTCTCTCTCTCTCCTCCTCCTCTCTCTCTCTCTCTCTCTTTTCTCTCTCTCTCTCTTCCTTTTCTCTCTCCCCCCCTCTTCTCCCCTCTCTCTCTATTTTTTTATAATATTTTATATATATATATATATATATATATATATATATATATATATATATGTAATATATATATAAAATATATATATATATATATATATATATTATATATATATATATATATATATACACACACAGCTATCTGTCTATTTATCTACATATCTATCAGTCTACCTATTTCTCTCTTCCTCTCTCTCTCTCTGTCCGCCTCTCTCCCTCCCCCTCTCTCTCTCTCTGTCCGCCTCTCCCCCCCCCCTCTCTCTCTCTCTCTCTCTCTCTCTCTCTCTCTCTCTCTCTCTCTCTCTCTCTCTCTCCTCTCTCTCTCTCTCTCTCTCTCTCTCTACCTCCCCCTATCTCTCTTTCTCTCTGGGCTGTACACATATGTACCAATTAATTAATTTCAATCCCTATATTGTTACACACACACGCACATAAATAATCACATGAACAAGATAAACACATGTATGCATGTATCCCCGTACACATGCCTCCACACCTCAGCATGTGCGTATGTGTCAGCGTACACGAGAGTGAAATGAGGCTCGCATCGTGCATCAACAAGGGTGTCCTTTAAGATTAAAGGATGGCCACACACCAATTACACCTTGTATTTACAGCACGGACGGCAGCACAGTACATGCCACTTAAGGACAACGTACAAGGCACTAAGGTGAGGTGGGTGCCATTAACTACAGCACATGCACCATTATAGGGTCGCCAACACGTCATTTAAAGGGTGACATGTGCAGTTTCGAGTGATTAACGGTCCCCCCCCCCCATCCCCTACCGCCACCACGAAGCCTCATTCCCTTCCCCCTCTCCATTACCACTCCCCAATCACTCCCCATCCCTTAGTCCGGTATTACTTCTTTCTCCCTTCGTTTATTAATTCCCCATCTTTCCCCTCTCCCCCTGTAGAGATCCTTCTCTCTTCTCCCTCACTAATTCCTCCCCCTTTTCTCTCCTCCTCCTCCTCCTTCTACCTCACTTTTTCTCCTACCTCTCCCCTTTCCTTTCGCTCCTCATCCTTCAACTTTCTTTCCCTCCATCCTTCCTCCCACATTTACTCTCTTTTCCCTCCCTTTCACCCTTTTCTCCCCCCCCTTCATTCCCCTTTTCCCCCCCTCCCCCACCTCTCTCTCCCCCCCCACCCTCCAAATCACCCTTCTCCCCTCTACCCCACATTCACCCACTCCCCCACCCCCCAAATCACCCTTCTCCCCTCTACTCCATCCCCACCCTGTTGGCAAACGTATCACTGTTTTTTGACGTAGATGGGTTTTTTGGCCCCTTTTTAAGTAAGGCTGAGAGGGTCTTCCACAATTCATGAGGAGGGCGAACACAGGCTGTTGTAGCATCACGATAAGGGCTTTCCCCCCCCCGGGCCTCTCTTTTCTTCTCTCTTCCCTCTCCTCTCTCCCCTTCCCCTCCCCCCCCACCCTTTTTCTTTTTTCCCCCTTCTCTCTCTTCTTCCCCGGACTTCTTCTCTCTCTCTCTTTTTTTTTTTTCCCCCCCCCCCCTCTCCCTTTCTCCCCCCTTCTCTCTCTCTCTCTCTCTCTCTCCTCTCTCCTCTCTCCTTTTCCCCCTTTCTCTCCTTCTTCTTTTCTTCCCCCTTTTTTCTCCCTCTCTCTCTCCCCTCGTCTCTCTCTTTTCCGTTCTCCTCTCTCTCTCTTCTCTCCTCCCCCCCCCCCTCCTCCTCTTTTCACTCTTCCCTTTCTCCTCCTTTTTGGGTTTTCCCCCTTTCCCCCTATCTTTTCTCCTCTCTCTCCCCTTTTCCTTTTTCTCTCCTTCTTCTTTTCGTCTTTTTTTCCCCTCTCCCCTCTCTCTCGCTCTCTCTCTCTCTCCCTCTCTCTCTCTCTCTCTCCCCTTCTCTCTTCTCCCTCTCCTCCCCTCTCCCCCTCCCCCCCTCTCCTCTCCATCTATTAATCTGTCTTTCTAACTCCTCTTTCTCATTTCTCCCCCTTCTATATGTCCGATTCTCTGTCTAACTCTTCGTCTGTTTGTCTGCCCGTCTGTCTGTCTCTCTGTGTCTCTGTCTCTCTGTCTGCCGTCTGTCTGGGGGGAAGGGGAAAGAGAGAGAGGAGAGGAGAAGGGGTGGGGAAAAGAGAGAGAGAAAAGGGGAGAGAGAGAAGAGAGAGAGGAGGGGAGGGGAGGAGAGGGAAGAGATGGACAGATAGACAGACAGACAGATAGATAGATTGATAGATACATATATAGAGATACAGAAAAAGACAGAGATATCACTCTCTCTCCCCCCCCTCCTATCCCCTCTCCTCCCCCCTCTCCCTCCCCCTCCCCACTCCCATCCCCCACTCCCCCTCCCCTCCCCAACCCCCTTCATAGTCTTGTAGGCGACAACCTTCCCCCCCTTTCCCCCTTCCCCCTCCCCCACCTGGCACCACCACGCGCCAAGGTGGGCCCAAAAGAAACAAACCCAAACCCTTTGGGTCACTGGTTATCTTTTTCTTAAAAGATTTCTTTGAACAATGAAAAATAAATGGACGTGAAACGGGTGGAATATTTTACACATACATCCGTCTGTTTTGGGTGCATAGGGTTTTTCCAAACAAAAACGTCCCTGGGGCTTAGCCCCTGAACTTACCACGCATCCCACGTACATGTAAGAAATATACACGTACGTGGCGAATTCGTAATCAAAACACGATTGTGTACAAGTGTATGCACACTCACACAGATGTATGTTGTAGACTTGATCATGTGTAATACACACATAAACGCATACGCACAAATAAATGTAGTTATATGTAAACAAACATACGTATACTTTCGATTATTATGTTCTATGTTATATGCACATATAAGTGTACACAACGAATGTGTATATATTACTTACACACACACACACACACACACACACACACACACACACACACACACACACACACACACACACACACACACACACACACACACACACACACACACGCAGAAACACACACACACACACAAACACACACGTACACACACACACACACACACGTACCTTGCGCCCTACATGACAAACTGTAAAGTCAGGCTTAACTAAACTTTGTGGACCAATAAATCGTAGGAGCGAATCCACAGAGACTTAACTGTGATAACTTGGCTCCGTCCTGAGAGCTTTTTGGGTGCTGGGAGGCCCTGATAGAGATGCATGATACCTTTGTTAACGTTTAGAAAAGGATTGCGATAATGATGATTGTGGAAATGATGGAAATGCTGCGGAATAAGTAGAGATGGGGATTTTTTTTCATTTTATTGAGACGTTGGGTGGGGGTGGGAGGGTTTTCAGTCTGTCTCGTGTCGTTGTGTTTTTCTCTCTCTCTCTCTCCTTATTTCTATCATTCTCTCATCTCTGTTTTTCCCTTTCTCTCTCTCTCTCTCTCTCTCTCTCTCTCTCTCTCTCTTCTCTCTCTCTCCCTCTTTTTTCTCTCCCTCTCCTTTCTCTCTCCCCCTCTCTCTTTTCTCTCTCTCTCTCTCTCCCCTCTCTTTTCTCCTCTCTCTCTCTCCCTTCTCTCTCTCTCTTTCTCCCTTCTCTCTCTCTCTCTCTCTCTCTCCTCTCTCTCTCTCTCTCTCTCTCTCTCTCTCTCTCTCTCTCTCTCTCTCTCTCATTTTCCTTAAACTGTCATCTCCAATCCGTGCCTGTACGTCTGCATGTGTGTATTTCATATATATGTATGTATGTGTGTGTGTGTGTGCCATATTCCTTGTCCAGGTCTGTCGTCCTCTTCTTAATCTTCATAAAAGCTGTTCGTTTGCCTAAAGTTTGCGGTTTCATTTATTCTTCGACCGCTTTGAATTTCATCAAATCCTCCTCCTTTGCGGTTTGTTTGCTATCCACCCTTTTCGTCTTGTGATATTTGAAGAATATTATTACCTTGTGGAGTTTCATTGCTTTATTTTTTTCCTGTCTATTTCTGTCTGTCTCAGTTTGTCTTTCTGTCTCTTTATGTTTGTCTGTCTGTCTATCTGCCTGCCTGTCTGTCAGTCAGTCTGTCTTTCTCCCCCCTCTCTCTCTCTGTCTGCCTCTCTCTCTCTCTCTCTCTCTCTCTCTCTCTCTCTCCTCTCTCTCTCTCTCTCTCTCTCTCTCTCTCTCTCTCTCTCTCTCTCTCTCTCTCTCTCTCTCTCTCTCTCTCTCTCTCTCTCTCTCTCTCTCTCTCCCTCTCTCTGTCTCTCTCTCACACACACACTCTATCTATCTATCTATAATCGTTATTCGTTTTTCATTTAATCTGCTTTTCCGTCTACCTCCTTTCTCCTCTCTTCGGTCTTTTCTCTACTTATTGTTCTTACCAAACACTAATTCCTTTACCCCAACCCCACACAACCTCACTCCTAGTTATTCCCATTTACAACATACGAAACCCAGCCACAACCTCCCAGTCTTAACTTCCTTTACAACCCCCCCCCCTCACAACGAAAGTGTTCCTCCAGCTCCCCCTTTTTCTCTCCTTTATAACCCCTTTTCCGATTATAACTCCCCCCCCCCTCTCTTTCATTATTTCTTCCCCCCTCAACCCCCAACCATATCCCACACGACCAGCTAATTCAACCTTCATCCCCTATCACCAACCCCACCATCTCCCGTACGACCCCCCTCTCCCTCTCCAACTCCCCCCTTAACCCCTTCCCCACCATCACCTA
>NC_051399.1:45994924-45997424 GCF_015228065.2 Penaeus monodon
CCAGTAAGCATGTCCCTCTAGTAAGCATGTCCCTCCAGTAAGCATGTCCCTCCAGTAAGCATGTCCCTCTGGTAAGCATGTCCCTCCAGTAAGCATGTCCCTCCAGTAAGCATGTCCCTCTGATAAGCATGTCCCTCCAGTAAGCATGTCCCTCTGGTAAGCATGTCCCTCCAGTAAGCATGTCCCTCCAGTAAGCATGTCCCTCCAGTAAGCATGTCCCTCCAGTAAGCATGTCCCTCTGGTAAGCATGTCCCTCCAGTAAGCATGTCCCTCTGTAAGCATGTCCCTCTGGTAAGCATGTCCCTCCAGTAAGCATGTCCCTCTGGTAAGCATGTCCCTCCAGTAAGCATGTCCCTCTGGTAAGCATGTCCCTCTGGTAAGCATGTCCCTCCAGTAAGCATGTCCCTCCAGTAAGCATGTCCCTCTGGTAAGCATGTCCCTCCAGTAAGCATGTCCCTCTAGTAAGCATGTCCCTCCAGTAAGCATGTCCCTCAGTAAGCATGTCCCTCCAGTAAGCATGTCCCTCCAGTAAGCATGTCCCTCTAGTAAGCATGTCCCTCCAGTAAGCATGTCCCTCCAGTAAGCATGTCCCTCCAGGTAAGCATGTCCCTCCAGTAAGCATGTCCCTCCAGTAAGCATGTCCCTCCAGTAAGCATGTCCCTCCAGTAAGCATGTCCCTCCAGTAAGCATGTCCCTCTACGGACGTGTCCCTCGAAGTGTCCCTTGCTTTCCGGTGTCCAACTCCGACTTTGTTATTATTCTGAAATCCCTCGCGTGCTGTCTCGTATTTCTGCTTCTATAGATATGGTCCTGTTGAGTCGACTTGAGGTTCAGCCACGTCGTTTTTTCTCACTCTCGACGTTGGTTGTAGTGACTCTCTTTTTCTCTCCTTTTCTCTCTTTCTCTCTCTGTTTTTTTTTTTTTTTTTTTTTTTGTCTCTCTGTCTATGTTTGTCTGTCTGTCTGTCTGTCTGTCTGTCTGTCTGTCTGTCTGTCTGTCTCTCTCTCTCTCTCTCTCTCTCTCTCTCTCTCTCTCTCTCTCTCTCTCTCTCTCTCTCTCTCTCTCTCTCTCTCTCTCTCTTCTCCATTCTCAATTTTTGTCCCTCACTTGCAACAACACATCCCTCTTGCATCCCCCATCCAACAACAACGACAACGAAAAACAGCAACAACAACGTAACATCAACAAGAGCAAAAAACAGAACAACGACAACAACAAACAAACAACGTAAAAAAGATAAACGACAACGAAATGGCAACACCGGAACATCATTGCCAGATATCCCCATTCTCTCTAACCCAAATCTCATTCCAATAACCGAAATGCCCCGGTAGCGAGTCCCAGTAGGAACAGGCGGCCCATGGTCTCTTAACCGGTACTTTCTGCCTTCTTGAGTCGTCCTGTTTAAGGTGCATGTCATAGGCCATAGGGTATGATGCATAGATTTTTTTTTTAAGCATAAACCTGTGTTGTTATTTGTGGTCAATGAATAGCTGTGTATGAAGTTAGATGTACTTTTGTGTGTGTTAGTGTGTGTGTGTGTGTGTGTGTGTGTGTGTGTGTGTGTGTGTGTGTGTGTTGTGTGTGTGTGTGTGTGTGTGTGTGTGTTAGTGTGTGTGTGTTAGTGTGTGTGTGTGTGTGTGTGTGTGTGTGTGTGTGTGTGTGTGTGTGTGTCTTAGTGTATGTGTGTGTTAGCGTGTGTGCGTGTACGATTGCGTGAGTGTGACTATCCTCCCTTCCACTGTATATCTACGTGTCTTCTGTGAATGTGCATGTATGGATGTATATACGTATGCGTGTGAGTGTGTGTATGTATGCGGCGGAACATATTACATTCATGGACCCACGCAGGCGAGACGATAAAGATATTACACCGTCGAGACTCGTTCCAAGGCAGCATGAGTTCACAGAGAGAGAGAGAGAGAGAGAGAGAGAGAGAGAGAGAGAAAATAAAAAAAAAGATGGAAAGAAAACTCTCCCCCTCTTCCCGCGTTTTTCTTTTCTTTTTTTCTCTCTCTCTTTCTCTTTTTCTATCTCTTTTTATCTTTTTGCTTCTTTTTTTCCTTTTTCTGTCCTTTTCTTTTCGTCTTTCTCTCTTGCTTTTTATGCATTTTTTATAATATATTTTCCTTCCTTTTTTCATACTTCTTTTCATCTTCATTTCTGTTTTCTGTCTTCCCGTTATTCATTTATTTTCCCTCTCCCATTTCTTCTCTTCTCTTCCCATATCCAATTTTCTTTCTCTATCCTCTCTTTATTTCCTCCTTAATTTGCGTTATATCTATCTACTTCCTTTCATCCCCACATTTCTTTCATATTTTTCTTTCATTTTTTTCCTATTATCATCCTTCCTTCTACACTTCCTTTCTTTTCCTTGCCATATCCTCCTTTCGTTTCATTTCTTCTTTTATCCTTCTCCTTTCTCTTCTCATTCTTCTTCAGGATTATCGGTGTGGAGTTCTTCTCGTTTGATTTTCAAATCGTTGGTTATATATACGTG
>NC_051399.1:46029924-46037424 GCF_015228065.2 Penaeus monodon
GGGAGGGGAGGGGAGAGAAGGAAAAAATCCAAAGGGAAAGAACGGAAAAAAAGGGGGGGGGACAAAAAATGATAATACTAAAAAAAATTAAAAAAGGGTGAAAATAATAAAAAAAAAGGGAAAAAAATGATAAAAAAAGTAAAATAAATAATAAAAGTGAAAAATAAAATAACATTTTTGGTAATTAATGAAAAAGATAAAATAATTATGGAAGGAAAATATTTTTTAATAAAAATATAGAAAAATAATAATGATAATGATAAAAATTTAATAAAAAAAAAATTTTATACAATAATTAAAAAGGAAGATAAAAATAAAAAGCTCATAAAAACGGGGGTAATATGGGTAATAAAAAAATTAAATAAAAATATTTACTAAAATGAATAAAAATTTGATAAAAAATAAACAAAAATATAAAAAAAATAAGGTAGTAATGTAAAACAAAAAAAAATTTATAATAATAATGAAAATGAAAATAATTGATAAAGATAAAAAAAAATTTAAAATAAGGAGAAAAGAAAAAAAAAAACCCAATAAAAAAAAACAATAATAAAAAATGAAAAAAACAACACAAAAAAAAACAAAAGGAAACAGAAAAGAAAAAAAAAAAAAAAAATAATAAAAAAATTACAAAAACAAACAAAACCCCAAACCGGGAAAGGGGAGGGGGGAAAGGGGGAAAAGCTTTAAAAAAACAAAATGAAGGGAAGGAAAATCAACGGGGGGATGGGAGGGGAGGGGGGTGAAGGGGGTGGGGGGGGGGGTTTAAAAGGGGGAAAGGGGTGGGGAAATTTTTACAAAGGGGGGAGGGGGGGGAAGGGGGAAAAAAAGGGGGGGGGGGGGGGAAGAAAGGGGAGGGGAGCGGGAAGGGGGGGATGGGGGAAAAGGGAGGGGAAAGGGAAAAGGGGGGGGAAAAGGGGGAAAAAGGGAAAGAAAAAAGGGAAATTTAAGGGGAAAGGGAAGGGGAGGGGGAAAAGGGGGGGGGAAAAAAAGGGGGGAAAAGGAGAGGGGGAAAGGGGGAGAAGGTGGGAAGGGGAAGGCGCGGGAGAAGGGGGAAAGGGGGGCGGAGGGGGAGAAATGAAAAGGAAAAGATTTTAAAAGGAAAAGGGGGGTGGAGAAGAGGGGGAGAGAGAGAGAGAGAGAGAGAGAGAAAGGGGAAAAGAGAGGGAGAGAGAGAGAAAAGGAGAGAGAGAGAGGGGAAGAGAGAGAAATCAAGAGAGAGAGGGGAGGAGTGTAGTGGGACATAGGACATGGGGGGAGGGGAAGGGGAGAGATGAGGGTAAGGGGAAGGAGAGACTGAGATAGACTGGGGCACTGGAGATGGAGGGTAGGTTGGGGGGGGAGGGAAGAGCGGGAGGGAGTTTTGAAAGAGGGAGTGGGGCAAGGAAGAGGAGGTTTAGCGTGAGTGAGGGGAGGGGGGGGAAAGGGGGGGGGCGGGGAGAACGAGGGGGGGGGGGTGATGTAAATTACATATATGAAGGCTTATTAAATCATGGTGTTTGAGAGCTGCATTCTGTGCAGTTTCAGAAATTGTTATTGTTATTTGTTTTTCCACGTGTTAAGATGGATGGAGAGGAAGGGGAAACCCAAAGGGCAGATAAAATCTAAAATATCTTGGGCAAACCTTTTTTGATCCCTTTTAAAATTTTTTATTTACCTTTTTTCTTTCCCGTCTGTTTTCTGTCTGATTTTCCCTCTCTCCCCTTCCTTTTCTCTTTTCTCCTCTTCTCTCTCTCTCTCTTCCTCTCTCTCTTTTCTCCTCTCTTTCCCCTCTCTTTTCTCTCTCTCTTTTCTCCCTCTCTCTCCCCTCTTTACTCTCTCATTTTCTGACTCTCTCTCGGGCTCCCCTCTCTCTCTCTCTCTCCCCCTCTCTCTCTCTCCTTTTCTCTCTTTTCTTTTCTCTCTCTCCTCTCTTTTTCCCTTTTTTGACTGTTTTTTTGTCTGTTTTCGTCCCCCTTTTCTGCTGGCTCTGCTGTCTGTCTTTTTCTCTCCTTCTCTCTCCTCTCTCTCCTCTCTCTCTTTCTCTCCTCTCTCCTCTCTTCTCTCTTCTCTTTTTTCCCCTCTCCTCTTTTCTCTCTCTCTCTCTCTCTCTCTTTTCCCTCCAAAGGCGATATAGTGTATAGAAAGGGGAAAGGGATTGTTTAAAAATATTCTGGATTTTTTTCTCTCTCTCTCTCTCTCCTCTCTCTCTCTCTTTCCTCTCTTTCCTATCTCTCCCCTCTCTCTCCTCTCTTCTCTCTCTCTTTTTCCCTCTCTCTTTCTCTCTTTTTTTTCCCCTCCCTCCCCTTTTTTTTTCTTTTTTTTAAAAAAATTCAATCTTTTCTTTTTTTCTCTTACCCTTCTTCCCCCTTTTTCTATTTCTCCTTTCTCTCCTTCTCTTTTATTCTTTTTTCCTTCCCCTTTTTCCCCTCCACCGTCTTTTCCCTTTTTTCACACAATTTTTTTTTCTCCCTTTTTCCCTTTTTCCCTTTCCCCCTCCCCTTTTTCATTTTTCCTTTTCGCTTCTTTTTTGGTTTCTCTCCCCTTTTCCCCCCTTTATCCCCCTTTTTCCCCAAACCTTTCCTTTTCTCCTTTCCTTTTTCCCCCCCCCTTTTTCCCCTTTTTTCCCTCTTCCTTTTTCCCCTTTAAAAATTCCCCCCCAATCCCCCCCCTCTTTCCTTCCTTTTCCCCTTCCCCCTTTTTTTTACCCCCCTTCCCCCTTCCAACCCCAAGGGGGGGAAAGGCCGGGGAGAAAAGGGGGGGGGGGAGGAGGGAAGGGGAAAGGGAAGGGGAGAGGGATGGTAAGAGGAAGGGGGGGAGGGATAAAGAACAGGGGGGGAGGGCAGAAAAAAAGATGTTAGGGGGGGAGGGGGGGGAGGGGGAAAAGGGGGGGGGGAAAAGGGGAGGAGAAGGGGAAAGGGAAAAAGGCAGAAGGGGAGAGGGGGGGGGCAGGGGGGAGGGGGAGGGGAAGAAGGGGAGAGGGGAAGGCATGGAGAGGGGAGAGGAAGAGGAAGGAGGGGAGAGGGGAAGGCATGGAGAGGGGAGGGCAGGAGGGGAGGGGGAGGGGGAAAGGGGGAGGGGAGGAGGAGGGGAAGAAGGGGAGAGAGGAGGGCAGAAGGGGAGGGGAGGGGAAGTAGGGGGGGAGGGGCAGAGCCGCACACGGGGGGCCAACGGAAAACTTTGCTCGTAATTAGATGGCAGTGAAAAATTTTGGCGCGACCGCTGACTACCGCTGCTGCGTCTCTCCTGCTTATCGTTAGTCCGTCTTCTTCTGCTTCTTATTCTTCGTTCTTCCTTTCTCTCTTTTTTCTTTCCCTTTTTCTCCCCCCCTTTTTTTTTTTTCTCTTTTCTTTCGTTTTCTTTCTTCTAATTGGGTTTTCTTTTTTCCCTTTTTTCTTTCTTCTTTTCTTCGTATTTTTTATTGCTTCTTCTGCTTCGTCGTTTTCTTTCTTTCTCTTTTCTTTTTCTTTCTTTCTATTTTTTCTCTCTCTTCTTTTCTTCGTCTTGTTATTTCCTTATTGGTTTCTTTTTCTTCTTTTCATTTTCTTATTATTTTTTCTCTTTACTTTCTTTATTCCTTCATCTTTTCTTACATTCTTCTCATTCCTCTTTTTCTTTTTCTCCTCCCTCTTCTTCTTCTTCTTCTTCGCGTTTTATCTTTTCCTTCTGTTCCTCCTTTCTTCGTCTTTTTTTCTTTATGGGTTTTTTTTTCCGTCTTGCTTTTCACTTTTTTGTTTTCAGCGTTATTTGATTCTTTTTCCTATTTCTCTTTTTCATCGTCCATTATCTTATCTCCTCATCCTTCTTCATTCCGTAACCTTTTAAATCATCTTCCCCCCCCCTTCCTTTTTTTCCTTCTAGTTTTATTCCTCCCCTCCATTTTTTTTCCATTCTCCCTTTTTTCATTTCCTTCCTCATCCCCCCCCCCCATCTCGTTCTTTACCTTCTTCTGATTATTCTTCTCATCATCTTCTATGTCTTCTTCATCTCCTCCTTTCTCCTCTTCCTCCTCTTTTCATCCCATTCCCTTTTTTATTGCCAACCCCTCCTCCTCCCCTACTTTCCAAAGCCAAAAATTTCCCCAGTGTTACCAGATCAAAAAACAAAAAAAAAAAACAAGGAAGTAAAAAGTTGTGGCAATACTTGTTAGTGTAAGATGAAGGCAAGAGGTAGACATGTGATTCTGGTAACATTGGAGGTTGCGAAGGGAGAGGATTGGCTACAGTGCAGGTCGGGCTCAAGTGTCGTATCGTATTCTGATGAAATATATCAGGGGCCCCTTTTGGGGGGTGGGTGTATCCCCTTTTTAATTGGGCCCCCGGTGTGTGTGTGGTGTGTGTGTTTTGTTTTGTGTGTGTGGGTGTGGGCTGGTTTCGTTTTCTGCTCTTTTTTTGTTCTGTCTGTCATTTTTTTGTCTCTCTTTCTCGTCTTTGTTTTTCTTCTCTCTCTCCTTCCCCTCTTCTCTCTTTTCCCTTTTCTTCTCCCCTCCCTTCTCTCTCCTCTCTTTTTCTCTTTGCCTCTCTCTTCCCCCTCTTCCCCCCCCCTTTTCCCCCATTCCCCCACCCGCCCCCCCCCCCCCCACCCACAAAAAACACACACACACACACAAAAAACCCCACCCCGCAAAAACACAAAACCCCCCCCACCCCACACACCACACACACACACACACAACACCACACACACACACACCCCACACAAACACACACCCCCACACAAAACACACCACACCACACCACCACACACACCACAAAAAAAACAAACCACCACCCACACCAACCAAACCACAAAAAAACAATGTTTTAACAAAAATAAAGAAAAATCCTTTGTTTACCCCCCCAAGGACAAGGGGAAACCAAAAAATTTTAAAAATTTTTTTTAATAAGAAAAATTAAAATAACAGAAAAATTGTGCCCTTTTTAAAATTTTTTCCCCCCCCCGAGGAATTTTAAATTTTCTTTAATTTAAAAATTGCAAAATTTTTTTTTCTAGTTAAATTCAAAGGAAGGGTTTCAAAAAAGTTTGTTTAAAAATTTTTAAAGGGCCGGGCTTTTAGATATATTTTTTTTTTTTTTCTTATTCCCTTTTTTAGTTAATTTTTTTTAAGGGTTAAAGTTTTTTCTCCTTAAAAAATTTTTTTTTTTTTTTTTTTTTAATTTTTTTAGTATTTTGTTTTTTTTTTCCCTTTTTTTCCCATTTTTTGGGTTCCCTTTATTTTTCTCCATTTTTTTTTTCTTGTTTCTTTCTATTCCTTTTTCCCCCTCCCTTCTTTATTTTTTTGTTTCCTAAAACCTCATTCCCCCCCCCCCCCCAACACCTCCCCACCACACCCACCCCACACCCCCCCCCCCCCCCCCCCACCCCACACACCACCACACAAACACACACACACAAAACACACACAAACGACCCACAACACACACACACCCACAAACCCCCACCCCACCCCACACACACACACACACACACACAAAAACCCCCACCCACACAAAACACACACACACCCCCACACCCACACACACAAATTTTAAATCCTCCCACTCCCACACACACACACACACACACACACACAACACACACAAACCCCCACACACATAAAATTACACTCCCCCCCCCCAACCCAAACCCCCAAACCCCCCCCCCCCCCCCCACCCCCACCCACAAACACCCCAACACACCCAAAAACAAAAACCCCCCCACAAACGTTTCTCCCTCCCCACCCCAACACAACCCCAAAAAACCCCCAAAACACAAAAACCCCCCCAAACCCCAACTTACCCCACCCCCCCCAACCCAAACCAAACCCCCTCCTTTGTGTCCCCCCCCCCCACATTCCCCGAAAACCTTTTAAATAAAAGTTTTCCCCCTCTTTGCACTGGGCCTTTTTTTTTCCTTTTTCCTTTTTCCCGGGGTCCCCGGGGGGTTTTAACCCTTTCCTTAAGGGTTTGCGGGTTTTTTTCCTTTCCCCTTTCCCCCTCCCCGGTCCCCCTTTTTCCCTTTTTTTTCTCCCCTTTTCCCCCCCTTCTCCCTTTAAAAACCCCTCCTTCCCTTTTTTTCCCTTCCTCCAAATTTCCCTTTTTTTTCCTTCTTTTTTTTTTTCCCCCCCCCTTTTTACCCCCCCCCTTTTCCCTTTCCCCCTCTTTTTTTTTTTCCTTTTCCTTCCCCCTTTCCCTTCGGTTCCCCCCCCCCTTTCCCACCCCCCCCTCCACCCCCGGTTTTTTTTTTTTCCCCCTTTCCCCTTTTTTTCCCTCCTTAAACATTTTTCCCCCTTTTTTCTTTCCCTTTTTTCCCCCCTTTCCCCCCCCCTTTTCCCTTTTTTCCTTCCTTTTTCTCCCTTTTTTTCTCCTTTCCCCTTTTTCCCCTTTCCCCCCCCTGCCTTCGTCCCCTCCTTTCCCCCCTTCCCCCCTCTCTTTTCCTTTCCTTTTCCTTTCCTTTTCCTTTCCTTTCCCTCCCCCCCTCCTCTTCCCCCAACCCCCCCTCCCTTTCACCCCATTTTTCCCTTCTTCCCCCGCTCCCGCCCCTTTCCCTTTTTCCTTTCCCCTTTTTCTCCCCCCTTTTCCCCTCCCCCTCCCCCCCCCTCCCCCCCTCCTCCTTCCTCCCCCTCCTTTCCCCCCCCTCAATCAACCTCCCCCTTCCTTTCCCCCCCCCAATCCCCCCTTCCCGACCCCCCCAACCCTTCCCTTTTCCTTTTTTCCCCCCCCCCCTCCCCTCCCCCTCCTCCCCCCCAATCCCCCCTCCCCTCCCCCCTTCCCCCCCCCTTTTTCCCCCCTCCCCCCTTTCCAAAAATTTTTCAAACCCCGGTTTTTCCCCCTCTTTGCTGCCAGGGAATATTCTAAAACTCTTTGTCCTTGTTTGTTCTTTGGGTTTTTTGTTGTTGGGGGAAAGGGGGATTTGGGGGGAAGAGGACGAGGAGGAGGAGAAGGAGGGGAGAGAGAGGGAGGGGGGGAGGGGGGAAAGGGTTTGGGGGGAGGAGGGGGGGGAGGGGAAGGAGTGAGGGGGGGGAGGGAGGGGAAAGGGGGAGGGGGGGGGGAGGGGGGGAAAAGGGAAAAGGGGGGGAAGGGGGGAAAGGGGGGGGGGGAAAAGGGGGGGAAGGGGGGGAAGGAATTTTAGGGGGGAAAAAGGGGGGGGGAAAAAAAGGGGGGGGGAAAGGGGGGAAAAAAAATATGAAGGGGGGAAAGGGGGAAAAAAAAAAATTTAAAGGGGGTAAAAAATAAGGAAAAAATTAAAATTTTTAAAAAAAAAAAATATAAAAAAATTTAAAAAAAAAAATTATTTTTTAAAAAAATTTTCAAAATAATTAGGGGGGGAAAAATAAGTAAAAAATTAAAAAAAATAGGGGGGGGAAAAAAAAAAAAAAAATTAAGGGGGAAGGGGGGAAAAAATGAAAGGGAAGGGGAAGGTTTTTTGGGGGTGGAAAGGGGGGGGGGAAGGGAATGGTTGAAAGGGAAAAGGTTTTGGGGGGGAGGGAGGGAAAAAAGGAATTTAAAATAAAAAAATTAAAAAAAAATTGGGGGGGAAGGG
>NC_051399.1:46042424-46044924 GCF_015228065.2 Penaeus monodon
CCTTTATTACGATTGTTATCTCCCCCCCCCTCGATTTCATACCCCTATGTTTTCCTGTCTATCTGATCTATACATACATATAACTCCTTACCATCTATTTGTCTATCTATTAATATTTTTTCCTGTGTATTTGTGTTTCTCTTTCTCCCTCTAGACATTCATTTCATTTTCTTCCTTTTCTCTCTCTTTTTGTTTCTGGTTTTGTATCTGGATTCGTTTTTGTCTCTGTCTCTGTGTCTGTTTCTCTTTCTCTCTTTCTCTCTTTCTCTCTCTCTCTCTCTCTCTCTCTCTCTCTCTCTCTCTCTCTCTCTCTCTCTCTCTCTCTCTCTCTCTCTCTCTCTCTCTCTCTCTCTCTCTCTTTCTCTCTTTCTCTCTCTCCCTCTCCCTCTCCCTCTTTTATTCTCTTTCACTTCTCCCACAACAATCCGTCACCATCTCTCTCATTTCTCCATCTTCTACTCGTCTCCTTCTTCTTCATCCTCCTATTTTCATCCTTCCCCTTCCTTCGTCTTCCCTCTCCTCCCCCTTTTCCCTCCCTCCCCTCCTCCCTCCACCCTCTTTATCCCCTCCCCTCCCACACCATCCTTCCCCCTCCCCTTCCTCCCACCTTCTTTCCCTCCTCCCTTCCCTCCCATCCCACCCTCTTTCCCCTACCCTCCTCTCCCCCCTCCTCCCCCGTGTCACCTTCCGCACAGCAATTCTTACCGACGAGGCACAACCGGAAACTCGGCGACCGCTAACGAGTCGAGTAGGTCTTCTGTCTGTTTGTCTCTCTGTCTTCCTCTGTCTCTGTCTCTCTGCCTGTCTGTCTATTTCTCTCATTGCATTTCTATCTGTCTTTCTCTCACTCTCTTTCTCTCTCTCTCTCTATCTATCTATCTGTCTATTATCTATGTATCTATCTCTATCTCGTTCTGTGTGTGTGTGTGTGTGTGTGTGTGTGTGTGTGTATGTGTGTGTGTGTTTGTCTGTCTCTGTCTCTATATCTATCTGTCTGTCTGTATGCCCCCCCCCCATCTCTCTCTCCACTTCTCTTTTCGTTTCTCTCTATCGACTGGATATATTTTTGTTCTCTGTCTTTATCTATCTGTAGATCTGTGTGTTTGTGTCAGTTTGCCTGTCAGTCTGTCAGTCAATCTGTCTGTCTATCTGTCTGTCATTGAGTCAGCCAGTTAGTTAGTCAGTCAGTCAGTCGGTCGGTCAGTCACTCAATCACTCACCCACTCACTCACTCACTCATTTACTCACTCATTAACTCACTCATTAACTCACTCATTAACTCACACATTCACTCACTCAGTCTGTCTGTCACTCTTTCGATCTGTTTCTGTGTAAATGTATTTTTGACTCTCTGATTTCTTGCCCTTAACCTCTCTCTCCTCCCTTATTAGTTTACCAGCGCTCTCCTCCCCATCTTTATCCTTTATCCTATCTTCCCTAATTATCCTACATCTTCTCTCTCTCTCTCTCTCTCTCTCTCTCTATCTATCTATCTATCTATCTATCTCTATCTCTAGCTCTAGCTCTTTCTATCTCTCCCTCTCAGTTTCCTCTTTTCCTCGTTTCCTTTTCTCCCTTTCTATTTCTCCTCCCCTCCAACGTCTCCTCCGGCTTCTTGTAACTTTCTCCTCCTCCCAATTCTCATTTTTTTCTCTGTTTCTCTTCTTCCTCTTTTCCCTTCTCCTCGCCACCTCTCCTCGTCTCTCCTCTTCTCCCTTTCCAATCCAGTATCTTCTCTTCTCCTCTCCTCTCCTCTCTTTCTTCTCCTCCTCTCCCCCACTCTCCCTCTTCTCCTCCCCTACTCCACTTCTCCTCGCCTCCTATCCTCCCCTCTCCTTCTCTCAACCTTCTTCTCTCCTCATCTCCTCTTCTCCTCCCTTCCCCTCTCCCTCTCCTCCCATTTCCCTCTTCTCTTCTCCCATTCCCCTCTTCTCTTCTCTTCTCCTCTTCCTTCCCTCCTTTCCCCATATCCCTTCCGCCTCCTCTCCTCCCCTCCCCTCTCCTCTCCTCTTCCCCTCCTCTCCTCTTTTTCTCTCCTCCCCTCTCCCGCTCCTATCTCCCCCTTCTCTCTCTCCTCCTATCCCGTTCCTATCTCCCCCTTCTCCCTCTCCTCCTACCCCCCTCTTCTCTCCTCCTCTCCCCCCCCCCTTTCCGCCTCAAGGCACAAAGAGGAAGTCCCTTAAAATATTCAGTCATTAGGTACGGATTTATTAGTGTGACAGGGAGCAACATAACCACTAAAGAGATATCTCTCACCCCTCCAAACCTGCGGTCTCTCTCTCTCTCTCTCTCTCTCTCTCTCTCTCTCTCTCTCTATCGGTCTCGATTTTCTCTTTCTCTCTCTCTCTCTCTCTCTCTCTCTCTCTCCTCTCTCTCTCTCTCTCTCTCTCTCTCTCTATCGATTATAAATATATCTCTATCTTTTCTTAATCATTATTATTTTGTTATAATTCTTATCACGATCATTCATTATTTATAAAGGATTTTCATACTGTTATTA
>NC_051399.1:46049924-46052424 GCF_015228065.2 Penaeus monodon
AGAGAAGAAGAGAGGAAAAGAAAAGGAGAAAGAGGGAGACATAAAAAAACGGAAGAACGGAGAAAGAGAATAATAGAAAAGCTCAGAAGAGAAGAAGAGAAAAATAAAACAAAATAAAATAAAATAAAATGAAATAATAAAATATAAAAATAATAATAATAATAAAAAAAAAGTAAAATAAAATAAAATAAAATAAAATAATAAAATAAAATAAAATAAAATAAAATAAAATAATAAAATAAAATAAAATAGAATAAAATAAAATAAAATAAAATAAAATAAAAAAAAAAAAAAAAAAAAAAAGAAAAAAAAAAAAAGAAAAAAAAGAAAAGAAAGGAAAGAAAAAAAAAGAAAAGAAAAGAAAAGAAAAGAAAAAGAAAAGAAAAGAAGAAAGAAAAAAAAAAAGAAAAACGAAGAACGGAGAAAGAGGAAGAGCAGAAGAGAGGAAGAGAGAGATTTACCCAATAAACGTCACGTGAAAAGCGACATACATCAACGCTAATATACGCCATATACACTAATTTTTGTATGTAAGCGACCTCGAATAATAAGTAAATATGGATAGGTAGCGTTAGCGAAGGAGGAAGAGGAGGAGGATGGAAGGGGGAGAAGGAAGGAGGATGGGGAGGGGAGGTAGGGAGGGGGGGGAGAGGAGGAGGGGAGGAGGGAGGGAGGGAGGGAAGGAGGGAGGAGGAAGAGGAGGAGGAGGGAGGAGGGGAAGGAGGGGAGGAGGAGGAGGGAAGAGGGGAGGGGGGGAAGGGAAGGGGAGGAGGAAGAGGAGGAGGAGGGATGGAGGGGGGAGAGGAGGAGGAGGAGGAGGGATGGAGGAGGGGGAGGAAGGGGAGGGAAGGAGGAGGAAGGGGGGAGGAGGAGGATGATGGAGGGGGGGAGAGGAGGAGGGGAGGAGGAGGAGGAGGGGGAGGAGGAGGAGGAGGAGGAGGAGGAGGAGGAGGAGGAGGAGAGTGGGGAGTGGGAAGGGGGAGGCAACTCACCGCAGTAATGGCTGTCTTCCCCCCACCCCCTCCCCTTCACCATCCCTCTCTTCCTTCGCCACATTTCCTTCCCCCTCCCACCTATCTCAACCCTCTCCTTCCTTCCTCCTCTTCCTCCCCTTCTCCACCACCCCTCTCCCTCCCCCCCAACTTCCTTCCCCCTCCCATCTATCACCCCCCCCCACCTCCCTCTCCCCCGCCTCTTAGCGAGTAAATTCAAAAGGACTTCGACGAAAAGCGTTTGTCTTATTATGTTTATTTTTTGTATTGGGGGGGGGGGAGGGTTAGAGGGGGGGAGCATGGGGGGGTGGAGAGGGAGCGGAAGGGGGAGGATACGAGTAATTTCTTGAGCTACTGTTGTGCTTGTCAAACGCAGTAGCATTAGATTTCCTTATTCCCTACCTTCGTGTCGTTACGTTTGCCTTTTTTTTGACTCATTTTGGTTGTTTACGTCTTTGTTTATATTTTGTTGTTGAGTCTTTTTTGTTTGTTTGTTTTTTTCTTGTGAGATGTGACAAGTGGGTAAGGGGCGAAATAGGGTTTAATTCAAATTAAATATATCGAGATTTTACAATAACCAAAGGATTAATTCCAGAAACATTTATTTTCACAATTCACAATGACTTCCTTATTTTTCTCTCTCTATACCAGAGAAAGAGAGAGAATAAAAAAAAGAGAGAGAGGCTGACGTGACACCAAACAAACGCCAATGAAAAGAAGAAAAAAGAGAAAGAGGGAGCAATTTTGCTTCGAATTCTCCTTGTTCGTGCTTACGTGTGTCGTTCAAGAGGCAGGCACGAAAATTAGCAGATTGTTCACTCTAGCGACCGCAAGATCTCCCCAAGCAGCGAAGGGTCCTCTGGCAACACCGCCGACGAGACCATGTTATTAAAACAATTCCGCGGTTCCCCAACTTTTAAAACCGGATGATTTCTTGGTTAAACTCTGCCAAGTATTATTAATGAGCGTCTCGACCCCCGTCATAAACTAAGGTGCTGGACATATGACGTGCGGACGCCCTTGTTGTACGCAGACGTGATAGTTAGCGGTTGGGGCTAATTGCGCTAGGCTGACTGCCGGGACGCGAGCTAGCGGCTCCGTCAAGCCGCTTTTTGGGCCGTCTTTTGCCGTTGCCGTGAATGACTTAATTTACATACCAATAAGCTCCGAGAGGGTTTTTGATGGATATTAGTGCTATTGTAATGTCGGGGCTGAGGAGAGACGTTTATGTAATGTGGTTTTGTTGTATGTGAGAGGTTGAAAAGGAAGTTGGCGGGGCGGAGGAAGCGCCGGACAGTCTGCTGGCTTCGCTCATTTTTAGGGGAGGGGGGGGGGGGGGGATTCGTGTGGAAAGGGTGTCCATTTCGCGTGGCCGAGAGCGTCGTGGGTGCGTTCATTTTCACCTGTTGTGTCTCCGCTAGTTGCGTTCACGCTAGACGAGAGATTAAACGCAATGTGCATAATCCGCTAGATATTCTGTGTAGATCCGACACAATTTACTATCTTGC
>NC_051399.1:46059924-46064924 GCF_015228065.2 Penaeus monodon
ATAAAAATATATATTATATATATAATATATTATATACAAATTATATATTATATATTATATATATATGTAAATTATATATATATTTTTAATATTATATACAATTTATATTTTAATATTATATATTAATATAATAAATTAATATAAAATATATATTAAAAATTATTTATATATTATTATATAATATTATATTCAAATATATTTATATTAAAATATTATTATAATGATGATGATATATGTAATGTGATTATATGATAATAATAAAATACCTTATCGTATCTAAACGAAGCGAAAAAACCGGGAACGGACCCGTTAGCAGGAGGGGGAGGCGGGACGAAAAGAAGAAGGAGGAGGAGGGGAGGAGAGGAGGGGAGGAGGGGGAGGGGAGGGAGGGGGAGGAGGAAGAGGAGGACGAGGGGAAACGAGGAGGAGGAGGAGGACAGGACGAGGGGAGGAGGGAGGAGGGGAACGAGGAGGAGGAGGGGAGGGGAAGAGGAGGGGAGGAGGAGAGGAGGGAGGGGGACGGGGGAGGAGGCGGGGAGGAGAAGGGAGGAGGAGAGCGAGGGGGAGGAACGAGGACAGGAGGGGACAGGACAGGAGGGGACGAGGACGAAAGGGGGACAGGACGAGAGGGGGACGACCGAGGGGGAGGACGGGGACGGGGGGGGAGGACGAGGACAAGGGGAACGAGGCAGGGGAGACGAGGACGGGGAGGAGGACGAGGACGAGGAGGAGGACGAGGACGGGCGGGACAGGCGGGAGGAGGAGAGGAGGAGGACGAGCAGGAGGACAGGAGGAGGACGGGAGGACGAGGGGAGGACGAGGACGGGACGAGGAGAGGACGAGGACGGGACAGGAGGGGGAGGGGAGGAGGAGGGGGGGACGAAAAGAGGAGGAGGGGAGGAGGGGGGAAGGAGGGAGGGAGGGGGAGGAGGAGGGGAGGAGGAGGAGAAGAGGGAAGAAAGAGGAAGAAAAAGGAAGGAGGAGGAAGGAGGAGGGGGGGGAAAAGGAAGGGGGGAAGAAAGGGGAAAAAAAAAAGGGGGGAAAAGGAAAAAGGAGGGGAAAGGGAAAGGAGGAAAGGGGGGGGAAAGGAGGAGGAAAAAGGAGGAGGAGGAGGGAAGGAGGAGGAGGAAGGAGTGTATTCCCCTACACGATAAATGGAGTCCTGGTTTTGCTTCTCATTAATTATATGACAAAGTTGTAATTCATTTGAGCTTGTCGAGAAAGGCTAGGGGGAGGGAAGGGAAAGAGGGGAGAAGGGGAGAGACTGATTAAGAAATGAAAAAGAAAGAGAGAGGGGGGAGAGAGAGAGAGAAGAGAGAGAGAGAGAGAGAGAGAGAGAGAGAGAGAGAGAGAGAGAAAAAAAGAGAGAGAGACCCAGGCAGACAACAACTGACACGAACCGAGAAAAAAAGTAAGATGAACAGATAGACAAAAAAACATAGATGATAATGAAGGCAGACCCTAGATAGAAAAACAGAGGGGCAGACACAAAATAGAAAAACAAGAGGCAAACACTAGTAGATAAACGGGGGCAACCTAGAAATAAACAGAGGGGAAAACACACTAGATAGATAAAAGAGAGGCAACACATGATAAAAAACGAGGGCAGACCTAATAGAAAAAGGAAGGCAACACATAGATAGTAAAGAGAAGGCAGACACTAGATATAAAGGAGAGGCAGACCATAGATGAAAAACAGAGAGGCAAAAACACATAGATAGATAAGAGAGAGGAGACACAAATAAAAAAGAGAGAGGCCCTAGATAGAAAAAGAGAAGGCAAAACTAATAGTAAACAAGTGGCAGCACTAAAAGAAAAACAGAGAGCGACACATAAATAGATAAAGAAAAGGGCAGACACTGATGAAAAACAAGGGGCAGCACATAGATAGAAAAACGAGAGGCGACCATAGATAGTAAACAGAGAGGCAACACATAGATAAATAAAACAGAGGCAGACACAAAATAAAAAAAAAACAGAGAGGCAGACACATGATGATAAACAGAGGCAGACACATGAGATAAACAAGGGGCAAAACCATGGATAGATACGATATATAGGGGACAGATATTTTATAGACATTACATGGACAAATTAAAAATAAACGAAAATATAGTAGATTAGGGCATAATCGATAGAAAAAAAAAGACTACAGCCAGACGAGAAATAAATCTTATCATGCTACACAAACTTAGATTTCTTCCCAAGATCACAAATTCATCAAAAAATTCATAACGAAAAAAGGGGGGAATTATTAAACTCATTAAAGAACCTCATTATATCGAAAAGTCTTAATATTGCAACTGGGAATGTTTTTGCTGTTTGGCTCACGCTCCCAGAAACCGCCTGTAGATATATTATGACCACTCAAAACTATGTCGAGCTTTTGGGGGTCGGTATTCAAACTCCCCCCCCCCTCCTTTTTTCCCCCCCCAAACCCCCCCTCCCCCCTTTTTTTTTCCCTTTCCCCTTCCCCCTTTTTCCTTTCCCCCCTTCCCCTTTTTCCCCCACTTACATCCTTCCCTTTTTTCCCCCCTTTTTCCTCCCCCCTTTTTCCACATCTATTCCCCCTGCCCTTCCCCCCTTTACCCACAATTTCTTTCCCCCCTCTCTCTCCTCCTTCCCTCACCTCCACCACACCAAAACCTTCCCTCTCATTTCCCCCCTTCCCCCCTTTCCACCTACCCCCCACTTCCCTCCCACCCCACCTACCCCCTTTCCCTCTCTCTTCCCCCCTCCTCTTCTCCCCTCTCCCCCTCCTCCTCCTCTCCTCCCCTTTTCCCCTCCTCCTCCCCCCCCTCCTCCTCCCCCCCTCCTCCTCCTCCCCCACCTCTGGGGTTTTTCTTTTAAAACTTTTGTTTCCTTTTTTTGCTTTTTTTTTTTCTCCCAAGTTTCAAACCATTCGAAAAATTCACCCCCTTACAAAAACAGAAAAAACCCCCAAAAAAAAAAAAAAAAAAAAAAAAACCTTTGTTATGTAATAAGCGTTTCTTTTGGGTTTATTTAACGGTTTTGAATTTTTTTTTTTGTAACCTTTTTGGTTAAGGGATTATCTTTTTTATTTTTAATTGCCCCCTTTCCTTGATTTCAAATTTTTTTTTTTTTTTTTTTTTGGGGGGGGGGTTAAAAAGGGTTAGTGTATTTTCCCCCAGTTTTTTGCTTTTTTCCCTAAGGATTGAAACGACTTATTTTGAGTTCTGAATTGTGTTTTTTTTAATCCCAAATAAAATTTTTTTTGAGGAAAATATTCCAGTAAATGTATTTTCCAATGGTCAAAAAAAAAAAAAAAAAAAAAAAATTTTTATCATTATCATTGTTGTTATTATTATTATTGTTTTATTGTTATTATTTATTATTTCATTATCCTTATCATTATCATTATCTTTCATTACATTTCATTTCATTATCATTTTCATTAAACATTATCATTACAATCATTATCTTATCAATTTTTTTCTTATCATTTTCACACATTATCATTATCATATTATTATTTTATTTTTTGGTAAAGGTAGCATGATCCCCCCCCCTATTTTTTTTTTTTGGGTTGCAACCCAAATGTATTTTTTATTTCTTTAATTAATTTTGATGTTTCGTATTGAAAAAAATCGTTTATTTAATTTTTGGTAAAGAAGATACTGAGGGTTAAATATCCCATGTCTTTGATTTTAGTTCTTTTTTCCCTAAAGGACTGACTGTAGGTGTATCTTGTTCAAAAAGGGTTTTTCGTCAGCCCCGTGTGTGGGGAATTTTCTTAATTTTATCTAAATAAATAGTTTTAGGAAAAAAAATCTATTTTTCTCTATTTTTAAAAATTTCAATAAAGGATACTCGTATTCAGTATTTTTACTTGTTTCAAACTGTATTTCGTCAAAAGGTAAAAAAAAACAGAATTTAGAGAAATATTTTGAATTTTAGATTTTTTTTTAGGGGATGGGGGGGGGGGGGATTCCGGGGCTGTTTTAAAATTTTTAATTTTCAAAGGGGGGAGAGAGAGATCCAGGCAGACAGACAAACTGACACAGAGACAGAGAAAGAAAGATAAGATGAAGCGAGATAGACAAACACATAGATAGATAAATAGAGAGGCAGACACATAGATAGATAAACAGAGTGGCAGACACATGATAGATAAACAGAGAGCAGACACATAGATAGATAAAGAGAGAGGCAGACACATAGATAGATAAACAGAGAGGCAGACACATAGATAGATAAAGAGAGAGGCAGACACATAGATAGATAAACAGAGAGGCAGACACATAGATAGATAAACAGAGAGGCAGACACAGAGATAGATAAACAGAGAGGCAGACACATAGATAAATACAGATATATATGGACAGATATTTATATAGACATTGACATGGACAAATTATAAATATGAACGTAAATATAGATAGATATAAGGGCATAGATGCAGATAGAGATAAAAGACATACAGCCAGACAGAGATATAAATACTTATACATGCATACACAAACTTAGAGTATCTTCCCAAGATCACAAATTCAATCAAGAAATTCATAACGAAGAAAAGGGGGGAATTATTGAACTCATTAAGAGACCTCATTATATCGACGTCTTAATATTGACAAGCTGGGAAATGTTGCGCTGTTTGGCTCACGCTCCCAGAAACCGCCTAGTAGATATATTATGACCTACTCAACACTATGTCGAGCTGGGCAGGTCGGTAGTTCAAACTCCCCTCCCCTCCTTTTTTCCCTCCCCTTCCCCTCCCCCCTTTTTCCTTCCCCTTCCCCTCTTTTCCTTTCCCCTTCCCCTTTCCTCCACTTACATCCCTTCTCCTTTTTCTCTTTTCTCCCTTCTTCCACATCTATTCCCCCTGCCCTTCCCCCTTCACCCACATTCTCCCTCCTCTCTCTCTCTCCTTCCCTCACCTCCACCTACATCCCACCTTCCTCTCTCATTTCCCCTTCCCCCTCTCCACCTACCCCCCACTTCCCCTCCCCACCTACCTACCCCCTTTCCCTCTCTCT
>NC_051399.1:46072424-46077424 GCF_015228065.2 Penaeus monodon
TGTCTACTTATCTATCTATCTATCTACCTGCCTACCTATCTACCTACCTATCTATCTATCTACCTATCTATCTATCTCTATTTCTATCTATCTAACACATCCCCCCCCCCTTTCCCTCCTTACTCCATCTCTCCTCCTCTCCCCCTTTCTCTCCCCCACCCCCAGCCCTACCTATTCCTTCCCTTTCTATTCCTCTTCCTCCCCGTTCTTTCCCGCTTCTTTCCTCATCCTCTTCTCCTTCGAGTACAGAGGACTTAAGACAAGCTTCCAGAAGGCCCCCTCTGCTTGAAGATGCGGTGGCGTCATCACGGGGCCGTCCTCTGCCTCTGAGATAGTTTGTTTACATTCGGGACGCCGTCTTCGCTGGCAGTTAAAAGGGGGAGGAGGAAGGAGGGGAGGAGAGGAGGAGGGGGAGAGGGGAGAGGAGAGGAAGGAGGGGAGAAGGGAGGGGAGAGGAAGAGGGGAGGAAGGAGAGGAGAGGGTAGGGGAGAGGAAGGAGAAGGAAGAGGGGAGGAAGGAGAGGAGAGGGGGGGGGAGGAAGGAAGGGATAGGGGAGAGGAAGGAGGAGGGAAGAGGGGAGAGGAAGGGGGAACGAAGAGGGGAGGAAGGAGGGGGTAAGAGGAGAGGGAGGAGGAGGGAGTGAATGGAGGGGAAGAATGAGGGGACAAGAGGAGACAGGGGAAGAGGAGAAGAAGGAGGGGAGAGTGAAGGAGAGGAATAGGAAACAGGAGAGAAGGACGTAGGTGGGAAAGCGAGAGGGAAGAGGGAGGATTGAGGAAGAATGAGAGAAGGGAGGGAGGAGGGGAGAAGAAATAGGATGGAAGAGGGGAAAGGGGAGGAGGGAAGGAGGGGAGGGTAACAGAAAGAGGGAAACGAAGGGAATGAAGAGAGAGAGAGAGAGAGAGAGAGAGATTACGAAAGGCAGATATAAAAAACTAGAGGTAGAAGAAGAGGAAGAGGAGGAGGAGAAGGAGGAGGAGGAGGAGGAGGAGGAGGAGGAGGAAGAGGAATAATAGTAATAATAATGATAATAAAAATAATAATAATAATAATAATAATAATAATAATAATAATAATAATAATAATAATAATAATGATAATAAGAGGAGGAAGAGGAAGAGGAAGAGGAGGAGGAGGAGGAGGAGGGGAGAAGAAGAAGAGGAGGAGGAGGAGGAGGAGGAAGAGGATGAAGAAGAGGAGGAAGAAGAGGAGGAGGAAGAAGAAGAAGAGGAGGAGGAAGAGGATGAAGAAGAAGAGGAAGAGGAGGAGGAGAAGGAAGAAGAGGAGGAGGAGGAGGATAAGGAAGAGGAGGAGGAGGAGGCCGAAGAGGGTGGGAGTAAGAAGGAGGATACTAAGAAGCAGTTCATTTGCATGTGATCCTGTGTTCTGCTTTAATAACGAATGTCCTGTGCAAACACAATCTGCCCTTTATCAATACGCGGAGGAGAATCGTCATTTTTTTTTCTCTCTCTCTCTTCTCCCGGTATCTTGCGCGCGTGTGTGTACGTGTATGTACGTGTGTGTACGTGTGTGCGTGTGGGTGGGAGGGGGGTGGGAGGGGGTGATGTGGGGGTGGGGGGGTGTCTGGAGGAGAGGGGATGGTATGTGTGTGTGTATGTGTATGGGTGTATGAGTGTTTGTATGTACGTGTTTGGGTGTGTGGGTGTTTCTGTGTACGTGTGTGTGTGTTGGGATATTTGTTCATGTGTGCCTTTTGTAAGTGTGTCTGTGTATGTAATTCCTGTATGTTTGTGCATGTGTTTTTATATGTGTCCTGAGTTTATGTCTGAGCACATGCGTATCTCTGCGTATGTATCTGTACCTTTGTATATACGCGCTGTGTATGTAAGTGACCGTCTTTGTTAGCCTCTTATGCTAAGTGAGCAAGAGGGACAGAGGGGAAGGAAGGAAAAGAGGGTAGAGGGGGAGGGGTAGAGGAGGAAGGGAAGAGAGAGGGAGGGGAGAGAGGGTGTAAGGTAGAAGGGAGGGGAGACGGGGAGTGGCGAAGGAGGGAGGAGAGTAAAAATGGAGAGCAGGGGAGTGGGAGTAGTAGCTGAGAAGGGAGGGAGGGAGGAGAGAGGGAAGAGGGGAGAGGACGAGGAGAGGGGAGAGTGAAGAGGACGGGGAGAGGGGAGTATAAGTTTCTGGCCGAGAACAAGAGGGCGGTCGAGGGGAAGATGACGCTGAGGTGGAAGGAATGAGTCATAAGAAGGATAACTTTCTGGAAGGGAAAGAGAGAGAGGAGAGAGAGAGAGAGAGGAGAGGGAGCGAGAGAGAGAGATAGAGAGAGGAGAGAGAGGAGGAGAGATGAGAGAGGACGAGAGAGAGAGAGGAGAGAGAGAGAGAGAGGGAGAGAGAGAGAGAAAGAGAGAGAGAGAGAGAGAGAGGAATAATGGAGACGAGAAGATGAAGAGGAGGAGAAGAAGGAGGGAAGAATATCACATAAGCGGAAGTGGAGCAGGAGGAGGAGAAGAGGAGAAGAGGAGGGGAGGAGAAGAAGAGGAAGAGGACAGAAGAGGAAGAGAGTAAAAGGGGAGAAGGAGGAATAAAATGGGAGGGGAGAGGGGGAAGAGGAAGAAAGAGGATGGGAGGAAGTGGGGAAAGGAGAGGATGATATGGGAGGAGATGGAAGAGAAAGAAGAGGAGGGGGAAGAGGAGGTGGATGAGAAAAGGGGAGGCAGGACTGAAGGAAGGAAGGGGAATGGAAACGAAAGGAAAAGTAAAAAAAAAAACGAAAGGAAGATGAGGAGGAAAAGGAAAATGGGAAGTAGAGACAGAAAACGAGGAATGAACGAAAAAGAAGGAAGAAAGAAGAAAAGAAAGACAGCAGAAGAAGAAGGAGAGAGATAAGAAAGAAAGACGAAAGAAAAGGGGGAACGAAAAAAGGAAAGAAAAAAAGGAAAGGCACTAAAAAGGAAAAAAGGAAAAAAGGAAAAAAGGAAAGGCACTAAAAAGGAAAAAAGGAAAAAAGGAAAAAGAAAAAAGGAAAGACACTAAAGAAAAATGAAATAAAGAAGAAAGAAAGAAAGAAAGAAAGAAAAGAAAAAAAAAAAAGGACATAAGGGGGAGAGGAGAGAGAGGAGAGAGGGGAGAGAGGAAGAGGGGAGACGGAAGAGGGGAAGGAAGAGGGGGAACCATAGATCACTCCTTGGCTCGGAGAGACGTTATATCCGCCTCTGAGGTTTGATAGTGAAACATAAAATCCATGTCTGTCTGTTGTATTGACCCTCTTATATGTGCTTTTCCTTACGCCTAAGGGGAGGGGAAAAGTGGGAGCGGGGCCGGTTTTAATAAGGAGGGCGTGGGGAGGATGGAGTGAGGAGGCGAGAGAGGAAGGAGGGGAGAGGAGGGAGGCGAGAGAGGATAGGAGGGGAGGGGAGGAGGCGAGAGAGGAAGGGGGGAGGAGGCGGAGGCGAGAAGAGGAAGGAGGGGAGGAGGAGGGAGGCGGAGAAGGAATAAGGAGGGGAGAGAGGCGAGAGCGAGGGGAGAGGAAGGAGGGGAGTGAGGAGGGAGGGCGAGAGAGGAAGGAGGGAGGAGGAGGCAGAAGAGGGAAAGCGAGGGGAGGAGGAGAGACAGAGGCGATGAGAGGAAAGGAGGGGAGGAGGAGGGGCGGAGTGAGGAGGCGAGAGAGAGGAAGGAGGGGAGGAGGAGGCGAGAGAGGAAGGAGGGGAGGAGGAGGAGGCGAGAGAGGAAGGAGGGGAGGAGGAGGAGGCGAGAGAGGAAGGAGGGGAGGAAGGAGGAGGCGACTGATGAGGAAAGGTAGGGGAGGAGGGAGGCGATGAGAGGAAGGAGGGGAGGAGGAGGAGGCTAGAGAGGAAGGAGGGGAAGCAGGGAGGAGGCGAGAGGAGGGAAGGAGGGGAGGAGGAGGAGGCGAGAGAGGAAGGGAGGGTAGAGGGGAGAAGTTGAGCGAGAGAGGAATGAGGGGGAGGAGGAGGAGGCGAGAGAGGGAAGGAAGGGGAGGAGGAGGCGAGGAGAGGAAGGAGGGGAGGAGGAGAAGGCGAGGAGAGGAAGGAGGGGGCGAAGGAAATGGGCGAAATATGGGAAGGGATGGGGGAGAAGGAAGGCGAGAGAGGAAGGAGGGGAGGAGGAGGAGGCGAAGAAGGAAGGAGGGGTAGTGTTAGGAGGAGGCGAGACGAGGATAGGAGGGGAGAAAGGAGAGGGAAGGAGGCGAGAGAGGAGGAGGCGAGAGAGGGAAGGAGGGGAGAGGGAGGCGAGAGAGAGGAAGGAGGGGAGGAGGCAGGAGGAAGGCGAAGGGAGGAAAAGGAGGGGAGAAGGGAGGCGAGAGAGGAAGGAGGGAGGAGGAGGCGGAGAGAGGAAGGGAAGGAAGGAAGGAGGGAGGCGAGAGAGGAAGGAGGGGAGGAGGAGGCGAGAGAGGAAGGAAGAGGGAAGGAGAAAGGAAGGAGGGGAGAAGGAGGCGAGAAGGAAAGGAGGAGGAGAGGAGACGAGAGAGGAAGGAATAGGGAAGGGGAAAGTGGAGGAGAGAAGGAGGCAAGAGAGGAAGGAGGAGGGAAGGACACGAGGGAGAGGAAGGTAAACGGGGAGAGAAAGAGAAAGAAAGAAAGGAAAAGAAAAATAGAAGAAAAAAATGAGGGAACTTTTTTGGCATGAAATTATAAAATTCGAGACTTTATTTTTTTTTTTTTGAGGGGGAGCATAAAAAAGAGGAGACAAAAGGAAATACATGAAACGAAAGAATATGAGAGAAAGAGGAAAAAAGAGGAAGAGATGCAACGAGAGGAGTGGCCGAGAGAGAGGAAGAAGAGAGAAGAGGAAGTGAGAGCACATGAGAGGCGAGAGGGGAGGTGATGATTGGAGGACGAGAGCATGGAGGAAGATATAGAGAGGGGAGTGCAGAGTGAAGGTGGGAGTATTAGGAGAGAGAGCTTGAGGAGAGGCGGACGGAGACTGAGAGTATGGGTGGGATGAGGGGAGGAGAGACCGGCTTGGATCGGGGGAGAGGATGAGAGTCTAGAGTGGAAGAGAGACGCGGAGAGGAGAGG
>NC_051399.1:46087424-46094924 GCF_015228065.2 Penaeus monodon
GTTGTGTTTCTGCCTTCAGTCTGCACAACCAAGAGATTGGGTGTCTCTATTGGGCGCGATAGAGACATCTGGGCACAGGTTGGGCACGGTGGGCGGGGGGGCGGGGGGGGGGCGATGAAGATGGGTGTTGAGAGGGAGTGAATGGAAAAGAGAGAGAGAGGGAGAGAGAGAAGGAGGTGGGAGAGGAAGAAAGGAAGAGAGAGAGAGAGAGAGAGAGAGAGAGAGAGAGAGAGAGAGAGAGAGAGAGAGAGAGAGAGAGAGAGAGAGAGAGAGAGGGAGGGGGTGGTGGAGAATGAATTCGAGAGAGAGAAGAAAGAGAGAAAGAGAGGCGTAGACAAATAATTAAAGGCAAAAAGGATAAAAGGCAGAAGAAGTAAAAAGACCGAAAAAAAAAAAATACAAAGAAGACACAAAAACGCAGAGAAGACGTAAAACGCCATGTAGAGAGATAGACAGAGAGATAGATAGATAGATCGATAGATTGGTCGATCGATAGATAGATAGACAGACAGATAGATAGATAAAGAGAGAAAGATATATATAGAGAAAATGCTACAATTTATAAACACACACACACACACACACACACACACACACACACACACACACCACTTTAACAATGTATTCAAAAAAATTTAATTATAAAATTATAAAATATATAATAAATATAATATAATATAATTTAATATATAATTACTTTATAATTAAATAATAAATATATATATATAAATATAATATATATTTTATATATAAATTATATATAATTATATATTATAAAAGTTAATAAAAAATTATAAAATTAATATATATATAATAATATATATATATATAAAAATATATATACACAAAATGTGTTATAATAAGCCAAATCAACCCTAAATAAAGAGAGGTTTTAAAAAAAGGAAATTTTAGAAACCCTCCTTTTTTTTTTTTTTTTTTTTTTTTTTTTTTACATGAAATCCCAAGAACAGGAAGACAGATAGCAATAAAAGTTTACAAATAAATCAAAATCAGTGTCGCCAGAGAAGGAGGAAGTTGACATAAATGCAAACCAAAGTTGCAAACAGGCGGGGACATGCAAGTTGCGACGGGTGAATAAGTGGTGCAGGCGCTACGCAACGGCGAGAAGGGTTAGCCGATTATTGCAGCCATTTTGACTCAAAAAGAAGAAGAAAGAAAAATAAAAAAAATAAAAAAGAAGAGAGAGAGAGGAGGGGAAAAGGATAATAATCCGATTAAAATCTCCAAACTGCTTTAAAAGAGAAGAAATCCTTTACACATTAAATCCGGGATTTAAACGGAGGATTTCGTCTCTCTCTCTCTCTCTCTCTCTCTCTCCCCTCCCTCTCTCTCTCTCCCTCCCCCCCCCCAAATTTTTCTCTCATGACCCCCCCCCTCTCTCTCTGTCTCTCTCTTCTCTCTTCTCTCTTGTCTCTCTCTTCCCTCTTTTTCTTCTCTCTCTTCCTCCTACCCCAGAAAGTGATGAGAAATCTCGGGGTTATTATTGCAGGCTTCAAAGGCACGAGGCTCCCTCAAGGCTAAGGTTTCTTTGAAGCCTCTTCATTTTCTCTCTTTATTCTCCTTTCCTTCTTCTTCTCCTCATTTCTCTTCTTCTTCTTTTTCTTTGTCGTCAACTTCTTTTTGTTTTTTGTTTTTTCTTTCGAAGTTTTTTTTGGTTTTTGTTTTTTGTTTGGATGGATTTTCTCTTCTTTTTTTATTTCTCCTTTCTTCTTTTTCTTTCTCCCTCTCTCATTCTTATTTTTTTTTCCCTTTTTTTGTTCCTTTCCCCTTTTTTCCCTTTTCCCCCTTTCCCCCTTCTTTTCCCCTCCCCTTCCCCTCCTTTTCTTCCCTCCCCTTCTTTCTCTCTCCTTTTCCCTCCCTCCCTCCCATCCTTCTACCCTTCCCTCTCCCTTTCCTTCATCCTCCCCCAACCCTCCCCCCCTTTTTAAACCCCCCACCCCCCCCTTACCCTCCCCTCCTCTCCCTCCAACGCTTGCCTCCTATCTTCCCACATCTCCCCTTCTTTCTCCTCCTCCCTCCCTCCCTCCCTTCCTTTCCTTTCTTCCCTTCCACCCCTTTCCCTCTCCCGTCCCTTCCCTTCACCTCTCCACCCCTCCTTTCTCCTCCTCCTTCTTCCCTCCCCAATTTTTTTCCCCCTTCCCCTCCTTCCCTTCCTTCCCTCCCTCCCCTCCCCCCCCTTTCCCCCCCCCCCCTCCCTCCCTCCCTTTCCCCTTTCCCCCTCCCTCCCTCCCCCCCTCCCCCCCTTCCACCATTCTTTCCCCCCCTCTCCCCCCCACCCTTATATCTTTCCCCCCCCCACCCCAATCATTTCCCCCCCTTTGTTTTTCCCCCCCTCACCCTCCCCTCTCCCCCCGACCCTCCCCCACCCCCTACTTTTGCCTCTCTCTCCACCCCATACTGACAGCGCTCCTGATGTCCCCAGGCTTCAGGTAATGGGTTTCTGATTGGCTTACAAGGATGGGGGGAGGAGGGGAGGGGAATGGGTAAAGGGGAGGGGAGGGGAGGAGAGGGGAGGGGAATGGGTAAAGGGGAGGGGAGGGGAAGGGAGGGGGGAGGGGAGGGAATGGGTAAAGGGGGAGGGGTGGGGTAAAGGGGAGGGGAGGGGAGGGGAGGGGAGGGGAGGGGAGGGGAGGGGAAGGGAATGGGTAAAGGGGAAGGGAGGAGAGTAGAGGGAAGGGGAGGGGAAGGGAATGGGTGAAAGGGAAGGGGAGGGGAGACAGAGATAGAGGATGGTATGGGGGAGAGAGAAAGGAGGGAGGTGGAGGGGAGAGAATGGGTAGGGGAGAGTGGGAGGGAAAGAGAGAATTGGAAGTGGGGGAGGGGGGTTAAGGGAAGAAAGAAAGTGAAGGAAAGGAAATAAGAAGAAGTGATAGTGAGCGGAAAAGGAAGGGAGAGGGAAATGATGTGATAAAGGAGAGAAAGAGAAGAGAGGAAGTGGGAGAAAGAGAGAAAAAAAGAAAGGAGAGAGATGAAAGGGGCGTAAGAGAGGGGAGAAGAAGGAAGAGATGATAAAAGGGAAAAGGAAGAGAGGGGAAGAGGGCGAAAGAGAGAAGGAAGATAGGAGAGAGAGAAAAGGAGGGGAGAGAAGCTAAGAGAGAGAGAGGAAACAAAGGGAGAGAGGATAAGAGAGAGAGAGGAAACAAGGAGAGAGAGGAAAGGGTGAAAGAAGGGAAGGAGATGAAAAAAGGGAGAAAGAAGAGAGAGTACTGGGACGAAGCCTATTTAACCAAAAGGGGATAAAAATAGACTTCGAGAGGAGGTACAGAGGATAGGACAAGGGGGGGAAGGGGGGGGGGGGGGGGGGGGGGGGGGAAAGAGGGGGAGGGGGGGGGGGAGGGGGGGGAAAGGGGGGGGGGGGGGTAACAAGCCCTAGAGGCATGAGGTGGAGGACGAACCAAAAACGACGTTTTCTTTTGATTTATTAATTTTTTTTTTTTTTTTATCTCTTATGCTATTCTTTTGTTGCTTTATCCATATTTTTCTTTATTTTTTTCCCATCCATTAGTATTTTTTGTCGCTTCTTTTTTGGGTTTTGCGTTAATTCATTTTTTCCTTCCATATAATATTCCCCAAATGTTTTATAGAGAGAGTGTGGAAAAAGATGAAGATAGAGGATTAGATAAATAGATAGATAGATAGACAGATATAGATAGAAAGAGATAGATAGATAGATTTATAGATAGATAGATAGAAAATTTTAGAGAGAGGGGAGAGAGAGGGGGGGAGAGGGGGAGGAGAAGGAGAAGAAGAAGAGAAAAGAGAGAGAGAGAGAGGGGAGGGGAGGGGAGAGAAGGGGAGAGAAAGTCAGGAAAAGGAGAAATAGAGGTGGGGGGAGGAGGGGAAGGAATGAGAGAGAGAGAGGGAAGGGAGGGAATAGGAGAAAGGGAGAGAAGGAAAAAAGGAGAGAGGCATTAAGGATGAGAGAAGGTATGGGGGAAGGGAGGGAAAGGAAGAAAGAGAGGGAGAAAGAGGATGTGGAAAAAAGGAGAGAAATGAAGGAATTGAAAGAAGGAAAGGAAGAAAGGAAGAAAAAGGAAAGGAAGACAGAAAATGGAGTGAGGGAATAAAGGAGAGAGGAAGACAGAGAAAGAATGAAAGAGAAAAGAAAAGAGAGGTAGAGACTGACTGAGGTAAAGAGGGAAAAGAGAGAGAGTGGAGGAGGATGGGAGGGGGAGGAGGGAGGAGGAGGGGGGAGAAAGGGAAAGGGGGGAGGCAAGAAAGAGGGAAGGATAGATAAAAAGAGAAAAGGAGAGATGAGGGAAATAGAAGTTGTATAAGTGGAAGGAAGAGGAGAGAGAGAGAAAGGGGAGAAAGAGAGAGAGAGAGAGAGGGAGGGAGGGGGGGAGGGAGGGGGGGGGGGGGGGGGGAGGAGAAGAGAGGGAAAGAGCGAGAGAGAGAGAGAGAGAGAAAAAGAAAAAGAGAGAGGAAGGGAGGGAGGGGGGAGGAGAGAAAAAGAAAAAGGGGAGAAAAGAGAGAGGGGAGAGAGAGGAGGAAAAAGAGAGAGAAGAGAGGCGAGAGAAAGAGGAGAGAGAGAGAGAGAAGAGGGAGGAGAGGGAGAGAGGAACGAAACTGAGACAATAAAAAAATATAATAAAATACAAAAGACAGAAAGAAAGAGACAGATAACGAAGGAGAAAAACGAGAGTAAAGCGAGGACAGACGGAAAAAAAGAACGCAAGATAAAAGCTAATAGGCTCCCGTGGCAGAGAGCTCTTTAAAGCAAAGCATCAAAGCACCGTCGGTATTCCCTCTCTCCCCTCTTCTCTCCCTCTTCCTCTCCCCTTCCCTCCCCCCCCCTCCCCGTTAGTCGGTTTTTTGCTCTACTTTTTTTCTTTTCCCCCCTTTCCCCTTTTTCCCCTCTCTCCCTTCCCTCCCCCTTTTCCCCTTTCCGTCAAGTCTTTTTTTTTTCTCTCCTTTCCCCTCCTTTCTTCTCCTTTCTTCCCCCTTTTCCATCTCCTTCCCCTCCCTCTCTCCTTTTTTTTGTTTTTCTCTCTCCTTCTTTCCCTCTCTTCCCTTTTCTTTTCAGTTTTCTATTTCTTTCCCCCTTTCCCCCTTGATACTCTTTCTTCCCCTCTTTCTTTACCCCCTTTGTTAGTCTCTCCTTTTTATCTCTTTTTCCTTTTCTCCTCCCTTCTCCTCTCTCACTTCTGTCTCTTCTTTTGCCTCTCTTCCCTGTCTCCTCTCTCTCTCCTCTCTCCTCTCCTTCCTCTTCCCGTTTCCTTCATGTCTACTCTCTGTTTTCTCCCTCTTTCCTCCCTGTCTCCTCTCTCACTTTTTTTCTCTTTTCTCCCCTCTCCCCCTTCTCTCCCCCTCTCCTTCCTGTATTCTCCCTCACTTTCCTTCCGCTTCCCCCTTTTTTTTCTCCCCCCTTTTCCCTTTATCCCCCTCTCCTCCCCTCTCTCTTGCCTTTTATTCCTTCTTTTTCCCCCCTTCTCTCTCCCCGTCCTCTCCCTTTCTCCCCTTTCCCTCTTCCTCCCTTTTCTTAACCTCCCCCCTCCCCCTTCCCTCCCTCATTCTCCCTCACTCCTCTCTCCCCTCCCCCTTCACTCTAGCTTTCCCCTTTCTCCCTTCTATCCCTCTCCTTCTCTCCCTCCCCTCCCTCTTCCTTCCCCCCCTTCATCTCCCCTTTCCCTTCCCCCCCTCTCCCCTTTACCCCTCTCCCTCCCCTTCGCTTTCGCCTCCCCCCGCTCCCCCCCTCCCTCCCCTCCGCTTGCCTCCCCCCGATCCCCCTCTCCCCCCCCTCTCGCTCTGCCTCCCTCGCCTCCCCCCCTTCCCTCCCCTTCCTCCCCCCTCTGCTCTGCCTCCCCCCGTCTCCCCCCTCCCTCCCCTCTCGCTCTAGCCTCCCCTCGCTCTTTCCCCATTTGCATACCAAGGCCTTTCTCTAGGTCCTGCCCTTCTGATGCTGCTCATGCTGATGCTGATGTTGCTGTTCGAGGCATCCTCCTCCCCTGGCCCCTCCCTCCCCCTCCCTCCCTTCTTCTCCCTTCTTCCTCCCTTGGTCGCTCGTCTCTCCCCCCTCTCCCCCCTCTCCCCCCCCCTCCCCCCCCTCCCTCCGGCCCTTCTTCTCCTTCTCCTCCTCCTTCCCCTCCCTCCCTCCCCTGGTCCCTCTTCTCTCCCCCTCCCTCCCTTCCCTTCTCCTCTCCTCCTCCTTCCCCTTCTCCTTCCCCTCTTCCTCCTCCCACCTCCCTCCAGCCGCAATACCGTAATCGACTCTGTTCTTTCTGTCTCCTATCTCTCTCTCTCTCTTCGTCTACTTCTTTTCTCTCTTAAACAGCAGTTCTCTTGCGTTGTTTATGGCATTATCATCGTTATTGCTATTATTATTATCATTATCACTATTATTATTATTATTATTATTGTTATTATTATTTCTATTATTATTAGAATGTTTTTATTATTTTCTTTTTTATTATTATTATTTTTATTATTATTATTATTAATATCATTATTATCATTATTATTATTATCATTATTGTTATTATATTATTATTGTTATTATTATTATTATTATTATTATTATTATTATTATTATTATTATTATTATTATTATTATTATTTTTAATTATTCTTTATTATTATTATCATTATTATTATTACTATTATTATTACTATTATTATTATTATTATTATTTTCATCATTATTATCATCCCCATTATTAATATCATTATCATCATTTTTACCATAATTTGCATTATTGTTTATATCGTGTTTATCATTATCATTATTACCATTGTTCTTATGCTTATTATTACTATCATCATTATATATATATATATATATATATATATATATATATATATATATATATATTATATATATATATATATATATATTATATATATATATATATATATATATATATATATATAATATATATATGTATATATATATTATATATATATATATATATATATATATATTCATTTATTTACATATTTATCACTATTTCCCTAAGCGACTGTTTAATGTATCTATCCATCTTCCTTGTCTCTCCCCCTCCCCCTCCCCTTTCCCTCTCCCTCCCTCCCAGCAGGCCATCTCTGCAACAGGTGTTATTAATGCAGGTGATTATAATTTTAATGTTGCAAATGTTATGATTTCAAACGCAGTATGAATAACAAGTCAGTGTGTTACGTTGTTCTGCCGTATGTGTTGTGAAGTTCTTTTCGTTAATAAGTAGCGGTTGTTAAAATGTTATAATTAGGATATGTATTGAGCTAAATATGATGATTAATTTTGAAGATTCATTGTGATATATTAGGATTATATAATTCGTCTTATTTCTTTCCTTTTGTTATTGTTGTTAATGTTAATGTTGATATTGTTATGATATGTTAATTACTTTTAATTTTATTGATTATGTAGTTTTTTGTTCTTGTATAACAGGCAGGGATGTATAAAAAAAATATATATAGTTTACGTCCCGTGTTATGTGAAAGAGAGAGGACAGTGTTATGACCATGTTAACACTGTTGTTT
>NC_051399.1:46099924-46102424 GCF_015228065.2 Penaeus monodon
TAGATAGAAAGAGATAGACAGATAGTTAAATAGATAGATAGATAGAAAGATAGATAGATAGATAGATAGAGAGAGAGAGAGAGAGAGAGAGAAGACAGACAGACAGACAGACAGACAGAGAGAATTATTCCAACAAAAATTAGTCCAGGTATTTGTAATAATCATTCTAATACAGTCATATTCATCCAAACTCCAGTAACGTGTAATACCCTATACGTTTTGTACTGATACCTTTTACGTGTTCCTGTGCGCGGCTTTACAATATGTACTATATGTGGGTTTTATGAGTGCGTGAGCGTTTACATTAAAGATGTATTAACACTATACGCGCACATGGGAATCGCTTCACTACATAGTGTTAGATGGATGGCTGTGTTTATAGAAATATATATTTTTTGTGGTTTGTGAATGTGTTCAGAGGCTGTGTGAACAAACATTCTACATCGTCCCTCTGTCTTCAAGAAAAAAGAAGTATATCCATTTGTTTTTACACAGAATACAAAGGGCGAAAGAGGGAGAGAGCGCGAGAGAAAGAGAAATAGATAGATAAATAGATAGATAAAGAGAGAGAGAGAGAGAGAGAGAGAGAGAGAGAGAGAGAGAGAGAGAGAGAGAGAGAGAGAGAACGGCCATCAAACAAACAAAAACAAACAGACACAAACAGAGACATAAAGCCACAAAGACTCCTAGATTCCCAGAATGAAGAAAAGAAAAGAAAAAAGAAAAGAAGAAAGAGAAAAAGAGAGAAAAAACAGACTTATATCTTCCCCACAAGACTGCCGCCCACTCCTCCATTGCGTATAGCGTGATGGAGCACACACTCACACGTCGGACCTGTATGTGTGTGGATAGAGAGGAGTGAATGGGGACATAAAGCAACGAAAGAGGGAGAGAGGAAAGGCGAAAAAAGGTTAGAGAGGAAAAGGAAGGGATGGTGGAATCGGGGAGGATGAATAAGAGAGAGTGTGATGGATGGGAAAAGGTGAATGAGTGAAGGTAAGAGAGAGAGAGAGAGAGAGAGAGAAAGAGAGGGTAAGAGAAAGAGAGGGTAAGAGAGAAAGAGAGGGTAAGAAAGAGAGAGAGAGAGAGAGAGAGAGAGAGAGAGAGAGAGAGAGAGAGAGAGAGAGAGAGAGAGAGAGAGAGAGAGAGAGCCACAAAAGTTTCTCCCCCGCGACTAAAATATGGCGGTGGCGGGAGCTCTTGGCAACAGAGATGAGGCATCACGAGGGGCGTCGCGGCACCATTTTCTTTCCGGCACTGTGCCACATCCTAACACCGCTAATAACTCTCCTTCGGGCGGGTGTCCTTCGTTCCACACCGGCCCAGGACCCTCGCAGAGAGTCCTAGCAGCTTGTGTGGTGGAGCTGGAGGGCGGCGTGGAGGCGGCAGGAGAGAAGAGAGGGCCAGGCTGCAGGCTGGGGGCTGGAGGCCGCCATTTGCATGTATTGATCCCGGGCTTGGCTCCTGTCGTCGCGGCTCTGGTCATCCCCGCGGCTGCCAGCCAGGCCCTCCTCCGTCCCTGCTCCTGCTCCTCCTCCTCCTGCTGCTCCTGCTGCTCGTCTTGATGTTTCTCCTGCTTCATTTCTGCCTGTTTTTATTTATTTATTTATTTTTTTGTCTTCTGCTCCTCCTTTTACCGCTTCTCCTCCCGACGTTCCGCTCTCGTTCTCGCCGTTCCGCTTGTTCCTCCTTCTGCTGCTGCTGTTGCTACTCTGTCTCCCACTCCCGCTTCTGCTGTTGAGTCTGCTGCCTTTCCCTCTGCTGCTGCCACAGGGAAGGGACTGGCTGTAGTGAAGCCTCGGCCGCCCTTACGGTATCCCTAAATCTCGAGAATGAAGACGAGAAAAGAAAGAAGAATGGGGTACGTGGGAGAGAGAGAGAGAGAGAGAGAGAGAGAGAGAGAGAGAGAGAGAGAGAGAGAGAGAGAGAGAGAGAGAGAGAGAGAGAGAGAGAGGCGTAGACAAATAGTTGAAGGCAAAAAGGATAAACAGGCAGAAGAAGTGAAAGACCGATACAAAAAAGACACAAAAACGCAGAGAAGACGTAAAACGCCATTTCTCTTCGGAGGAAAAGGAAGAAGAAACGAAATCTTACTCACGAAAAGAAATCTTACTCACGAAACGAAATCTTACTCACGAAACGAAATCTTACGAACGCCATTCTTTACGAACTCTGGACTAAAACTAAAACTCAAAAAAAAAAAAAAAAAAAAAAAAAAAATCGAAAGACTAAAAAACTAAAAAAAAAACGAAGAAAAAAAAAACGAATGAAATCGAAGGAACTTAAGGACTCCAAACCCAAGGACACTAATCTAAGGAACTAACATCTCGAGAAACTCAAGGGGGGGGAGGGGGCGACTCGGAAGACTCGAAATGCAACGACTCATATAAACTAATGGGACTCGACGAAGGACTCAAACTCAAGGACTCAAAAACCTAAGGAACTCCAATCCAAGGACTCAGACTCAAGGACTCCAATCCGACGACTGCAATCCAAGGAC
>NC_051399.1:46107424-46114924 GCF_015228065.2 Penaeus monodon
GCACGTACACAAATACACGGACACAGGGAAGCATACGTACATGGCAACACGCCGGATACATGGTGATACACACACACGTACACATACAGGCACACACCTCTTGTATCATGCTTCCTTCTACTTTTCCTTCTGTTACACACCCTTTATCCGTTCTTCCCTCGTTCGTCCTCTCCCTTTCTGCTTCCGTCTACTTCCATCATTTTCCCTTCTCCCTTTCTTCTTTCTCCACACTTTCCTCCTTCCATCCTTTCTCCTTCCCTTTCTCTTCCCTTTTACATCTTCCCTCTTTATCCCCACTTCCCTCTTCCCATCCTCTTCTCCACCTTTCCCATCTCCTCTTCTTATCATCACTGCCTCTTTCCCATAGGTCCCTCACCTTTTTTTTTTTTACTCTTAGCTCCACCCTTTATCCTCCCCTCCCCACTCCCCTCGTTCATTATCCTTTCCTCTCGTCCTTCCCACTTTTCTCCTCATCTTTCCACCACGCTTCATCTCCCATCTCCCTCCCCCTCCCCCTCCTCTTCCATGTTCCTTCCTCATTTCCCCCCTTTCCCCCTCCCGCTTCAGACTCCCAAATTTCCCCTCCCCCCATTTTTTTAACTCCCTCCCTCTCCCCATCCTCTTTCTCCCCTCACTCCCTTATCTCCCCCCCTCTCCCTCCCTCCTCCCCTCTCCCCTTTCCCTTTTCCCCCCTTTCCCCCCCTCCCCCCTCTCCCCCTCCCTCCCCCCCATTCCCTTCCCCCCTCCCTTCCCCCCTTCCCCCCTTCCCCCCTCCCTCACCCTCTTTTTCCCCCCTCTCCCTCACTCTTCCCCCCTCCCTTCCTCTCCCCCAAAACCTTTACTCCCCCCCTTTTCCCTCACTCCCTTATTCCCTCCCTCCCCTCCCTTCCCCTCTCCCCCCCCTCTCCCCCAATTTCCCCTACCCCTCTTGGGGCCCCGGCTTCCCCCCCTTTCCCCTCACCCTCACCTCTCCCCCTTCCCCTTTTTCCAAAAACCCCCCACCCCCACATCTCTTCTCTCCCCCCCCCCCCCTTTTTCCCCTCCCTCTTCCCTCCCCCATCCCCCCCTCTCCTTCCCCCCCCCATCCCCCTTTCCCCCTCCCCCTCCCCCATCCCCCCTCCCTCTCCTCCCCCCCCCTTCCCTCTCCCTCTCTCCTCCCCCCCCTCCCTCCCCCTTTCCCCCCTCCCCCCCCCTCCCTCTCCCTCTCTCCTTTCCCCCCCCCTCATCTCCCTCCACCCTCCCTCTCCCTCTCCTCCCTCCTCCCTCCCCCCATCCCTTTCCCTCTCCTCCCTCCCCCCTCCCTCCCCTTCCTCCCCCCCTCCCTCCCTCCCCCCCCCCATCCCCCTCCCTCTTCCTCCCTCCCCCTCCCCCATCTTTGCCACTCTCCCCTCCTCCTCTCCTCCCTTTCCCCATCCCCCATCCCTCTCCCTCCCTCCCCCATCCCCCCTCTTTCGCCACTCGTCCCTCCATCGCCGAGGTCTCCCAAACAAGACGTAAAGGAAAAGGGCAAGACGCGACAACTCAAGCCTAAAACACTTTCTCAAAAGCTGTTGGGCGTTTCGTTGGCTGGGGGGGCGAGCGGGAGATTAATTTTTTCCCCGGGGGAAAAGAAGAAGGAAATGGGAGGGGATGGGGGAGGGGATGGGGAAGAGAAATGGGGATGGGATGGGAAGGGGGTTGGGGAAGAGAGAGGAAGGGAAATGGGGATGGGGGGAGGGAGGTATGGGAAGGGGGTTGGGGAAGAGAGAGGAAGGGGAAATGGGGAGGGGGGAAGGGAATGGGAAGGGGGTTGGGGAAGAGAAATGGGGGGGGGAAGGGTGTTGGGAAAGAGATAGGAAGAGAAATGGGAGTGTGTAGAAAGGGTTGATGGGGGGATGGGAGGGATGGTTGGATGGGGAAGGAGAGGGAATAAAGGGATAAGGAATGGGGAGGAAAGAGGGGAGAGGGAGAGGGAAGAGGGGGGGAGTTGGATAGATAGAAATATAGATAGAAAGGGGGGGGGGCGCATGAGAAAGAGAGAAAAAGTGAGAGAAAGAGAGAAAAAGTGAGAGTTAGCCAACGAACGAGAGCGATAAATACCGAAATAGAAAGAGAAAGTGAGAGAGAGAGAGAGAGAGAGAGAGAGAGAGAGAGAGAGAGAGAGAGAGAGAGAAGAGAGAGAGAGAGAGAGAGAGAGAGAGAGAGAGAAAGAGACAGACAGACAAACAGACAGACAGAGAGAAAGAGAATGTGCTAATCTTTGTTATATGAAAAGGTAGAAGAAAGTTTTTCGGCCGAAACCAATCTCTCTTGTCTTGCCTCTTCACCACATTTCCGTATGGCATTTGGGAAGGAAATGTGGTAAACTTAAAATACTTAAACACGCCTTTGTCTTTCTCTCTCCTTGTCTGTTTCCCCGTTCCTCTCCCGTTTCCTTCTGTTCACCCATCGCCCTTTCTTCCCTTCTCTCCCTCTCAATCTCTGTTTGTCTGTCAGTCTTTCTGTTTCTCCATCTCTCTCTCTCTCTCTCTCTCTCTCTCTCTCTCTCCTCTCTCTCTTTCTCTCTCTCTCTCTCTCTCTTATCCCTTCCCTCTCATCTCCCCTCCTCTCTCTCTCCCTCTCTCGCCCTCATTCCTCACCCCTCTCACTCCCCATTTCTCTATCTCTCTCTCCCTCTTTCCCCTGACTAAATTCCTATATTTCTAGCCGATAGAATCCACTGAAATATATTTGGTTCCTCAGCCTGAGATCCTGCATTTGCATATATTGATTCCACGTTAGGCTAGGCTTGGTCCCGCCGCCCCCAACACACAGTAATGAACTTGGGTATCAACACCACACTCTCTGCCCTCCCTGTTTCTACTATATGCTCTCTTTCCTCACTCTTTCTCTTTCTCTCTCTCTGTCTATTTATCTGTCTGTCTGTCTGTCTGTCTCTCTCTCTCACTCTCTCTATGTCTATCTCTCTCTCTCTCTCTCTCTCTCTCTCTCTCTCTCACTCTCTCTCTCTTTCTCTCTCCTCTCTCTCTCTCTCTCTCTCTCTCCTCTCTCCTCTCTCTCTTCTCTCTCTCTCTCTCTCTCTCTCTCCTCTCTCTGTTTTTATTAATCAGTCATTTCATCAAATTATCATTTACAATGTTAAAATCATATCTTGTTGATTCTGTCTACTTATATCCATCTAATTATGTATGTGTACCTATCCATCTATCTGTCTACCTATCTATCTACCACCTACCTATCTATCTATATTTCTATCTATCCATCTACCTATATCCCTCCCTCTCTCTCTCCCTCTCCTCCCTCCCCCATCCCTCTCCTCCTTCCCCCATCCTTCTCCCTCTCCTCCCCCTCCCTCTCCTCCCTCCCCCCATCCCTCTCCCTATATCTATTCATCCATGTATCTATTTATATATATTCCTATCCATCTATGTTTACATCTGTGTGTGTGTGTGTGCGTGTGTGTGTGTGTGTGTGTGTGTGTGTGTGTGTGTGTGTGTGTGTGAGTCTACTTACACCGTTCACTGTATTTCCCTCCTCTTCCATTGCGTACATCCTTCCTTTTCTGACATTTCCGTTTATTTCATTTATCCTCTTCATTTTCCACTATGTCAGTTTTCTTCCATTAATTTCACTTTGCCTCCACTTAACAATTTCATCCACCTTCATATGTTCAACCTTTATATTTGTATTCGCCACTTCACGAGCGTAAACTTTATTTCGTTCACTTTTCTTTCACTTGTTTTTACGCCACTTATTTCAATTCCACTTTTTATGTATTTATTCATTTGTTGTTTATTTTATTTATTTATTTATTTTTTTTACTTCACTTTTTCCTTTTTTTCTCTCTCTCTCTGTTCCTCTTCATTTTCTTCCCTTAGTTCTTCCATCCACATCGGTTCCATCTCCCCTTCTATATTTCAACTCCACTTAGCCCTCTCATCACTTCCACTTACCCTTTTCCACTTCTACTGTGCCACAAGATTCATCCACATTACATATCAACTCCACCTCGACGATTTCAACCTCCTCCACTCCTCTCCACTTCATCCCACTTATCCATTCCACTTTCTCTCCGTCAGTTCCATCCACATCCACTTCGCTCCATCCACTCCAACCACATATCCACTTCCTGCCTCCACTTCTTGAAGGTGATCAGCGTGTCATCCAAGCCTTTCTCCTGCCGTTTGAGCCTGCCTGCTTTAACTCTCTCTCTCTCTCTCTCTCTCTCTCTCTCCCTCTCTCTCTCTCTCTCTCTCTCTCTCTCTCTCTCTCTCTCTCTCCTCACACACACTCTCTCTCTCTCTCTCTCTCTCTCTCTCTACACACACACCATCTCTCTCTCTCTCTCTCTCTATCTACCTATCTATCTCTCTCTCTCTATCTATCTATCTATCTATCTATTTCTCTCTCTCTCTCTCTCTCTCTCTCTCTCTCTCTCTCTCTCTCTCTCTCTCTCTCTCTCCCTCCCTCTCTCTCTCCCTCTCTCCCCTTTCTCCCTCTCTTTCTCACTCTCGTCACGTCATCCTTCCACAACCTCATTACACTGACTTTATCTCTCTCCCTCTTCCCCTCTTTTTTCTCTTCTTTCCCCTTTATTTCATCATCGTTAGCATTGTTGTCGTTGTTAGTCCCGCCGTCGCTGTAGTTGTTGTTGTTTTTGTTGTTTTTGTTGTTGTAGTTGTTCTTTGTTTTTGTTGTTTGTTTTTGTTGTTGTTTTTGTTGTTGTTGTTGTGCTGTTGTAGTTGTTTTTTTTTTTTCTTTGTTTTTGTTGTTGTTGTATTGTAGGTGTTATTGTTTGTTGTTATCGTATTTTCCTCTTAGTATTGTTGTTTTTAAACTTGCTGGTGTGTTTGTATTTTGTTGTTGTTGTTGTTCTTGTTATGGATTTTGTTGTTGCTTTTGTTGTTGTATCTATTCTTTGTTGATGTTGTAAGTGTCGCTTCTGTTGTTATTTTTTTTGTCGTGAGAAAGTGAAATAGAAAGAGAGAGAGAGAAAGAGAGAGAGAGAGAGAGAGAGAGAGAGAGAGAGAGAGAGAGAGAGAGAGAGGAGAGAGAGAGAGAGAGAGAGAGAGAGAGAGAGAGAGAGAGAGAGAGAGAGAGAGAGAGAGAGAGAGAGAGAGAGAGAGAGAGAGAGAGAGAGAGAGAGAGAGAGAGAGAGAGAGAGAGAGGAGAGAGAGAGAGAGAGAGAGAGAGAGAGAGAGAGAGAGAGAGACAAACACAGACAAACGAGCAAAAAAAAAAAAAAAAAAGAACAAATGAAGAGACGAGGGATAGAAAAGAAAGAAAAGAAATGGAACAAACAAAACAACAATAAACGAAGGAATAAAAAAAAGGCGAAAGAGGTGTGTGGGAGAATGGAAGAAGATAAGAAAGAAGACAGGAAGGAAGGAGAAGAGGAGAGGCTAAAGAGATGGGGGTGGAGAGAGGGGGGGGAGGAGGAGGGAGGCGTGGCTAAAGGAGGGGGAAGGGGGAGGGAGGGAGGGAGGGGGAGGGAGGGAGGAGGGGGAGAGGGAGGGGAGGGGGTTCCTCTGACTGCACAGGTTCATTAACATTCCTGTCTATACCTTTAAGCTGAATGAATATGTAAATGTTATGAGGGAGCCCGGCCGAATTAGTAAGCTGGAGATCACAACTGGAAACATTGCGGAAAATCTGCTTTTGGGTTTTCTCAGTATTGCCTGATTATCGGTCAATGTTTTTTTATCCAACTCCCTTCCTCTTGCTACTCCCACCTGGTTCTCTCCCCCACTTCACCCTTCTCTTCCCTCTCACCTCGCCACCCCTTCTCCTCTCCCCCTCCCCCACCCTTTCTCCTCTCCCCCTCCCCCCACCCCTTTCTCCTCTCCCCCTCCTCCCCCCCATCCCCAAAGCCTTGTTTTGATTTGAGTTTCTTGTTTACTTCGTTTACTTGTTTACTTTGTTTGGCTGTGGCTTGATTTGTTGTTTTCCTTTGTTTGTTTCCTTTGTTTTACTTGCTTCTTTTCTTTGTTTTTTTTTTTACTTTGTTTTCCTTGCTTCTTTAGTTTGATTTGATTTACTTATTCACTCTTTTTTCCCTAATATGCTTTGCTTGTTTGTTTTTGTTATTGTCAGCGTCTTTGCTGCGATTGTTATTTGTTTCTTTGTTATCACTGTTTATGCTTTGTTTGCTCGAGTTTCATTTTTGTTATTGTCTTTGTTGTGACTGTTATTCGTTACTCTCTTTGTTACTTTTATTATTGCTTGTGTCTTTGCTATTAAATGCTGTTGTTATTGTTTTTGTTGCTACTGTTTTTGTTAATTTCGCCCTTTGTCTCATCTTTTGTTAATGTCTTTGTTTCCTTTTGTTTATCTTCATTTATCTATTTATATTCTTGTATGAAGAATCGTTTTTATCGTTTATCGTTTTCAATATTTTCTTTTTTCTTATTGTTGTTAACATTATTACGGTGATAATAATGCTCATGTTTATTTGGAATATTTGGGTTATAATCACTGCTGTTATAATATTTATCGCTACTCCTTTTATTGATATTGTTACAACTACCAGAATTATCTTCTTTATCTCTATCTCCTATCTTCTACTTATCTATAATCTGTTTGTCTCTTTTGTCTACCTCCTCTTCGTACTTTTCTCTCTTTCTCCCTCTGTTGTTTATTTCTATTTGTATTTACTCTTTCATTTACTCTATTTATTCTTCAATCTTTCTTTCTCCTAATTCTTACTTCCCTTTCTCTCCCCCTTCGTCTCTTCCTTTCTTCATTATCCCCTTTATTTTCTTCCTAATTGTTTTCTGTTGTTCCCTTGTATCTCCTTCTTTTGTGTTATCGCAATTTCTTTCTCTTTATATAATCAGGTTTTCGTATTAGTCGAAAACTGAAAAAAAAAGATATATAAATGTTAAGAAAAACACTTGTATATTTTTTGTTTTGTTTTGCGTTTGTTTCGTTTGTTTGTTTGTTTGTGTGCGTGTGTATGTGCGTATGTATGCATATGTATGTGAAAAAAAAAAAAAAAAAAGTGATATGACAATCGTATTTAACAAATAAACAAAAAACAATAAAAAAAAAATTCACGAAGTAATAAATAAAAACAAGCAAACAGTTGATAAGGCATCACATTTACTTCTGATAAAGACCTTTGACCTCTGACCCAGAATAAACACACCAGCGTCATCCTCATATATTATTCATCATCTGTTCCCTCTATCACCGTGACCCAAGCCGACCTCACGACATGACCCTTCGTGACCTTGTCTTTTCTACTCTTCTCTCCTCTCCAATTTCGTTTGTTTGTTTTTTGATTGCTTGGTCTTCTTCTTCTGCCTTTTCTTCTTCTTCTTTTCTTTTTCATTATCTTCTTTTTCTTCTTCCTTTTTTTGTTCTTCTTCTTCTTCTTCTTCTTTTTCTTCTTCTTCTTCACCGATCGAAACAAAGAGAAACGGAAAAAAGAGAGAGAGAAAAATGGAGAGAGAGAGAGAGAGAGAGAGAGAGAGAGAGAGAGAAAGAGAGAGAGAGAGAGAGAGAGAGAGAGAGAGAGAG
>NC_051399.1:46122424-46129924 GCF_015228065.2 Penaeus monodon
GAGAGGGGACACGAGGAGAGGTGTGAGGGAGTAAGTGAGGGGAAGAGATAGGGGAGGAGGGGAGGGGTGGAGAGGAGAGAAGAGGAGAGGAGAGGTGAGTAGGGACAGGAGAGGGGAGGAGGGGAGGCAGGGGACGACAGGGAGAGCGAGAGGGAAGAGAGTAGGGGCGAGGGGTGGGAGGGAAGAGAGAGAAGGAAGAGGAAGAGGGGAGAGTGTAGGGAAAAGAGGGAGAGTCAAGGCAAAGAGAGAGAGAGAGAGAGAGAGAGAGAGAGAGAGAGAGAGAGAGAGAGAGAGAGAGAGAGAGAGAAGAGAGAGAGAGAGAGCTGGAGTAGGGAAAGGAGAGGGAGGGAGAGGGAAGAGGAGGGGAGGAGAGTGGAGAGGGGTGTGGGGGGGAGGCGAGCGTGGCACCCAGAATACTGATGCCTCCAACGCTTCTCTCATCAGACTGGCACTCACGTCCTCCCTAAGGTCAGTCATATTAGAGTTTACTCCATACATAATTCCGTCTGGAAATGATCGATTGCATTAAAGGTAAAATGACCACTCGCTCCCGAAGCCGCGTCACGGCGTATCAACAACGAAAGAGAGAGAGAGAGAGAGAGAGAGAGAGAGAGACAGAGAGAAAGAGAGAGAGAGAGAGAGAGAGAGAGAGAGAGAGAGAGAGAGAGAAGAGAGAGAGAGAGACAGAGACAGAGAGACAGAGAGAGAGAGAGAGAGAGAGAGAGAGAGAGAGAGAGAGAGAGAGAGAGAGATAAAAACAAAAAAAGGGAGGGAGGGGGAGATCGGGATAGAGGGAGGAGGTGTGTAAATGTATAGGGGTGGAGGAGTAGGAGGGGGGGGTGGAGGAGAGGGAGGGGTGGAGGAGAGGGAGGGGGGTGGAGGGGTAGGAGGGGGGTGGAGGAGTAGGAGGGGGGTAGAGGAGTAGGAGGGGGGTGGAGGAGTAGGAGGGGGGTGGAGGAGTAGGAGGGGGGTGGAGGAGCAGGAAGGGTGTGTGTGTGTGGGGGGGGGGAGGGGTGTGTTTGAAGCGAGGCTATTTTACGCTCCCGTGTTGTGTATCTGAACGGGTGGAATTCCCAGTCATTGCTTGAGTTCCTGCTTGCTTCGCTCGATCGAGTGCTTGCTTGAGGGCCGGTCATGGTATGTTCTACTAATGCATTTCTCTCTTAGTTATTCTCTCTCTTTTTTTAAAATTTCCCCTTACTTTCATATCATTCTATTACATACAAGCATACTAGCGTGGTTTATTGCAATCACGTGCAAACATTTCCATATTGCAAGTCTTATTTCAGTCTTAAAGGGGTACGGGAGAGGGAAGGGGAGGGGAGGGGGAGAGGGTGCGTGTGTGGAGGAGGGATAGTTGGGGGTATTAGGGGGGGTAGGGTGGTTGGCGATGGAGGGGGGGATAGGGGGGGTAATAGGGAAGGGGGGTGAGAGGGAGGGTAGGTGGAGGAGGGGGGGGAGGAGGCCAGGAAACATACTAAGCATACTAATGTTCTTGGAGGAAAATCACAGACTCGGTTTTCCTGTGAATGTTTTCTTGGTATTTTCTTTAATCGTCTTGATCCTTTTCCCTGTCTTTGTGTTTCTTTCTCTCTCTTTCGTTGTTGTTTTTGATGTGGAAAGAAAATGAATCAGAGAGAGAGAGAGATAGATAGAGAGAGAGAGAGAGAGAAAGAGAGAGAGAGAGAGAGAGAGACAGAGAGAGAGTAAGAGAGAGAGAGAGAGAGACAGAGAAAGAGAGAGAGAGAGAGAGAGAGAGAGAGAGAGAGAGAGAGACGGAGAGAGAAAGAGAGAGAGAGAAAAAAAGCATAATTCTAGTTAATGAATATAGGATTACTCTTCAGCATAAAATATCTTCAAGTTAAAGTAGCTGTAATGTTATTACTTTCGCCGTAGTTGTTACTATCACGGCGACAGCAGCAATAAAATCGTAGAAATAATGAAGCCATTGTTGTTGTTCATTGTTCTTGTAGTTGTTGTTGCAGTTGTAGTTGTTGTGGTTGTAGTTGTTGTAGTTTGTAGTATTTATAGCAGTTGTTGTAGGAGTTGTCGTTGTAACAGTAGTAGTTGCTGTAGTAGAAGTTGTTGTTATTGCTGTAGTTGTAGAAGTTGTAGCAGTTGTAATAGTAATAGCACAAGCAGCAAAAAACAGTTAGCCTGAAAAAAAAATTCTAAAAAAAGGAGAAAAAACGAAGTAGATAAGAAGGCAAGAAAACCCCTCTGCTTCCCCGAAAAAAAAGTAAAAACCTAAAGAGAGAGAGAGAGAAAGAGAGAGAGAGAGAGAGAGAGAGAGAGAGAGAGAGAGAAAGAAAATACAAAGCAAAAAATATATATATACATATAAAATAAAATAAAAAAAACAAACAAACAAACTTACAGGTAAATAAATATATAACAAGAACCAAACAACCCCCCCCCAAAAAAAAAAAAAAAAAAGGAAAAAGAAGCATACATGAAAACAAGAAAAAAAAAGCTTTCTCCCAAAACCCAAACAGCATCCGATCTCACGGAGTCCGGAGAGATCATCCTGGCGCCTCTCCGCAGACCGCAGCATCCCGGCCAGCATCCCCCATCTCTTCTTCATCCTTTTGCAAACCGATCTCCCAAACCTCAAACAGCTTGGGCTAAATTCCTTTCGAAACGCCGCCCGTTTAATCTGCGAAGGAGCAATCTCCATGAAACCCGAAGAACGCGCCCGTCGGCACCACGCTCGGAGGTCGGGACGGAGGAACACCTCGAGGCTGAGAGAGGCCTTGGGGGAGGAACACGAGGAGGAGGAGGAGGAGGGGGAATAGGAGGGGGGGGAGGAGGAGGGGAGGAGGAGGAGGTGGAATAGGAGGAGAGGAGGAGGAGGAGGAACACCTCGAGGCTGAGAGAGGCCTTGGGGAGGAACACGAGGAGGAGGAAGGGGGAAGAGGTGGAGGAGGAAGAGGAGGGGGAGGAGGAGGAGGGTGGAATAGGAGGAGGGGGAGGAGGAGGAGGAACACCTCGAGGCTGAGAGAGGCCTTGGGGGAGGAACACGAGGAGGAGGAGGAGGGGGAAAAGAGGTGGAGGAGGAAGAGGAGGGGGACGAGGAGGAGGTGGAATAGGAGGAGGGGGAGGAGGAGGAGGAACACCTCGAGGCTGAGAGAGGCCTTGGGGGAGGAACACGAGGAGGAGGAGGAGGGGGGGAAGAGGTGGAGGAGGAAGAGGAGGGGGAGGAGGAGAGGTGGAATGGAGGAGGGGGAGGAGGAGGAGGGGGTGGAGGAAGAGGAGGAGGAGGAAGAGGAGGAACACCTCGAGGCTGAGAGAGGCCTTGGGGGAGGAACACGAGGAGGAGGAGGAGGAGGAAGGGGGTAGGAGGAGGAGGAGGAGGAGGAAAAAGAGGAGGAGGAAAATGAGGAACAGCTCGAGGCTGAGGGAGGCCTTGGGGAAGGAATACGAGGAGGAGGAGTAGGGGGAAGAAATGGAGGTGGAAGAGGAGGAGGAAGAGGAGGAGGTGGAGGAGGAGGAAGAGGTGGAATAGGGAGTATTGAGGGCGACAGGAGGAGGAATACGAGGTGGTGGAGGAGGAGGAGGAGGTTAAATACGAGGAGGTAGAGGAGGAGAAAGGGCAGGAAGAAAAAGGAGGAGATGGAGGAGGAAGAAGGGTCAAGAAGAGAAAGAAGAGGAGGAAGGAACAAGAACAGAAAGAACAGGAGAGAACAGGAGAAGAAAAATGAGGAAAGGACAGGAGGAGAAAAAAAGAAGAGAAAGGAAAACGAAGGAGGAGGAGGAGGAGGAGGAGGAGGAAGAGGAGGGGGAAGAGTAGGAAGAGGAGGGGGAAGAGTAGGAAGAGGAGGAGGAAGAGGAGGGGGAAGAGTAGGAGGAAGAGGAGGAAGAGGAGGGGGAAGAGTAGGAAGAGGAGGAGGAAGAGGAGGGGGAAGAGTAGGAAGAAGAGGAGGAAGAAGAGGAGGAAGAGGAGGAAGAGGAGGGGGAACAGTAGGAAGAGGAGTAGGAAGAGGAGGGGGAAGAGTAGGAAGAGGAGGAGGAAGAGGAGGGGGAAGAGTAGGAGGAAGAGTAGGAAGAGGAGGAGGAAGAGGAGGGGGAAGAGTAGGAAGAGGAGGAGGAAGAGGAGGGGGAAGAGTAGGAAGAGGAGGAGGAAGAGGAGGGAGAAGAGTAGGAAGGGAGGAGGAGGAGAGGAGGGAGGAAGAGTAGGAAGAGGAGGAGGAAGAGGAGGGAGAAGAGTAGGAAGAGGAGGAGGAAGAGGAGGGGGAAGAGTAGGAAGAGGAGGAGGAAGAGGAGGGAGAAGAGTAGGAAGAGGAGGAGGAAGAGGAGGGAGAAGAGTAGGAAGAGGAGGAGGAAAAGGAGGAGGAAGAGTAGGAAGGAGAAGGAGGAAGAGGAGGAGGGGAAGAGGGGGGGAAAAGTGGGAAGAGGAGTCGTTTAAAAAGTCGTTTCCTATCTTTGTTAACAAACTCGACGCTCGAAGCGAACACGTATCGCGATACAGCTGGGCATCTCGGAGGAAGAATTAGGAAGAGGAAGAGGAGGCGCAGCAGCTCTCTTTTATCTCTGTCTTTTTTTTGTCTCTCTTTTATTTCTTTTTTTTTTTTTTCTTTTCTCTCTCTTTTTTCTTTTCCTCTTTCTCTCTTCTCTCCTTCTCTCTTCTTCCTCCTCCTTCTCCTCTCTCAATTTTCTTTTTTTCTCTGTTTCCCTCTCTTTTTTTTTCTTTTTATCTGTCTATCCTTTTTTTTTTTTCCTTCCTTTTTCTTTTTTTTTTTTTTCTGTTTATCTCTCTCTTTTTTCTATCTTTCTGTTTTTTTTTTGATTTTTTTTCTCGTTTCTCTATCTTTTCGTTATTCGATTAAATTTTTTTCCCTTTTTTTTTTTCTTTTCTTTTTTTCTCTATCTCTTTTTTTTTTTTTATTTTTTCCTTTTTTTATTTCTTTTATTCTGTTTCCCCCCTTTTTTCTTCCTGTTTGTCCTTTTTTTTTCTTCCTTTTCCCCCTTCTTCTTTTTCCTTTTTTTCTTCCTTCCTTTTCTTCCTTTCTTTTTCTCTCTCTCTTTTCTCTCTCTCTCTCTCTCTCTTTCGTTTCTCTTTCTTTTCTTTGTCTCAGTCTCTTTCTTGGTCTTCCCTCTCTCTCTCATTCGTTTTCCTTATCCTCTCTTTCGTTCTTTCTTTATCCAAATTATTTACTTCCGAGGAATAGGAGGAACAGGAAGATTTTTTTTTGTCTTAGAAAGAAAAAATGTCTTAGAAAAGGGGAAAAAAATCTTAGAAAAGAAAAAAAATCTTAGAAAAGGGGGAAAAAAAAATTTAAAAAAGGGAAAAAAAATCTTAGAAAAAAAAAAAATTTTAGAAAAAAAAAAAAAAATTTAGAAAAGGAAAAAAAAAACTTAGAAAAAAAAAAAAAAATTTTTTAAAAAAAAAAAAAAAAAATTTTAGAAAAAAAAAAAAAAAATTTTAGAAAAAAAAAAAAAAAAAAAATTTTAGAAAAGAAAAAAAAAATTTTAGAAAAGAAAAAAAAAAATCTTAGAAAAGAAAAAAAAATTTTAAAAAAGAAAAAAAAAAAAAATCTTGGGAAAAAAAAAAAAATCTTAGAAAAGGGAAAAAAAAAAATTTAAAAAAAGAAAAAAAAAAATTTGGGAAAAAAAAAAATCTTAAAAAAGGAAAAAAAAATCTTAGAAAAAAAAAAAAAAATTTGAAAAGGAAAAAAAAAAAAAAATCTTAGAAAAAAAAAAAAAAAATCTAAAAAAAAAAAAAATCTTAAAAAAGGGAAAAAAAAAATCTTAAAAAAGGAAAAAAAAAAAATTTGGGAAAAGGAAAAAAAATCTTAGAAGGAAAAAAAATCTTAGAAAAGAAGAAAAAAAAATCTTAGAAAAGGAAAAAAAAAATCTTAGAAAAGGAAAAAAAAATCTAGAAAGAGGAAACAAAATCTTAACAGATAAATCACACAATCTTAGAAAGAAAAAAAATCTTAGAAGAAAGAAAACAACAAAATCATCTAGAAGAAGAAAAAAAATTAGGAGAAAGGAAAAAACATCTTAAAGAAAAAAAAAATCTTTTGAAAAAAATCTTAGGCAAAAAAAATCTTAGAAAAGAAAAAAAAAATCTTAGCAAAAGAAAAAATCTTAGAAAAAGAAAAAAAAATCTTAGAAAAGAAAAAAAATCTTAGAAAAGAAAAAAAAAATCTTAGAAAAGAAAAAAAAATCTTAGAAAAGAAAAAAAAAATCTTAGAAAAGAAAAAAAAATCTTAGAAAAGGAAAAAAAAATCTTAGAAAAGGAAAAAAAAAATCTTAGAAAAAAAAAATCTTAGAAAAGGAAAAAAAATCTTAGAAAAGGAAAAAAAAAATCTTAGAAAAGAAAAAAAAAATCTAAGAAAAAAAAAATCTTAGAAAAGGAAAAAAAAAACTTAGAAAAGAAAAAAAAAATCTTAGAAAAGAAAAAAAAATCTTAGAAAAGAAAAAAAAATCTTAGAAAAGAAAAAAAAATCTTAGAAAAGGAAAAAAAAATCTTAGAAAAGGAAAAAAAAATCTTAGAAAAGAAAAAAAATCTTAGAAAAAAAAATCTTAGAAAAGAAAAAAAAATCTTAGAAAAGAAAAAAAAATCTTAGAAAAGGAAAAAAAAAATCTTAGAAAAGAAAAAAAAATCTTAGAAAAGAAAAAAAAATCTTAGAAAAGGAAAAAAAAATCTTAGAAAAGGAAAAAAAATCTTAGAAAAAAAAAAAAATCTAGAAGAAAAAAAAATCTTAGAAAAGAAAAAAAATCTTGAAAAAAGGGAAAAAAATGTCTTGGAAAAGGAAAAAAAGTTGTCTTAGAAAAGGAAAAAAAAAACTTGGAAAAAAGAGAAAAAAAAGAGGAAAAAATGTCTTCGAAAAGGAAGAATTCTTGTCTTGGAAAAAGAAAACCAATTGTCTTTAAAAAAAAAAAAAAGTTAAAAAAATGTCTTACAAAAGGTAAAAAAAAAAATTGTCTTGGAGAAGGAAAACAGATTGGAAAAGGTGGGAGGAGGGGGGGGGGGCTTTTGTGTTTTCCTTTATTTTGTTCATTTTTTTACGTCTCCATTTCTTCTTCTTCTTCTTCTTCCTCTTCTTCTTCTTCTTCTTCTTCCTCTTCCTCTTCTTCTTCTTCTTCTTCTTCTTCTCTTCTTCTTCTTCTGTCTTTGTTTCTTTTTGTCTTTCCTTTCTCTCGATTTTCGTTCCTTTTTTGCGTTTCCATTACAGTTTATCTTTATTCTCCTCCTCCTCCTCCTCCTCCTTTTCTTCTTCCTCCTCCTCCTCCTTCTCCTTGTCCTTCTTCTTCCCGTGTCATTGTTTCTTTCTGTCTTTCCTTTCTCCTGACTCTCGTCTCTTATTGCGTCTCCATTAGCGTCCATTTTTCTTCTCCTTCTTCTTCTTTCTTTGTCTTTCTGTCTTCTTCCTCCCTGCCTCCTCTCCCTTCTTTTTTTTTTTTTTTTTTTTCTGGCGAAGAAAATTAATTTACTGTTTTCTATTTTCTTTTCTGCTCATGTATATCGTGTTATCTTCTTCTTTCTCGTCTACT
>NC_051399.1:46137424-46144924 GCF_015228065.2 Penaeus monodon
TACTCACTCCAAGAGCATCACAACATGAAAACTACAATTAAGTATCATGCTGTGACCACGGCGGCTCAGACATGAACCTACCGTTAAAAGAAGAAGAATTACTATAATTATCATCATAATTATTATAATCGTTATTACTGCCATTACTTCAACTATCATCATTAATACTATAACTGATAGTATCCCCATTTTCTTTGCTTCTTTTCTCTTTTCCTTCCCTTTATTTCAGATCTCTCTCTTCCTCTTCGCATGGTCCGAAAATGACATTGAAAGGAAGATTAGAGTAAAAAAAAGAGAGAGAGAGAGAGAGAGCGAGAGAGAGAGAGAGAGAGAGAGAGAAAGTGAGAGAGAGCGAAAGAAGAAGAAAAAAGATTTTCCTAATTAGAGAACTCTCCCTGAAGAAATGATAATAATAATAAAAAAAAATCCTTTATGTCTAAAAGAAGAAGAAGAAGAAGGAGAAAGAAAAAGAGAAAGATTCTAAATCTTCCTTGAAGAAAAGAAAAGAAAAGAAAACTGAAGAAAATGTTAATTAAAGGGAAATGATTTAGTTGCAGGTGAGAAGTTGCAAGTTTACAGGAAGTCTGAAATCACGTTTTCGGAAAAGGGGAAGAAGAATGCGGTTGGGGGGGGAGGGGGGGAGTCTTTTCATTTAGGAAGAGGAGGAGGGGATGGGGTTCAATATTTTTTTTTTTTTTTTTTTTAAGGGAGAAAGGGAGTGGAGTAAAGTGTGTGTGTGGGGGGGGTAGGAAGGGGGGGTAGAATGTTTATTTATTTATGTATTTTTTTTTATTATTTTAGATTTTATTATTGTTTTGAGAGGGGAAAAGGGAGTGAAATGGTAGATTTTAAATTGGGGTGAAGGGGGGGGGGGAGGAAAATTGAAAAGTGAAATGGGAGATTCTTTGAAAAGAGAAAGGGAGGAGAATGAAATGAAAGAATCTTTATATAATCTCATACATCTATCGTTTTTTTTTATCTATCATTTTCGAAGGAGAGAGAAAAAAAGCGAAGTCTATTTTATTCCGTGGTGGGGGGGGGGGGGGTCAAAGAGTATAAAATGAGGGGAAAGGCGCTAATAATTTTTTTTCCAGGGGGGGGGTGGGGGGTAGAATGGAAGATAACTGGAAAGATGGAAGATAATGGATAAGATAGGAGAAAAAAAAGAGGGAAAAGGAAGAAGAAAGAAGGAAAATAAAAGATTTGCGAAGATGGAAAAAAAAGCAATTTTTATCAGGGATTATTATTTTTTTTTTTTTTTTTTTTTTTTGAGTGGGGGGTAAAAAAAAAATATATCGGATTTGGAGGTTGAAATAAGTAATATTTTTTTACGTGTGTGAGGGTGATGGTAGTAGTAAAATCGAACAGCTTTTTTCCTTTTTTTTTGGGGGGGGGGTGGTGAGGGGTCCAAATATTTTTTTTTTTTCCAAAGGGTGAAGGGGTAAAATAAGAAAAAAAAAATCTCCCTTTTCTTGAAGGAAGAATGTGTGGTGAAAGGGCTTTAGGGGGGGGAGGGTAGGAAAAAATATTTTTTGGAGGGAAAAGGTTTGAAAGTTTCATTTATTAATTAATTTATTTGCATATTTATTTTCCTAATGGGGGTGGAGAACAAAGGGGGCGAAATATTTTTTTTTTCTTCAGGGGGAGGCGAAGGGAAGGGAAAGGGGGTCCTTTTCAGGGAAGGGGAGGAGTTAATTAAGATTTTTCTCTCTTTTTTTTCCTTTCTTTCTTTCTTTCTTTCTCTTTCATTCTTTCTTTCTTATTTTCTTTCTTTCTCTTTTTCTTTCTTTCTTTCGTTCTTTCTCTCTCTCTCTCTCTCTCTCTCTCTCTCTCTCTCTCTCTCTCTCTCTCTCTCTCTCTCTCTCTCTCTCTCTCTCTCTCTCTTTCTTTCTGCCCTTCTTTTTTGTCGTCATGAAAGGAAGGGGAGGGAATGTCTTGGGAAACGAAAATAATATACACACACATATATATATATATATATATATATATATATATATATATATATATATATATATATATATATATATATATATATCGAAATCGTTTTTATTTTATTGATTAGATTTCTTTTAATTAAATCTTATTTATGTTATTGCTATTGTCATTATACTTATTACTACTATTATTACTGTCAACGTGAACATTGTTGCAATCATCATCATCATCATCATCATCACATCCCCACCATTATCATTATCATCATCATCATTTTCATTATCACATTTCCACCATTATCATTATCACCTGCATCACCTTCACCTCATTCTCATTTTCATTACTAGTAACACCGTTATTCCTGATACTGTTATATCATCCTCGTTATCACTCTACTTCAACAAAACTTTTTAAAAATCTACATCAGTTGCAAAACCGGATATCAATCAATCATGAAACTTCCTTTTCATTTTAATTCCTTGAATCATTACTCTCATAAAATACAGATCAATGAAACGAAAATTCATTCATGATTTCCTTTCCTCGTTCATGACTGTTTACTACTGATCTTAAGACGTAAATAAAACAACACAATAAATAAATAACAAGTTCATTACTATCCAGAAATATGGACCATTAAAAGAACGATCCATTCATGATTCTTTTTTATATGAATGACTATTTACTACTAAATCTAGTAGACCATTTACTACTAAAAGTAAATAAAACAACGCAGTAACTAAATAAAAGTCTAACAGAGGTCTAAAGTTGTTGCTAAGTGGGAGTGGATCCTTTTGTCTTAACAGCCTTCTTAAAGATGCTCAAAGCTGAACTTTTTTCTACCAAGAAGAGAGAGAGAGAGAGAGAGAGAGAGAGAGAGAGAGAGAGAGAGAGAGAGAGAGAGAGAGAGAGAGAGAGAGAATGAGAGAGGGAGGAAGAGAATGAGAGAGGGAGGGAGACAGAGACAGAGAGAGACAGAGACAAACAGACAGAGAGGGAATGAGGAAGAAACAAAGGAAGAAAAAGAAAAAAAAAACAGATGAAGCGTTCCATATATTAAAAAAAAAACACACTCGAACAAACAAGAAACAAAAAACAGAGAAAAAGTAAATAAGAAAAAAATAAGAAAATAAGAAACAAGGAAGAGATAGAAAAGGTGGCAGAGTTAGTGTTGTGAAGGAGAGTTACGGTACAAGAACTAACTTAGCAGTTTGAGTTACTTGTTCAGCCCGGGGTAGAGCAGGAATTTTTGGCCGGGAAATTAAGGCGATGAGAGAGGAGAGAAGAAGGTGGAGGAAGGGGGGAATAAAGGAGAGGAGGAGGGCAAGGCGTAAGAAGGGGGGAATAAAGAAGGAGAGGAGGAGGGCAAGGCGTAAGAAGGGGGAAATAAAGAAGGAGGGGAGGAGGGTAAGGCGGAGGATGGGTGAGATAAGGGAGAAGAGGAAGAGAGAGGAAGGTGGAGGAAGGGAGAATAAAGGAGAGGAGGAGAGAGGAATGTGGAGGATGGATGGAATAAGGGAGAGGAGGAGGAGGGAGGAGAGAGGAAGGTTGAGGATGGATGGAATAAGGGAGGAGAGGAGGAGAAGAGAGGAAGGTGGAGCATGGGTGCAATAACGGAGAGGTGGAGGATGAGAAGAGGAGGGGAAGGTGGAAGAGGGGTGGAGTGAGGAATCCCCCCCCCCTCTCCCAACTCCCTCTCTTCTCCGTCTGCCAGTACCCCCCCCCCCCCACCCACTCCTTCACCCTCTCTCTTTCTCACTCGAAATGCATTTCAATATCTGCTTCTGGCCATTAATATTTTTCTTTCCACTCTTGGATATCTTCACTGACAAATTGCTAAGCGATTAAAAAAAAAAAAAAAAAAAAAAAAAAAAAAACTTTTCTCTTTTCGCATCAAACGTTTCAAACTTGGAAACCGTTTGCGACAAAGTTCTTTTTTGTGTTTTGAAGGTTCGCGGGTCGGTGGGGGGTGGGGGGATTAGGGTGGGGGGGGGTGGGGGTATGAGGGTGGTGGGGAAGGGGTGGGGTGGGAGAGTAGGAGGGGGGGAAGGGGGAACCGGGTGATGGAAGGGGCAGGGAAGGGGAGATGGAAGAAAGTAGGGGAGGAGGGAGAAAAGGAGGAAGGGGAGATGGAAGAGGACGGGGGAGAGAGGTAGGTAGGGGAGATGGGATAGGAGGAGGGAGGGAAAAGGGAGGAGGAGATGGAAGAGGAGGGGGAGACGGGAGAGGAGGAGGGAGAGAAGAGGAAGGAGGAGGTGAAAGGAGAGGAGGAGGGAGGGGAGAAGAGGGAGATGAGAGAGAAGAATGAAGAAGAGAGGGAGGAGAGAGGAGGAAGGAAGGAGAGGATGGGCGTCGGGGAACCAGGGAAGTTAAGAAAGAGGAAGAGAGGGAGAGAGAAGAAGTTAGAGAGGGAGTTGCAGGGTGGCGTAAGAGGGGAAGAAGAGGGAAACGGGGGAGGGGAGAAGGGAGATAGGAGAGGGGAATGGGGAGAGAGAGAGGGGAAGAAGGGGAGAGGAGGAGGGGAGAAGGGAGATAGGAGACGTGAAAGGGGAGAGGGAGAGGGAGGAAAGGGAAATGGAGAAGGGGAGAAGGAAGATAGCAGAGGGAAAAGGGGAGCGGGGAGAGGAGAGAGGGAAGGAGGGAGGAGAGAGAGGAAAGATAAGAGAGGAGAGGGGAGAGAAGAGAGAGAAGAGGAGAGAGGGGAGAGAGAGAAGAGGAAAGTAAGAGAGGATATGTGCTAAAAGCTGAGAGAAGATGAGCATGTTAGGCGAGAAGACCGAGGAGAGTGGTTAGGGGAGAGGGTGATTCCTATGTTGTTCTTAGGCGATGCGTGAGTACTCTCTCGAATAACGTTCCTGTCTTGCAATTCTAACTTTTTCTGATCAATGTTTTCGGAGGAATAGTGTTGGCGAGAGGGCCGGGGCGGGGGGGGGGGTTGGAAGGAAGCTGGAAAGGAAAGAGAGAGAGAGAGAGGAGAGAGAAAAAAGGGAAGAGGAGCTGGTGATGAAGGAACGACGAAATAGGTGGTTATAGATAGATTGAGAGAGAGAGAGAGAGAGAGAAAGAAAGAGAGAGAGAGAGAGAGAGAGAGAGATAGAGAGACACCTTTGATATCTGACGTAGAGACGAGAAGACAGACATACAGACAGACAGAGAGAGAGAGAGAGATAGATAGATAGATAGATAGATAGATATATAGAGAGAGAGGATGTTAGAGAGACATATGGAGAGAGAGAGAGAGAAGCAGACACACAGCATCACATGCGATTATATTTTACATGCTGTGAATAACCATCTCCTCTTGATCACTCTCTTCTTATTTATTTATCATACTCTCTCTCTCTCTCTCTCATCACACACACACACAGACACACACACACACACACAGACACACCACCACACACACTCCACAACACCATATATAGTAATATTATTATATATATATATATATATATAGTATATATATCTATATATATATATATATATTATATTATTATATATATATATATATCCCTAATTATGTTCAGATGAAAATATTGTAAGCGACCTTCAGATGACAGTAACAGAACTGTATTTTACCTCAAATGCAACTCTCACTGCAACGCAACAGTAATTGCATCATTAACCTGAAACGAGAGAACGAAAGTGACATAGTTCTCTGCTTGCTTCTCTTCCATTTTCTTTTAATTCATTTTCTTCTATTCCCTCTCATCGTTTCCTCCTATTCTTTCTCCGTCAATCGCTCTTTTTTTATGTTTAACCCTTTTTTTTGTTTTTATTTTCCTTTCTTTCTCTCCTCCTCTCCTTTCTCTTTCTCCCATTCCCCCCTTTCCTTCTTCCATCCTTCTTCCCTCATCCGTCCCTATTATCTCTCCCATTCTATTCTTCCCCAATCCTTCGACTCTCTTCCTATTCTCATCCTCTTTCCTCTCCTTTCCTTTCTCTTCTCTTCCGTAATCCTCCTTATCCTCTCCTTCTCCCTTACCCCCACTTTCTCTTCTATCTCCATCTCATCCCATCTTTTTTTTATCTCTCTCCTCTTTCTTCTTTTCCCTCTCTTCTCACCCTCATTCCTTCCTCCCTCCTCCTGTCCTTATCTCTATCCTCCTCTCCTCACCTTCTCCTTCTCCTTCTTCTCTCCCTCCTTCTTCCTCCCCCTCCTTCTTCCTCCTCCCTCTCTTCTCTTCTCACCTTTTCCTTCCTACTCCCTCTTCTCTCCTTCCCCTTTTCTTCCATCTTCCTCTCTCCTCATTCCCCTCTCCTCTTCACCCCCTTCCTTCCTTCCTCCTTCCTCCATTCCTCCCTTTCTTCCTCCTTCCCCCTTTTCTTCCTCCTTCCTCCCCTCCCCCCTTCCTTCCTCCTTCCTCCCCTCCCCCCTTCCTTCCTCCTTCCTCCTTCCCCCCTTCCTTCCTCCTTCCTCCCCTCCCCCCTTTCTTCCTCCTTCCTTCCCCTCCCCCCTTTCTTCCTCCTTCCCCCCGTTCTTCCTCCTTCTCCCTCCCCCCCTTCGTCTCCTTCCTCCCCCTCCCGCCTTTCTTCCTCTTCCTCCCCTCCCCCCTTTTCTTCTCCTTCCTCCCCTCCCCCCTTTCTTCCTCCTTCCTCCCCTCCCCCCTTCCTTCCTCCTTCCTCCCCTCCCCCATTTCTTCCTCCTTCCTCCCTCCCCCCTTTCTTCCTCCTTCCTCCCCTCCCCCCTTTCTTCCTCCTTCCTACCATAAACCGTTCTTTCCTCCTTCCTCCCCTCCCCCTTTCTCCTCCTTCCTCCCCTCCCCCCCTTGTCTTCCTCTTCCTCCCCCCCTTTCTTCCTCCATCCTCCCCTCCCCCCTTCTTCCTCCTTCCTCCCCTCCCCCCTTTCTTCCTCCTTCCTCCCCTCCCCCCTTTCTTCCTCCTTCCTCCCCCCCCCATTCTTCACTCCCTTCCTCCCATCCCCCCTTCTTCCTCCTTCTCCCCTCCCCCCCGTCTTCCTCCTTCCGCCCCCCTTCTTCCTCCTTCCTCCCCCCCCCCTTTTCCTCCTTCCTCCTCTTCCCCCCTTATTTCTTCCTCCATCCTCCCCTCCCCCCTTTCTTCCTCACTCCCCTTCCGCCCCCACCCTTTCTTCTCCTTCCTCCCCTCCCCCCTTTCTTCCTCCTTCCTCCCCCCCCCTTTCTTCCTCCTTCCTCCCCTCCCCCTTTCTGTTCCTCCTTCCTCTCTTCTCTTTACCCTCTCTTCCTCCTCCTCCCCCCCTCCCCCCCCAAGCGTGCGGTCGGCGGCGGGGGGGAGGGGGGGTCGAAACCTAGGTACGATCTGGCCCTCTCATCTCTCATCTCTCTAATCACCCACGGACACTAATTATGCCAAAGTTACATTTATATTTCTGACATCGTAAATGGGTTTCTTCCACTTCCTTCTTCCTCTTCTATCCTCTTCTATTCCCTTCTTTCGTGTTCTTATTTTTTTTCTCTCTCTCTCGTTCTCCATCTTGATTTCCTTTCGTTTTTTTTTTTCTTTCTTTCTCTTTTGTTCTCTATCTTGATTTCCTTTCGTTTTTTTTATCTTCTTTTTCATCTGTCTTCTTCTCTCTTTTTATTCTAC
>NC_051399.1:46157424-46159924 GCF_015228065.2 Penaeus monodon
TGGAGGGGTGGAGGGGGAGGGGGAAAGGGTGGAGGGGGAAGGAGGGGGAGGGGGAGGAAGAGGAGGGGGGGGGAAAGAATGGGGATGAAAAAGGGATAGGGAGGGGAAGGGTGAAAGAGTGAGATCGAGGGATGAGGTGGAGGGGGAGGGTTAACGAAAGGGGGAGGGGGAGGAGGGTGAAAGTGTGGGGTGAAGAAATGAGGGGGAGGGGGAGGAATATGGCGAAAGAGGGGGATGGAAAGGGGAGGGTGAAAGAAGGAGAAATAAGGTTAAAAAAAGGAAGAAAGGGGAGGCAGGGAAGGAGAGAAAGAGGGAGAAGGAGAGAAGGATAGGATATGTCTGTAGAGAAGGAAAAAACGCGGAGAAGAAAGGAGAAAGAGAGAGAGAAAGGAAGAAATTAGAAACAGAGAGCTAGAAAGGAATGGTAAAGAAGAAGGGGGATGAAAGAAGGGCGAAAGAGAGAGAGAGAGAGAAATGGAAGAATTTAGAAATAAAGAACTAGATATATGGTAAAGAAGTGGGGAATGGAAGAAAGGAGACAGAGAGAGGGAGAGAGAAAGGAAGGAATTAAGAACAGGGAGATAGAGAAAAGACAATAAGAAAGAGGGACGGTGAGAGAAGGGAAAAAGATAAGGAGATAAGGGTATTAGGAGAGATAAGAGGGGAGAGGGAGATATATTTGGCGGGGGGGAGGGGTAGGAAATACTAATAATTCAGTTTATAGCAATAATAAAAAATGTATGCAAATATTTACCCACTTGTAAATAACAAAATGGCAATAAATAGAAAAAAAATAATGAGGATAAATTATGATATTAATAATGCATAAATTGTAATTGGAATGAAATAAAAATGTACTTTTATGAGAGTAATTTTTATGATAATCATATATCATTTTCCGTTCTTGTTCATAAGTATATTAATAATAACAATGATAATCATAATAATAACGATAATAATATCTATACTAATAATTTGATAACGATAATGATAAAAATAATAATGATAATAACAATGATAACAATAATTATAATAACAATAATAATAACAATAGCAATAATGATAATAATAATGATAACAATAAAAAGAACCACGGAATAAATAAAAGTTAAAAGAAAGGTAATTTCGACATCACTTCCTCTCCAACACCATCCTTCTCCCCCCCCACCACCACCACCTACTCATCCCCCAACCGTGCACCTTCTCCCCCTCCTCCCCTCCTCCCCCCTTCACACTCTTCCCCCAACCTTACCCCCTCTCCTTCATCCCCCTCTCCATCACCTCGTGCCCCCACCTCCCAACTTCCCCTCATACCCCAACCCCTTTCCCCACCTCGTCAACATTCCCCACCCACACATCCACCCCCTTTCCTCCCCACCTCCCCCACCCAATCACTTTCCTCCCCACCTCCCACACCTACTCTCCTTCCTCCTCCCCACCTCCTACACCCACGCTTCCCTCTTCCCCACCCCCTATCTCTACCCACTCTCCTCCTCCCAATCCCCCCACCTCCCCCACCACCCACCCCTCCCCATCCCCACATCCCCACCCTCCCTCCCTCTCCCCACATCCCCCACCCACCTTTCCCCACCTTCCCCAACCTCCCCAACCCCCATTCCCCAGCCTCACTTTCGGATCCACCTCTTCGCTCCCTATTCAGTCTCAAGCAAAATACCTCCCGTTTGATGGTGGCATTTAAGAGGCTAGCTTATGAGAAAACATTGTCGCAAAAACGTTTTGAGTATTTTGAAACCCGACAGACTAAGTCCGAGCCGACGGTGGGCTGAGGGAGATGGTTATCTATTTGTTTGTCTGTTTGTTTGTTTGATTTGTCTTTTTTTTTTTTTTTTTTTTTTTTTTTTTTTTTTTTTTTTTTTTTTTTTTTTGTCTTCATGAGGTGTTTACATCGTTTCCCCATTCATTCCTTATTATCATTTATCTTTCTATACTTTCTCTTATTTCCTTATTATATATATATATATATATATTATTTTATTATATTTTTTTTACTTGTTTTTCCTCTCCATTGCATGAAAATATTCATTTTTGTCTGCTTACATAATTTACGTTTATCTTAACACACTTCTCTTTGCTATTTTCAAATCACAGGTTAATGCTATACAATGGCTGTCAAGTTCCTTCCTCGCTGGCCAATTCTGGTCGCGGCAGGACTGAAGGGGATAAAACCTCGCCCGAAACGTTCATTAGAAAGTAGATTACAGAGGAAAGAAGTGTGTTTATTATTAGTTTATGATGTATATTGTGGATTAAACAGATGGATGGGACGGATGTTGTTAAAGGAAGGGGGGAATGATTTAATATTGTTTTTATTACTATTGTTTTTTATCATCATTTATGCTGTATTTATTTTTTTATTAGTTGATGTGCTAAATAAAAAAGATAAAACCAAATCGAGAAAGTAATAAAGATAGATGATAAAGATACAGAATGCTACGAATTAGAGAGAAAAAAAAATTGTCAAAATATTCTAGATTAGAGA
>NC_051399.1:46164924-46172424 GCF_015228065.2 Penaeus monodon
ATAGCAGTAATAATAATGAAGAAAATATAAATAATGACAACTTTAACAATAATAGTAAATATGTTAATAGTGTTAATGATAACAATAATAGTAACAAAGAAAATACCAATAATGTTAACGATAACAACGATAACGTTAATGATAATAATAATGATAATGACAATGATAACGAAAATGCCTATGATAATTATGACTATGATAATGACTATGATAACTAAAAAAAAAGATAAAAATTATAACTAAAAAAGATAAAAAGATAAAAAAAAGATATGCCTTGTCTTCCTTTTTCATTTTGATAATATATTATCGGCAAAATAATAGATAGATATAATAGATAAATAGATAAATAAACTATACAAAGATGAAGAATTGTTATAAGAACAAGAAACGGAGGAAGAAAAGAACAAAAAGAAAGAGAAGAACATGAAGAAGAAGATAAAGAAAGAGAAAGGTGATGATGATGAAGACGAAGAAGAAGAAAAGTGACGAGGATTTGAAGAAGATAAAAAGAAGATAAAAAGAAGTAAGAAGCAGATGAGGAAGAAGAAGGAGGAGCAGAAGAAAAAGGAAAAGATAATAAAAGAAAATATGAAGAAAAAGCAGACGAAGAAGAAGAAAGAGGAGAAGAATGAAAAGAAGATAACGAAGAAGAAAAAAAGAAGAAGCCAAGAAGAAAAAAGAAATAAAAACGCAATCAAAAAGTTTTTTTTAAGAAAATTATATCAGTATGTGACAAAACGGAAAAATATATTCCATGGGAGGAATGAGAACAGGAAAAATAGAGCCAAAAATAAAAAAATAAAACAATTATTTATACATATCTATGATAGTGTACATTCTCAAATGTAAAAACAAAAGAAGAAAAAAAAGTAAAAATAAAAATAAGTAAATAAAAAATCAAATAATAATAGTAAATCTGAACTGAATCATCGATAATTTTCCGAAACTTAATCATCTTGTCAATCAAACACAACTTTCCCGAGACACACTGCAGAAGTAATTGAAGTAGAGGTCGTCTGCATTGTTTATATATATATATATATATATATATATATATATATATATATATATATATATATATATATATATATACAAAATATATTTATAATAATATATATATATATATATATATATATATATATATATATATATAGTGTTGTGTTTATTATAACTACAAACATATATATAATAATCATCACACCACACCACACACACACACACACACACACACACACACACACACACACACACACACACACACACACACACACACACACACACATATATATATATATATATATATATATATATATATATATTATGTGTGTGTGTATATATTTATATATTTACTTATATTTATATTTATATATTCATTTATTCATATATTTATATAATTCCTGTAATAATGATGATAATAACGATGATAATGATAAGTATAAATCTTCAAGATAATAATGATAAAGATGGTAATGATAAACATGATGATAGTTATGAAAACGTCGATACCTGTGATAATGCACTAAATGTTTTTAACTAGTTAGTCCTAAAATATGTAACACTCTGAACAAAACACTCTGTACATCTTTGAACAGCATTGAACACGGTCTGAACACCAGTGAATAGCCTGGAACACAATCTGAACAGTTTTGAACATCATTATACAGCCTTGATCACCGTCTGAACAACTGTGAACATCAGTGAATAGAATTGATCACCGTCTGAACATCTCGGAACATCACTGAACAGATTTGAATACCGTCTGAACATCTGTGAACATCAATAAACAGCCTTGAACACCGTCTGAACAACTCTAGATATCACAGAACAGCTTTGAACATCCCTCAACCTCTTTGAACAAGCAGACCGACAGACCCGAGGCAGATCAACGTCTGGAGGTCGGGAGGCAGAGGAGGAGAGGCAATTGCGGGATCTTTTTTTACTTATTTACTCAAGAAAATTAGATTTACTCTAGAAATGAAGGCTGGAAGAGACGCCTGGTGAAATTAAACCCGTTTTGGAGGATTTTTTTCTTTCTCTCTCTCTATCTCTCTCTCTGTCAATTTCTTTTTTTTTTCTTTTCTTTTTCTTTCTCTCTCTTCTTTCTCTCTCTCTTTCTCTCTTCTATCTATCTATCTATCCATCTCTCTCTCTCTCTCTCATCTATCTATCTATCTATCTATCCATCTCTCTCTCTCTCTCTCTCTCTCTCTCTCTCTCTCTTTCTATCTATCTATCTTTCTATCTGTCTATCTATCTATCTATCTCTCTATCTATCGGTGTTTACCTAAAAGGTAACACCGGCACTCTCCGTGGAAAGGAACTGGGGACCCTACCACGTACTCACTCCAAGAGCATCACAACATGAAAACTACAATTAAGTATCATGCTGTGACCACGGCGGCTCAGACATGAACCTACCGTTAGAAAAAAAAAAAAAAAAAAAAATATATATATATATATATATATTTATATATATATATACATATATATATATATATATATATATATATATATATATATATATGGTAAGGTGATTTTCTTCTGCATTAGAAAAATAATTAATACTAATATCAATGATGATAGGATTAGTAGTAATAATAATCATTTGATGATAATAATGATAATAATAATAATAATAATAATAATAATAATATTATTATTATTATTATTATTATATTATTATTATATAATTATAATAATAAAATAGTAATAGTAATAATAATAATAATAATAATAATAATAATAATAATAATAATAATAATAGTAATAGTAATAACTGTGATCACACTACTACTACTACTACTACTATAATAATAATAATAATAATAAAGAACATTATAATGATTATGATCACGATGATGTCAATCATAATATTATCAATATGATGATAATAACGATCAAAATTATTATGATAATAAAAATAGTAATAATGATAATAATAATAATAACAATGACAACAACAACAACAAAAACAATAATAAGAACAACAACAATGATAAAACACTGATAATAATAATGATAATGACAACAACAGCAATAATGATAATGATTATAATGATAATAATGATAATGGTAACAACAACAGCAATAATAATAATAACAACAACAGCAACAACAACAAAACAACAACAACAACAATAATAATAATGATAATAATAATAATAATAATAGTAATAATAATAGTAGTAATAATAATAATAATAGTAATAATAATAGTAGTAATAATAATAATAATAGTAATCTTCTTTTAACGGTAGGTTCATGTCTGAGCCGCCGTGGTCACAGCATGATACTTAATTGTAGTTTTCATGTTGTAATGCTCTTGGAGTGAGTACGTGGTAGGGTCCCCAGTTCCTTTCCACGGAGAGTGCCGGTGTTACCTTTTTAGGTAATCATTCTCTCTATTTTATCGGGGCTTGGGACCAGCACTGACTTTTAGGCTGGTTTGGCCACCCAGTGGCTGGGTAGGCAATCGAGGTGAAGTTCCTTGCCCAGGGGAACAACGCGCCGGCCGGTAACTCGAACCCTCGAACTCAGATTGCCGTCGTGGAAGTGTTGAGTCCGACGCTCTAACCATTCGGCCACCGCGGCCTTGGCGATCATGTGCTTCCATGATTTTTTCTTGGCAATTTAGAGCGGTGGTTTGCCATTGCCTTCCGCCCGGTGTTTTTATCGAGTCACCATCTCTATTTACCCGGCACTGACTTGGGCTGGCTTGGCCACCCAGTGGCTAGGCAGGCAATCGAGGTGAAGTTCCTTGCCCAAGGGAAACAACGCGGCGGTCGGTGACTCGAACCCTCGAACTCAGATTGCCGTCGTGACAGTCTGGAGTCCGACGCTCTAACCATTCGGCCACCGCGGCCCCCATAATAGTAATAATGATGATAATAATAATAATAATAACTACATGAACTTAGTATCTAGGCTGGAAATTAAACGTTTTGTCAGTTTTAACTTTAATCCGAACCATAATTGTCGATATGATAGCGTTAATGCACGGCAATCATGGACGCTCTTGCCTTCAAATGCAAATGCAACCAAAAAATATAGTATAAATAGATGAAAATAACTTTTTTTTTTTTTTTTTTTTTTCCTTTTTGGAATTGAAGAAAGAGAGATGAAGAAAAGCGACAAATGGAATAGTGAATAATGAAAGAAAAATGATGGATGGAAGAAAAACAAAGAGGAAAATAATGAAGAGAAAGTAAAAATGAAACAAAAAGAACAAAAAAGAGATGAAAAAAAGAAGAGCAAATCTTAGATAAAGAGGAAATCAAAGTCCACAGGATAAGCGACTATAAAATAAAAAAGAAAGAACGAACGAAAAAGAAAAAAGAAAAAAGAAAAAAAAAAAACGCGCGCAATAAGAAAACACTAAAATAAATGATAATAATAAAAAGATAATAATAATAATAATGATAATAATAATAATAATAATAACAACAGCAAAACAAGATGGTTGCCCCGCCCTCGCTCCCCAACCGGGCCAGATCTCATCAGTTCACATTTCCTGAAGCAGTGAGCAGACGCTACTCAGTCTACTCTTCAGGCTTATCTCGAGCAGGAACGACGGCCAACTCCCTGGAAGAAAGCCAAGGTACAGGAGTATCCTTTCCTCAAGAAAAAGAAAATAAGATCCTAACTTCCCGACCTACTTCCCCAGCATCGAACTTGGGAGAAGACACGGCGAAGGTAGTGAAGAGAGAGTTATTTTTTCTTCTCTTGACAGTCATCTCTTCTGCGATAAACACTTGGGACTTCAGAGAGGATCAGTCGATTGAAATCCTCCTCTGTTTAGGACCAGAAACAAGAAAATTATTTGTGAAACTCTCTGGGAATAGCGGGCGTTGGAGTGGCATTAGAGCAACGAACAAAACAGGTAGAAGAACGTGATTGATACACTGTTGAGAATCGTCATTGATATCTAAATAGCCAGCGTCCCACAAGGTAGTGTACTGTGGCCTCTTCTGTGAAATATGATGATTATAAGATAATGATAATGATAGTATTGATAATCATACTAAAATTGATGAGGATAACGATAATGATAATACTAAGGAGGGTAGCGTTGATAATCAGGATGACAATAACAGTATTGATGATACAATATCAATAATAATGATAATAAGGACAACGATGGTAATGATAGTAATAATAATAACTGACAGTCATGACAATAATAATGAGAATAATAATAAAGATAATAATAATAGCATTAATAATATTTTCACTGATAGTAATAGCAATAATGATAGTCATGATAATAGAAATAGTTATGATAATGATAATGATATTAAGAGAATAATAAAAATAACATCAGTTACAATAACAATAGTAATAACAACGAGAATCATAATGATAATATTATAATGATATAATGACAATAATAATAGTAACCGTAATTTGGAAAATGATAGTGGTATGATAATAATGATAATGAAGTAATAATAATAGTAATTATAATGGCAATAATGATAATAATAATGATAGGGATAATATTAGTAGTAGCAATGAGGATAATTACAGAAATAATGATAATAGTCAAAAATGCAACCAGTACTAGTCATCATGGTATTCGTAATAGAGATAATGATCATAATAATAATAATAATGATAATAATGGTTATTATCATTGTTATCATCATCGTTATCATAATGATAATGGTGATAATGATAATGATAATAATGATAATGATGATGATGAGGATGATGATAATAGAAATAATATAATTATAACAACAACTGATAATAATTATAACGAATAATATAAATAATAATAAATGATAAATACAAGTATTTGCATATATAATATATATATAATATATATATATATATATATATGAATATAATAATATATATAAATAAAAATATACACAATATATATACTAATATAATACACTACATATTTCATATTAAAATATATAATATAATATATATAATAAATAACACAACGCACACAAACACACACTACACAAACACAACACAACATAACAACCACAATATATATCTATATATAGATACATATATATATATATATCTAAATATATATATATATATATATATATATATATATATAAACATACATAATATATATATATATAATATATATATATATATATATATATATATATATATATATATATATATATAATTCAACAGCCACAACAGGAAGAATAATTACCTCTCAATTACAGAGGCAACCGACCATCTCTGCAGCTGCCTGGAACGAGGAATCAGGCAGAGGATGTTGGATGGCAGAGGCACGAGATAAAGATGGAGGGACTGATGGAGGGAAAGAGGGAAGGAGGGAGCTATCGCGAGATGAGGGTGGAGGGAGGGTTGGAAAAGGAGGGGGGAGAGGGAGGGAGGGAAGGGGAGAAGGGGAGGAAGGAGTGTTGGAAAAAGGGGAGATGGAGTGAAGGAGGGAGCTGTCGCGAGATGGGGGTGGAGGGAGGGGAGGAAAAGGGGGAGAAGGAGGGGAGGACGAGAAGGGAGAATGAGGCAAGGACGGGAAGAGGAGGAGGGAGAGGAGGGAAGGAAGGATGGGAAAGGGAGGAGATGAAGTGGGAAAAGGAAGAAGAGGAAAGGAAAGACGGTGGGATATTGGTAGGAGGAGGAGGAGGAGAAGGGAAAAAGCGTAGAAGGGGAGGGAGGGGGAGACAGGAGGATGGAGGAGCGGTCCTTGGATTGGATAAAGGGAGGGAAAGGGACAGATGGAAAGGGAATAATGGAGGTCTAAAAATTCAGAAGAAGGGAAGAACAAGAGAAAAAAAAATTGGAACGAGAGGGGGTGATAAAGAAAAGAGAGAAAAAAAAAGATATAAGGGAGTTGGAGGCGGGAGTAAAAGAAAACTAAAGAGCCTCTGAAGAATATGGAGAAAGAGAAAGAGAAAGAGAAGAGAGAGACAACAAAAAATACAAGAAGGAAGGAACAGGAACGAAACCGGATAAGAGAAAAACTTTGAAGTGCAATGAGATAAAAAGGGAAAAAAAAGGAGAGAGAGAGAGAGAGAGGGGAAGGGAAGAGAGAAAGGAAGGGATGAACTTAAAAAAAAAAAAAAAAAAAAAAAAAAAGGGAGAGAGAGAAAGAGGAGATAGAGAAGAGTGGAGGGGATAGACTTTAAAAAAAGGGGGAGGGGGGGGGTATTTTAGGAGGTCGTAGGTTATGGCAGGATATTAATGTGACTCGAACGACTCGAAGTAGCGGGGACCGAGTCAGGTTATGGGAGCCTTCTGTGCATTTATGTAAATTGCTAATGATATGGTTTTAGTCACTTAAGGTTAATATCTATTCGCATTATGCATAATAATCGAGATAAAAAGGACGTTAGAAGCCAGGAAAAGAGAGAGAGAGAGAAAAAAAATATATATATATATTTATTCATATATCCTTCTACGTTTCCTAACCCCCCCCCCCCTTCCATGTCCCCTATTTTCCCCCTTGCCTCGACCCCTACACCCACCCCCCCTCCCCCACCCCTTTCGTCTCAACCGGAAATA
>NC_051399.1:46182214-46186297 GCF_015228065.2 Penaeus monodon
CCCGGTGAACGGCGGGAGGAAGAGGAGGAGGAGGAGTGAAGGGGGAGGGGACAGGAAGAGGAGGATGAGGAGTGAAAGAGGAGGAGAAGGAGTGAAGGGGGGAGGACGAGGAGGAGGAGGAGGAGGAGGAGGATGCGTGAACGGGGGGAGGAAGAGGGAGGAGGAGGACTGGTGTGAACGGGGGAGGAGAGGGAGGAGGAGGAGGAGGATGGAAACGGGTGGGAGGAAGAGGAGAAATAGGAGGAGGAGGAGTGAACGGGGGAGGGGGAGGAAGAGGAGAAATAGGAGGAGGAGGAGTGAACGGGGAGGAGAGAGAGAGAGAGAGGAGAGGAGAGGAGGATAGGACGAGAGAGGCCGAGAGATGGAGAGAGAGAGAGAGGAGACCGAGAGCCGATTGAGAATTGCGAGGCGAGGAGTGAAGGGGAGCGGAGAGGAGGACGACAGAGAAGATGAGGAAGGAGAGGAAGATGAGGGGAGAGAGGAAGAGAGGAAGAGAGAGACGAGAGAGAGAGGAGAGATCGAGATTGCGGGAGAACTGTTGGGCGACATGAGAGAGAGAGATTGAGAGAGAGAAGAGAGAAAGAGAAAATGAGGAGGGAGACGAGAGAGAAGATGAGAGAGACGAGAAGAGAGTGAGAGAGAGAGAGAAGAAAAGAAAGAGAGGAGAGAGAAGACGAGAGAGGAGAGAGGAGAGAGGAAGAGAGGGGGGGGGGGGGAGTGGGAGGTACAAAGAAAGGGGAGAAGAAAGAAAGAGAGAAAAAGAAAGAGAGAGGAGAGAGGAGATGGGAGGTGAGAGACGAGGACCTAAGGAGACTTGGGGGGAGCAGAGGGAGAGATCGGAGTGGGGGTGAGCGGATGGTTGATGAGAGAGGGAGGCGAAGATCAGAGGGCCGGCCCATAGTCTGGGAAGATACGGCGGTGCGTGACACGGGGGCGAGCTGATCGTGAGCGGAGGCTGTGAGAGGAGGAGCGAGAAGATAGTGAGGAAGAGGGGTAGGCGAGAGAGGAGAATGAGAGCGCGAGTGGAGGAGGGAAGGAGAGGAGTGATTTCTGGTTAGAGGGTAGAGTAAGTGAACGAGAGAAGAGGCGGGGAATGAGCGGAGAGAAAGAGGAGAGAACCATGAGGACCTACTGAGAGAGAGGAGTGAGGGGAGAGAGGGGGGATCGGAGGGAGCGATTGAAAAGTGACGAGAGGAGAAGAGGATGTTTGAGAGAATAGAGAGATTTGGTGGGAGAGAGAGAGAGAGTGAGAGAGAGGGAAGGTAGACAGAGAGAGAGAGACGAGAGGGAGAGAATGCGGAGCGAATGGATTGGCGGAGACGTGGGAAGGAGAGGAGGAGGAGAAGGAGGGGAAGAGAGACCGAGAGATTAAGAGCGGGGTGGTCTGAGAGAGAGAGGAGAGTGTAGAGGAGACCTGGTGAGCGCGGAGAGAGGCGAAGGAGAAGAGAGAGACGAGAGAGAGGAAAGAGAGATGAGAGAGAGAAAGAGAGAATTAAAGAAAAAAGATAGCAAAAGAGATAAAAAAAAAAGATCAAGTGAACATACACATTTGACACTTTAGAAGAAGAAGAAGAAGAAGAAGAGAGAGAGAAAAAAAAAAGAGAAAGGGAGGGAAAGAAGGTCAAGGAAATAAAAAAGGAAAAATGGCAAGCATGAAATACGTCTAAACATTTTTCTTTTGTTTTATTTCTTAAAGTAAGATTTGGGTTGTTAACCTTTTATATTCGCAAACAAAATTCATAATTTCAGAATCATCATCATCATCATCGTCATCATCATCATCATCGTCATCATCATCATCATCATCGTCATCATCATCATCATCATCATATTATTATTTTAGTATTTATTAGCATCCCGTATATTATTATTATTATTATTATTATTATTATTATTATCATTATTATTATTATCATTATCCTGATTACCATCACCATTATCATCGTCAACATTATGATCATCATCTTCATTATCATTATTACTATAATTATTATTATCTTTGTCACTATTATTATCATTGTTTTTGTTATCATTATTGTTATTGTTAACCTTATTTTCATTATTTCATCATCATCATTATTATCATTATATTTATCCTTAAAAGACAAGGTAACACACACACACACACACACACACGCACACAACACACAACACACACACACGCAAAACACACACACACACCACACACACACGCAACACACAAACACACAAACACACCCACACACACACACACACACACACGCCAAAAAACACACACACACACACACAAACACACACACGCCAAACCAACACACACACATAGATAGATAGATAGACGACAGATAGATAGTAAACAGATGGAAGATATATATATATATATTATATATTATATATATAGTATATATAATCTATATATATATAGAGAGGGAGAGAGGAGGGAGGAAGGACCAGAGAGTCGAGAGCGAGACAGATGAGGGAGTGAGTGACTGGAAGAGGATGAGAGAGGAGATCTGAGACGAGAGCGAGGATTGAGACGAATGGAGAGGATGAGAAATATGCGAGGAGTTTTTGTGAGAGACATCAGAGTGACGAGATGATGCGAGCGGAGTGAGGAGAGAGAGAGAACAGAGACAGAGACAGACGGACAGACAGATAAACAGATAAAGAAAATAGTCATCATTTAACTTTGCATTTTCCCAATAAACAACAAAACTTGTTGCTTCCCTTCTCCCTTCGCAGCTCTTCTCCTCGCCTGCCTGTCTATCTGTCTGTCTGTCTGTCTGTCTGTATGGAAGTCATGTTTCCCGACAGGTTATGCAGATGTAGCATCCGCCCCCCCCCCTTCCCCTCTCCCCTCTCCCCTCCTACTTCGTCCCGTGTTTTCTTCTCTCTCTCTCTCTCTTTCTTTTTTTATCCTTCTGTTAAGTTCTTTTCTGTTTTTTTTTCTTTCTTTCTTGCTTGCTCTCTTTCTCCTTTCTCTTCTCTCTCTCTTTATTCATCTACCTCCTCTCTCTCTCTCTCTCTCTTTTTCTCTCTCTTCTCTCTCTCTCTCTCTCTTTCTTATTTCCTCACTCTCTCTCTCTCTCTCTCTCTCTCTCTTCCTTCTCTCCTTCACTTTATCTCTCTTCCTCTCTCTCTCTCTCTCTCTCTCTCTCCTCTCTCTCTCTCCCTTTCTCTCCTCTCTCTCTATCTTCTCCCTCCCTTCTCTCCTCTTCTCTCTCTCTCTTCCTTCTCTCCTTCACTTTATCTCTCTTCCTCTGTTCGAGATAAAGTGTTTAGTTTTTAAGAATTTATTTCTCTCTTTTATCGTGTTTTGCTCTCTTATTGTCCTTTCCGCTCTTGTTTATTTTCTCCTGTTTATTAGTTTATTCTCTTGTTTATTTGATATCGCCAATTTGTGATCATTTCTTTTATCTTCTATTATTTATATTTATCTTCATTTTCTTTATCTATCTTAATTTTCTTTATTTATCTTCATTTTCTTTATTTTAATTTTTTTTTTATTTAAAATTTTTTTAAATTTCTTTTTTTAATTTTTTTTTTTCTTCTTTTTTTTTTCCCTTTTTTCTTAATTTTTTTCTTTATTTTTTTTTTCATTTTCTTTTTTTATTTTTAAAATTTTTTTTTTCAAATTTTCTTTATCTATCTTAATTTATCTGCTTCTCTAAGTTTGTTTATTTATGAATTCCTTGTGATTTTTTTATTGGTTTGTTTACACGTCATGAAGAGGAGACAAAACATGATGATAATAATGATAATAATGAAAAGGGATGAATGATGATGAGAAACATGATAAGGATAATGAAAAAGAATAATGATAATTATGATAATAAAAAAAAGGGAGAATGAAGGAAAATAAAATTGGAGAGAGGGAAAAAGAAAAAGAAAAATGCAAAGAGAAGAAGGAAATATAATGAAAACAAGATAAGAAACACAAAACGAAGTAGAAGAAGAGGAAGAAGAAAAGATAAGTAAAAGGGCAAGAAAGAAAAATAAAGATAAGACAAAAAAAGAAAAAGAAGAAGAAGAAGAAGAAATACAATAAATAGACGAGAAAATCATTAATAAAAAAAGAAAAGAAAAAAAACAAGATAAACAGAAGAA
>NC_051399.1:46203777-46206277 GCF_015228065.2 Penaeus monodon
CTGTCTATTCCCCCCTCATTCCTCTCCTCCTCTCTCTCTCTCTCTCTCTGGATCTATCTATCTCTCACACAGTCGCACACACACACACACACACACACACACCACACACCCCCACACAACACACATACAACACACAAAACCCCAAAACCCCAAAAATACAAACCAGCACACCAACACACACCACACACAACACCACAAACCCACACACACACAACACACACACACCCCACACACACACACATATATATATAAAATATATACTAATATATATATAATATTATATATATATATATTATATATTATAAAATTAATATATTTTATATATTATATATCTGTATACAATGTGAAATGTAGAACATATACATCTATACGCTTTTTGGGTTTTTATATCACACCGGGCGGTATCTTAAATTCAACGTCGCGTTGAAAATTTTTTCATACAACACCGTTTGTATCTTCGCAAAAAACACACTTGTAATGTCCTGGCGCGCAGATACTAACTATCCCCTTTCCCCGCATACATACCGGATACATACCAGCTTGCGAGTCTGTCCATGTATGTGCGTGCGTGTCTTCAATGTGGCCGTGCGTGTGCCTGTTTGTCTGACAAGCTGGGCAGCAATCAGGCGGCAATCGAGTAATTATATTGCTTCCCCGATAATGTCTTAGCCGCGTCAGGAACCGGATAAAAGGAGGTATGTGTTTTCCGGTTGTTTTCCTGGCTTACGGACTGTCGGTCCTCTGTGCTCTGTTTTGTCTCTCTCTCTTTCTTCTTTTTCTCTCTTTCTGTTTCTCTCTCTCTCTCTCTCTCTCTTTCTATTGTTCTCTCTCTCTCTTTCTTCTCTGTCTCTGTCTCCTCTCTTTTCCCCTTGTCTCTCTCACTCTCTTTTCCTCTCTTTCTCTTTCCCTCCTCTCTCTCTCTCTCTCTCTCTCTCTCTCTCTCTTCCTCCTCCTACTCTCTCTCTCTTTCTTTTTTTATCGATTCGTTGCCATATTGATATTGTTGGTTTTGTTATAATTATTCATTATTTCTATCACTATTACTATTATCATCATCATTATTATTACCATATATTATTATTTTTTATTATTACTATTATTACATTATTTTATTTTATTATTATTATATTATTATTATTTTTATTTTATATTTTTATTATTTTTTTATTATTTAATCCATTATCTTTCATTATCTTATCTTTATATATCTCATCATCATCATTATTATTATTAAGATAATTGTTACTGTCTCTGTTATCATCATACTTATTATTTTCATTGCTGTTATAATCTTCGTTATCATTAAAATCATCACGATTATTATTACCCTTTTTATCATTTTCTTATTATTGTTATCTATTTTTTTTTATTATTGTTAAAAATATTTTTACTTTTACTTTTTTTCTTTTATTATCATTATCTGACTATTTTTTATTTTATTATATTTATCATTATTATTGTTATTATTATTTTTATTGTTATTTTATATAGCTAATTATTATTTAATTTATTATTATATTATTATTATTTTATTATTTATTATCACATTTCATATTACGGTTTAAATTATAATATTTAATTATAATCATAGTAAAAATAAATGAATAATAAAAAAAATAATATTAATAATATAATAATAATAATAATAATAAAAATAATAATAAAGCTATACTAAAAAAAACCAAAAATTATAAAAACAAAAAAATGAATAATAATAATAATAATAAAGTCATGAAATGATAAAAAATGAAAAAAGTAATAGAAAAAATATTAATAACAATAATAAATAAAATAATAGTATAACAATAATAATGAAAATAATGAAAAAGATGATAATGATAATAATCGTGATGATTTTAATGATAACGAAGATTATAACAGAAAGAAAATAAAAAAGTATGATGATAACAAGCGTAAAAATTATTTTAAATAATAATAATGATGATGATGATGATGTGAAAATGTAATGATAATGATAAGTAATGAGATGAAAATAATAAAAAATAATAATATAAAAATAATAAAAAATATAAAAATAATAAATAATAAAAAAATATAAAAAAATAATAATATATGGTAATAATAATGATGATGATAATAGTAATAGTGATAGAAATAATGAACAATTATAACAAAACCAACAATATCAATATGGCAACGAATCGATAAAAAAAGAAAGAGAGAGAGAGTAGGAGGAGGAAGAGAGAGAGAGAGAGAGAGAGAGAGAGAGAGAGAGAGAGAGAGAGAGAGAGTGAAGAGACAGAGAGAGAGAGAGAACAAGACAGAGACAGAGGAGAGAAGGAGAGAAGATAAAAAAGAGAGAAGAGAAAGAGGAAACGAAAGAGAAAAAAAGAAAAAGAGAAGAGAAAAAACAAGCAAGAGACCGACAGTCCGTAAGCCAGGAAAACAACCGGAAAACACATACCTCCTTTTATCCGGTTCCTGACGCGGCTAAGACATTATCGGGGAAGCAATATAATTACTCGATTGCCGCCTGATT
>NC_051399.1:46221277-46226277 GCF_015228065.2 Penaeus monodon
TCTCCTCCTCTCTCCCTCTCCCTTTTTCCCTCTCTCTCACTCTCTCCCCTTCCCTTCCCTCTTTCTCCTTTACTTTTCCACCTCTCCTTCTTCTTCTTCTCCCCTTTGCCTTCTCTCTCCCCTCTCTCCCTTCCTCATGCCTTTCCTACCCGTTAACTACACCAAGTATATATCATTTATACATATTCCGTGAGTGTTTTCTAGAACAGTCATTTATATCCATGAAACAGTTTTGGAATCATGATTATTTTGATATGGGAGCAGTAGGGTAAAGGGTAGGGGGTGGAGGGGGAGGAAGGGAGGGGTAGGGGAGGGGGAGGAAGGGAGGGGTGGGGTGGGGGAAGTAATCCTGTAGTAGGGGAGGGTTCAGGTTTAATGAAAAGATTATGGGGCACTGGTATAAATAGCGAATTTGGGGAAAATGTTTGAATTTGCATGGTTTCGAAATCATGAAAATCATATTTCTATTGCTTTTGTTAAGTAACCTTTTTTTATGTGGATAGATTTAGTCCTGCAACATAATGGCCTTGCGCCGTGAATGTTTTATTTTGAGTTAAACGTTTACCGTCAAGTTGAAAATGTTTTGATGTTGACAATGTTTTCTAATGATTGTTGTAGATGTAGAAAGAAAAGAAAGAAGAACAGAGAAGACGAAGAGAGAAAAAAGAAAAAAGAGAGAAAGAAAGATTTTTTTTATATAATAGATTTTTCATTTATTCTATTATTTTATTTTACCTTTAGCAAGAGTGTGACACGAAAAAAAAAATCGTTTATTCAGTTTTATATTGTTTTCTGTACAATGTGAAAACAATAGCTGTAGAGAAATGAAATCAATTTTGTTTTAACATAGAGGATATTATAACATATTTTTGCCTATAATTATTAACTTGTCAATAATGTTGAACCACGAAAATAAAAACATCGTTTATTTCTCTATTAGTGTTATCTGCCGCACCCTAAAAAAATTTTTAGTATAGATAATGCTAAATGATAATCATATCATATTTAACACTAGAGGAATAAAAAACGTAAATAAAAATGCAATTATATTCTACACTGTCGGATAAAAAAAACAATATTTTTGTCAGTAAAAATATGCTAAACTCTTAAATTAGACATATCATACTTATTAAAAAATAAAAGAAAACTGAGAGAGAAGAAAGAAAAGAAATAAAAATGAAAAAGAACTGCTAAAAAAAAATGATCAACATTGGTTGATATCTCAATATTCGACATACTCTGCTTATTAAGAAAATAGAAAGAAAGAAGAAAAGATAGAAGAGATAAGATAAGACAATATAATGAAATTTGGTGATATAATTATGATACAAGTAAATAATGGTGATAATAATTACAATAATGATAATAATAATAGTACATAATGATAATAATAATAGTATAGACAATAATAATAATGTATAATATTAAAAATAATAATATAATAATATAAATAATAATAAAATATACAAGTAACAATACAAAATAATATATAATGAAATGAAAAATAATACTAATAATATTAACAATATACAATAGTAACAATACAAAGATAATGATGATAATGATAATGAAAAATAATACTAATAATAATATCATAATAATAACGAATAACAGCAACAATAGTTATCATTATTCTTATACTTACGATGATGATGATGATGATGATGATGATGATAATAATAATAATAACACAATCAATATCATAATGAGAATGATATCAATGATAGTACTACTACTAATGATAATGATAACAATAATACAGTAATAATGATAATAATAATAAAAAGAAAATAATGATAAAGATATAAAAAAACAATAATAACAATAATGTCAATGATAACGATTACAATAACAATAAGAAAGATAACATTAATAGTAATAAGAATAATGATAATAATGACCCAAGCTTTAAGTCACGACCTCTCTCGTAAAGACTAGAACAGTGCCATCTCTCTCAAGACCCTTGCATTGGCTGTGAGGATCCGCTACTTCGAGTAACTGCCTTAGCCAAGTATTTTGAAAGGGATTCGATCTCACGCGTTTGTCGTATTTTCCTTGACTCCGTCCACCCGCTGTACTTGGGCAGTTCCCGGTAGTGATAAAGGAACTAGTGGTGTTAATATAGATGTGTGTGTGTGTGTGTGTGTGTGTGTGTGTGTGTGTGTGTGTGTGTGTGTGTGTGTGTGTGAGAGAGAGAGTGTGTGTGTGAGGAGAGAGAGAGAGAGAGAGAGGAGAGAGAGAGATCTTGATAATCATAATTATGATGTTTATGATAGCAACATTAATAGTGATGATATTCATGATGATGGTGATGATTGCATTGATAACAATGATGATAATAATGATGATTATGGTAATGATAATATTAATAGTGATAATGATGAGGATAATAAGTCTAATAATAGTGATAATAATGATAATAATAATAATAGTAATAGTAATAATAATAATAATAATAATAATAATAATAATAATAATAATAATGATGATGATGATGATAATGATAATAATGATAATAGTAATAATAAAAATAGCAGCGACAATAATAATAACAAAAGTAATGATAATATTCATAAGAATAACAGTAACAACACTGATGCTAGTAATAATGATGGAAATGATTGTCAGTTATGTTGCAACATGATGATGATGATGATGATGATGATGATGATGATGATGATGATGATGATGACGATGATGATGATGATGATGATGATGATGATGATGATTGTGATAATGATAGTAATAATGGTGACAATAATGATAATGATGATCATCATCATAACAATAATAACAATAACAATAATGATAATAGCAGTGATAATAATAATAATAATAATAATAATAATAATAATAATAATAATAATAAAAAATAATAACATTAATAATAATAACAATAATAATGATAACAATAAGAAGAACAACATTAATAATAACTATTATAATGCAAATCGTTCTATAGACGTTTTTGCTCCTAACTTCAATATCTTTTCTTTCAGACCAGACGTTCGGCAATAAACCAAGCTGTTCTGTTGACTCTTATTAACGAGAATAGTTATACTTCTAAAATATATTTTTGGCCATTTATCTTCCATATTCCATGATGGTAATAACACTGACAGATATTATAATTATGATAATTATCAAAATTACGAGTGATTGTAATTTTCATATCCTATTCACTTGTAATATATTACAGTGTTAAGATATACTGTATAGCATTTCTTATAACATTATAAATGATAATCATAATAATTCGTTCAGATTTCTTTTTTCTTAAATCATTATCAGGCAGTAATAATATTGACTTTTGTAATAATAATAATGATAATTAATTTTAATCAAAATGATAACAATGATAATAATCATTATTATGAATATGATGATAAAATGGTAATAACATTATGGAAATGATAATAACGATGATAATAATGAGAATGCTGGTAATGATAATGAAACTAGTAATGTTAATGATAACAATAATAAGGGTGATAATGATAATGACAAACAATAACCGAAATATGATTATGATGACCATGATGATAATGACATTGACAATAGAAAAATAATATTGTAGGAATAGTAATAATAATTAGTGATAATGTGGACGTATAATGCAATTATTATTATCGTAATAAAGGTAATGATAAACAATTATTAAAATGATAATAAGGATAGAAATAATTAAAAAAGGTGACGAGTTAAATATCGATAATAATGATAATATTAATAATAATAATGATAATAATAATAAAAATAATAGTAATAATAATAATAATAATAATAGTTATCGTTATTATTATTATTATTGTTGTTATAACAACATCGACACAGATTATACTAAAGATAATAATGCCAATAACAGCAACAAAATAATATCAACAACGACACCAGTAAAGTGACAAGAATAACCTTCATAATAACACCAAAATCAACAAGAAAAATCCCCCACACCTCACCAACCCTGAAATAAATATCAGTTCCTCTAGATCCGGTTTGAGTTCTCAGTACGTACGTTACAAAGGCTAATTTCCTCCCCCCACGGGCTTTGGGGAGGCAAAGGGGCTGTAATTTTCTTAAATTTTGTTGCCTATTTCAACGCCATCACACAGACGCGGAAATGGGGGCGGGGGGGGGGGGGAATTGGGGAAAGGGTGGGGGGGTTTTTTTTTTTCCTTCATTTATCGTTGTTTGTCGAGCGTTGCCATTCACCCATTTCTTGCAACGATGGGGGTGGGTGGGTAGAGGAAGGGAGGGGAGGGGTGTGTGGAACGTGGGTTAGGGGTGGGTAGGAGTTGGGGGGGGGGGAGGTTGTTCCTGTCAATTGTTGGTATTGTTGTTAATATTTATTATTGTTGTTTTATTTTAATTTATTTATTCTTATCATTATCGTTCATTCTCCCACCCCCCCGCCTCCCCTTCTCCTCTGTATCTCTGGGGGAATGGGGGCGGTTGGGGACTTGAAGGTGGGGGAGAGAGAGGAGGGGAGGGAGGGGGGTGGGGAGGATGGGTAAGTAGAAGAAAAGGTCGGTAGAAAAGAGAAAAAAAATGAGAGAGATGGATAAGAAGATGAAGATGGGGAAGGGGGGAGAGAGAGATAAGAAGATGAAGATGGGGAAAGGGGAGAGAGAGGGATAAGAAGATGAAGATGGGGAAAGGGGAGAGAGAGAAATAAGAAGATGAAGATGGGGGAAAGGGGAGGAGAGGATAAAGAAGATGAAGAGGGGGAAAAGGGGAGAAAAGATAAAAAGATGAAGATGGGGGAAGGGAGAGAGAAAAAAAGATGAAGTGGGAAAGTGGGGAGAGAAAGATAAGATGGGAAAGGGAGAGGGGAGGAAAAGAATGAGGGAAGGGGGGAATTTTTTAGTAAATGGGATGGGAGAGAGCAATAAAAATTAGATGGGGATAGGGGAGAGAGAGTAAGAGATGAAGGGGGAAAGGGGGAGAGAGAGATAAGAAGTGAACGTGGGTTAGGGGGGAGTAGGATAGAAGATGGGGGG
>NC_051399.1:46243777-46246277 GCF_015228065.2 Penaeus monodon
TTGCATTTATATATATATGTATACATTCACGTACCTACGCATTAGTTTACCGATCTACTGTACAACTACCTTCCTACCTGTCTGCTTGCCTGCGTGTATGTGCGTGTGAGCGCGTGTGTGTGGTTCTCTGTATTGTCTGTATTAAGAGAAATAGACGATCAGAGTGATAGATATACAAAGAAAATAATATAAAATAGACAATCGAGTAGGTAAATAGACAGGAGGATAAACTATACACAGACGTAAATAGACCGATAATCTATAGCAGAGAAAATACTATGGTTATTCCCGTAACAATTCAGTCATGAAGATGCATATTCAGAATACTATAAATGTAAATGGCATTGATAAATAGGAAAAAAAAGATAGAGGGATAAAGAATGCATATATTATTGTTCATTGGTAATAGCGACTTTGTCTAAAAGAAGATTTTGTAAATGAGGGAGTGAATTTATTTAATCAATCTGGACTTATTGGTTACTAATGAATGCTGACTGAAATCTCAAATAAACTTACTATTGTTATAATTATTCTTATCATTATAATCATTATCATTCATATTATCAACATTGTTATTGTTGTTATTGTTATTGTTATTATTATCATTATTATTATTATTATCATTATTATTTTTTTATTATTATTATTATTATTGTTATTATTGTTATTATCATTATTATTATTTCTATTATCATATTAGCTTCATTATCATTATTATTGCCATTATTATCATTATTATTATCAGTGTCATTATATTATTATTATATTTATATTTTTTATTATCATTATTATCATTATTATTATTATTATTATTATTATCACTATCATTATTAATATTATTTTCATTATTATTATTATTATTATTATCATTATTATTATTATTATTAACACTATTATAATCATTTTTATTAGTAGTAGTTGTAGTAGTATTACCATTATTGTTGTTATCAATATCATTATTATTATCATTATCAGCATATTTTTTTTCAAAATTACTATTATATTACTATTATTATTATTATTATTATTATTATTATTATTATTATTATTATTATTATTATTACTATTATTATTACAATTATTATCAGCATCATAATATTTGTTATCATCTTTACTGTTATCATTATCGTTATTATTATCATCATTATCATTATCGTTATTCACTGTTATCATCATTAGTATTAACACCATTGTTGTCATCATTGATATTAAATATATTTTCATTATTTTTATCAACACTACCCTGGTTGTCACCATTACTAGTATGACCATTATCATCATTATTACTATTACTTTTATTATTCTAAGGTCACCATCCATATTACTGTATTTGTTATTATCATCATTACCATGGATACTATAAGTATAGCCTTTTTCATTATTATCACTATCATAATCACCATCAATAATATCGTTAATTTGTTTCATTTACTCTTACGAACACCGCCTTTATTTTTCTTATTATTATTTTCGCTATTGTCGTTGTCATCATCCTAAATAACATTATTATCGTCATCATAGTTATTATCCTTATAATATTAGTGTTATTATGAACCACAGAAATATAAAAATTCTATCATATCCTCACGCAAAGTAAATACCACGACGATGAAGACTCGTTTCCCCGAGTAACTCGGCTGTCGCACGAGCTTCAGAAATCTTGTCGGAGTGTCAGTGACATTTCTCCTCTCCCTCTCCCGAATACTCGGACGAAGTTGACATTTCTTAATCGGATTCCCCTCCAAAACTTCCGCCGCCATTGAACTTAACTAATTCATCTGTGCTCTTCAGAGAAGTTTGAGGAGATCTCTGCATGCATATATGTATTAGGGACTGTCGGGGGGGAGGAAGTTAAAGCATGGTGTGTGTGTGATTTTTCTTCCCTACATAGTTCGTTGTTATTTTTTGTTTTGTTTGTTTATTTGGGGTTGGGGGGAAATAACAAGAAGGGAGGTGAATTTATAATTTAAAAAAAAGGTATACAGACATACAAACACACGCACGCACACACACACAAACAAACAAAAACACACACACACACACACACACACACACACACACACACACACACAAGCAAACAAACAAAAAACACGCACACAAGCACACACACACCTACACATACACACACACATACACAAAAACACAAACACACAGCTAAGTGTAGTAAATAAGATCAAATGATATTAATTAAGTGTAAATGAAGTTAGAATTTGAAGCGTAGTGTATATGTATCAGCCTCGTGTGTGTTTGTGTGTGTGTGTTCATGTTTATCCTCCTCTATCTATTTCTATGTATCTGTTCTATTATATACTATGTTTTTTTATCTATATGACAACACACACACACACATATATACACTTATCATTGCTATTGTTATTATTACTATTATCATTCTTGCAGTTATCATTACCAGTATCATTATTATTGTTATTATCATTTTACAGTTATTATTACTATTATCATTATTATCGCTTTTATCATCATTACCATCATCATCATC
>NC_051399.1:46261277-46268777 GCF_015228065.2 Penaeus monodon
GACGCTGGGCATCTTAGACCTTGCTGGTGCTTTTAATATCACAAAAGGACACCCACAGTCTGGCATGCTCTCTTTCCTGGTGACCCGCACAGAAAAACTCTCTCCGTCGCCATTATCGAGAAGGAATCAGTACTTTTGTTCCTCAAGGTTCACTCTTAGGTCCTATGACTGTGGAATGCATATTCAGTTTTCTATGGCTTTTTACCGTCGGTTTTTACCCAGGCAGATTATTTGATTTCCAGCTTTAGTTATAAACGAGAAGACATTTCTTAAAGCCACTGCGGTCATACGGTGCAAACTGTAGTCAAGTCCGAGAAAGCCTAGCCATGCTGACCCCTCACTCATGACGCTACTGAAACTATGCAAGGGAAAGAAATAAAGATTTCAAACGTCGATGCAGGCATGTCAGCCCTTGGTGTCACCTCGGAACCTAAAATCTGAGCAACTCTGAATCGCCAAGAAAGAATCCTTGCCTTGGAGGACGAGCCTTCAGTTCTCAAAGTCGACCCTACGCCCTCCTTAAGTAGACCTCCAACACATAGAGCAGAAGACAGATAAACCCCCAACAGGGATGTCATTAACTCAAGAACAGGCACTCATTATCAAGGAGTACAGATTAACAAAGAAGGCTCACTAACACACTAAAAGTTTGGAAAGAAGAGTGGGAGCGAAGAACTAAAGATAGAGGAAGGATAAAGAGTGGAGAATAAGGAATATCAGAAGATAAAAGGAGCCAGGATTAAACCAGCATACAGGGTAAAGACATGGGCAATCTGCAGTGCGTTTTTTGTGTGAAAAGGGGGACTTAACACACTACCGCGACTTACTAACCCTCACACGCACCAAGTGAATTCCACACCCTGCAAAAGATCGCATGAAATCTCATCCTGAGTCTCTCAACGAAGCAGAAAAATCCGTTTTGTGGAGATCCCGCGGCACAACAGCTGTCAGCACCAAAGCACATACATCGCCAACACACCGAGGCTCAGAAACTCGTTCAACTCCGTGTGTTGTCGTCCAGTATCTCGACAATCAACAACTAACAGAAGGTGGTTGGGTCCCATTACAGGAGTATAGCCTTGTAGACATTTTTCTTTTTTCTATTTTATTATTATTATTATTTTATTTTGTAGTTCACTGTAATTCGCATTAGCTCTCTTCATTTTTTTAATGTCAGCTTTTAACTTAATTGGTCTTAACAGCGAAATCTTTTGCTGATTAAAGTGTGAAAGAGGTCGCCAGTTCTTCTCGCACCAAACCCAAACCCAAAAATAAATAAAAAATAAATATACTTATATATATATATATATATATATATATATATATATATAATATATATATTATATGTTGTGCTGTGTGTGTGTGGGTGTTGGGTGTGTGTGTGTGTGTACATATATATATATTAATATATATATATATATATATATATATATATATATATATATATATATATATATATATATATATATAGATATAATATATATATATATATATATATGTATATAAAATATTATATATATATTATATAGAATATATATATATATATACATATATATATATATATATATTATACCATAATCGATATAGAATATTATATTATATATATATTATATATATATATACAACTATATATATATATATCTCTAATATCTTTCATATATCTGAAATACACTATATACATATGTAGATAGGTATATATGTCTATATATCATATATATCTATCTCATAATCTATATATATATCATATAGTATATATATCTATATACATACATCTATCTATCTATATATCTCTATCTCTATATATATATCTATAGATCTTCTATATATATTATCATCTATCTCTCTATATATCTCCCCATACCCATCCATCAATATCCCTATCTCTATGTATATATGTATCTCATATATCTATTCTCTCAATATCTATCTAATATATATCTATCATCTATACTATCTCTCATATCTATACCTTATATATCCCCCCACACACCCTCCACCCACACAGCACACACCCACGCACAACCCCCTACACACACCCACACACACCCCCCACCACCCACCCCCACCCACCACCCCACACCCACACACACACACCCACATATAATATATATATTCTATATCTCTCTCTATCTATCTATCTCTCTCTCTATATCTATATCTCTATATATATATCTCATCTCTCTCTTGTGTGTCTATCCCTGTGTCCTATCTCTCATATATTATATATATCTCTCTATATATTATATAACTATATCTATATATATATATCTCTCTATCTATAATTACCTATCTCTATATGTATATATATATTATATAATCTATATATCTATCTATCTCTATATCTATATCTCATATCAGATATACATCTATCTCATAGCATTATATTATATATATATAGCTACTATATATATAATCATATATATCTAATTCTATATATATCAGATATATCTATATATATTATAATATATACTATATACATCATTTATATATCTATATACATATAATATAGATCTATCTATATATATATATCTCTCTCTATCTACATCATCTCTAATCTCTAATCTATATTTATCATATATATATCTATCTATCTTACTAATCTACTATCTCTCTATATCTCTCGCTATCTATCATATATAGTCTATAATGTCTATGGTGGTATATATTCATATATATCTCGTATATCTATCTCTCTATATATTATAGCTCTTTCCATATATATTTATATCTTGAATATCCATATCTACATATGTATATATGTATACTATGTCTTATGCTATAATATCTATATATATATATCTATCTTATCTATATCTATCTATATATATATTCTCATTATATATAACATATCTCTCTCTATCATCTCTATATATACTATATATTATATATAATATATCTCTCTATATATCGATATCTATCTACATCTACACATAACACCTACATTCTACATCTATATATCTGTATCTATGTATATACTATATATCTATCTATATCTCTATATCTCTCTATATATATATCTATATATAATATATATACCTCCTCCCCCCCCCCACCCACCTAGCCGCACCCCCCCCCCCACACACAACCACACAGCACCCACACACACCACACGCCCCACACCCACCCACAACACCCCAACCCCCCCCACCACGCCCACCCATCTATCTACTCCTCTATATCTCTCTCTCTCTCTGCTATCTATACTATCTCTATTATTATCTCTCTCTCTCTCTCTATCTATCTCATCGCTCTATATGTATAATATTCTCTATTATTCTATCTCTCTCATCTCTATACTATATATATAATACTTATATCTATATCTCTCCTCTCCTCTCTCATCTATATCTGTTGTCTGTCTATCACATGTGTCTATCTATCTCTCTATATAATATATCTCTCTCTCTCTCTCGATCTATATATATCTCTCCTATCTACTATATCTATATCTCTCTTATATATCTATATCTCTGTATCTCTATATCTCTATCTATCTCTATATCTCTTCTCTACTCTATCTATCTATTCTCTATCATCTATATATATATATCTAGATATATATTCTATCTATATATCAATATCATATATATTCTCTCCTATCATGCCTATCTATCATAATCTATTCTCTCTATATACTATATCTCTATCTCTCGATAATACTCTCTCTTATCCATCACTCTCTCTATCCATCTTTCTATATATTTCTTTATTTCATTTATTATTTCCTTTATTTTCTCTATTTCATTTCTCTCTATAGCCAACCACCCCCCGCGACGAAAGCCAAACAGGCGAATAGCACATCACGAAGCAATCCCCCCCCCCAGATCGCGGGCCGCTCGGGCAGGGGTGCCCAGCTAAACTCGGTGGCCCACCGGCGCCGCCTCCGATCTACAGCCCCACCTGAGCCGCGGCCAAATTTGCTTTTAAATAGCCTGCTGGAGAGACTCTTTACAAATGGGAAGGTGTTTTGAAAGCCGGGAAGGTGGAAGGCCTCGAGAGTGGTGGGTTGGGTGGGAGAGGAGGAAGGAGAAGGAGGTAGGAGGAGGAGGTAGGAGGAAGGAGGAGGAGGAGGATGAGGCAGGAGAGGAGGAAGGAGGAGGAGGAAGGAGGGGAAGGAAGGAGGAGGAGGAGAGGAGGAGGAGGAGGAGGAAGGAGGAGGAGGAAGGAGGGGAAGGAAGGAGGAGGAGGGGGAGGAAGGAGGAGGAGGATGAAGGAAGAGGAGGGGGAGGTTGTGTGGGTGGGAGAGGAAGAGGAGGAAGAGGAAGGGATGGAGAAAGAAGGGTGAGGAGGATTATAATGGGGATATAGAGAGGAGGAAGAGGATGAGGACGAGAAGAGGAAGAAGGAGGAGGAAAACGTAGAAGCAGAGAAAGAGGAGGAGGAGAATGAGGAGGTAGAAAGGAAAAAGAAGCAGACGAGGACGCGGAAAATGTGTGAGTTAAAGAAGAGGAAGAAGAGGAAGAAGAGGAGAAGGAGGAGGAAGAAGAGGAGAAGGAGGAGGAAGAAGAGGAGGGGGAGGTGGTGGGCGGACACGGGAATAGAGAAATGGACCAGAGGAAAAGAGGAGATGGAGTAAAGGGGAAAAAGGAAGCAGGGAGAAGCGGAGGAGAATAAGATGGAGAAGCAGAAGAAAAACGAAGGCATGGTAGGAGTGGAACAGAGAAGGAAGAGATAAAATAAGGAGAAGGAGAAGGAGAGAAGGGAATAGGGTGGAAGGAGGAGGAGGAGGAAGAGAGGGAAGAGGAGGAGAAAGGGGAGACGAAGAAGAATAGGGAGAAGCAAGGAGCAAGATATGAAAAGGAGGAAGAAGGAGGATAAATAAGAAAGTCACGAAAGATTGGAGAAGGGAAGGATAGAAGGAAAGGAGGAAACAGAGAGGAGGCAAGAAAGAGAAGGAGAAAGGGGGAGAGGGGGAAATGGAGAAAAAGAATTCTGTGTAATATGGACAAAAATGACTTGCAAATTCTCATTTTCTCGATTTCCACTGTGCATCTATTTATTTTACATTTCTGCATATGTTCATTTCTCGCCCTTTCATCACTCCTTTTTTTCGGTAATCGCTTCTTCCCTTTTTGTTTTATATCTTTCTTTCTCTCTTCTACTCTCTCTCTCTCTCCTTTTTTCCATTCCTCCTTTCTTCTCTTCTCCCTCTCTCCTCTACCTTCTTCCATAAACAGCTTTTCATGCTTGTTATTCCCCTTTCGTTCTCCTTCCCTACCCCCCCCCCTTTTCCTCAGTCTTTCCTCATTTCTTCCCTTATTTCACTTCTTCCCTGGTTCCTTTTCCCTTCCTTTATCTCCCTTTATTTCCCATTTTCTCTCTTCTCCCCTTTCCTTTATCTATATCCTTCTCATATTTTATTCATTTTCCTTATTCATACTATTTCTCTTTCTCCTTTCCTAGTTTTCTCTGTTCTCGTTCTTTCTCCTTCCTCTCCCTCTACCGATTTTCTTTTCCTCTCTCCCCCTCTTCCTCTCTTTCTTTCCCCTTCCTTTTACTCATTCTTCTTCCCTTTTCTCATCCTTCCTTTCCTCTTTCCTCTCACCCATTTCTCTCCTCCTCTCTCCTCCTTCTCTTCCCCTTTACCCCACTCCTCTGTTTCCCCCTCTTCCCTCTTCTCTTTCTCCCAACCTCTCTTTCCCCCTCTCCCTCCCCTCCCCTCTCTCTCCCCCACTCCTCACTATCTCCTTCTCCCTCTCCCTCCTCTCTCTCTCCCCCACTCCTCACTATCTCCTTCTCCCTATCCCCTCCCCCCCCCCTCTCCCCTCCTCTCCCACCCTCTCTCCCCCCTCCTCACTAATCTCCTCTCCCTCTCCTCTCCCTCCTCTCTCTCTCCCCCACTCCTCACTATCTCCTTCTCCTCTCCTCTCCCTCCTCTCTCCCTCTCCCCCACTCCTCACTATCAAATCCTTCTCAGCCTCTCCTCTCCCCTCCTCTCTCTTCCACCCCTCTCTCTTCCCCACCCCCTCTCCTTCCCCCTTCCATCCCCCTCTCTTCCCCCCACCCCTCTCTCTTTCCCCCTTCCATCCCTCTCTCCTCCCCCCCTCTCTTCCCTCCCCCCCCCTCTCTTTCCCCCTCCCATCCCCCCCCCTCCCATCTTTTCAACTTTAAATATCACCCTGCCACAAATTACACCCGGGGGAACGTACATCTATCTCCTCTCCCCTTTTCTGATTCAAATTCACAAAGTTCCTTCCCCCTCATTTCTCTCCCCTCATTCCTCTCCCCTCATTCCTCTCCCCTCATTCCTCTCCCCTCTTATCTCACAGTCTCTCTCTATCTCTCCTTCTTTCTTACGTTTCTTATTCCGATTTCTTTTTTTATTTATTTATTTTTTTTTTTTTTTTCTCTCTCTCTCTTTTAATTTTTTTTTCTCTATATCTTGTTTTAAGTATTTCTTTGATTCTTTTTTTTCTTTTTTTTTCTCTTTTTTTTCTGGTTATCTATTTATCTATCTGTTTGTCTGTCTGTCTTTTTATCTATCTGTTTGTCTGTCTGTCTTTTTATCTATCTGTTTGTCTGTCTGTCTATTTGTCTTGCTGTCTATCTATCAATCTATCTGTCTATCTGTCAGTCTGTCTTTCTGTCAACCTGTCTATTTACTTATCTATCTATCTATCTCACTATCCCTCTCCCCATCATCCTAATCCCCTTTTCCTCTTCTTCTTTTAACGGTAGGTTCATGTCTGAGCCGCCGTGGTCCCGTGCTCCCTCCTTCCCTCCTTCCCCTCCCTCCTTCCTTTCCCTCCCTCCCTTGCTTCCCTTCCCTCCCTCCTTCCCTTCCCTCCCTCCCTCACCCGTCCCTCCCGTCCTTTCATTTCCTCTCCTCCCATCCTTTCCCGTCCTCCCTTCCGTCCTTTCCCTCCCTCCCTCCTCTACTCCCGCCATCCCATCCTTTCCCTTCCTCCCTCTCCTTCGTCCCTCCCTCCCTCCCTCCCTCCCTCCTTTCCCTTCCCTCCCCCTCCCTTGCTTCCCTTCCCTCCTCTCCTCTCCCCCCTCCCGATTCCCTCCCTCCCTCCTTTTTTTTCCTTCCCAATCCCTCCCTTGCTTACCTTCCTCCCTCCTCTCCCTCACCTCCCTCCTTTCCCTTCCCTCACTCCCCTTTCCCTTCTCATCCCTCCCTTGCTGTCCCTTCCCTCCTTACACCCTCTCCTCACCCAAATCCTCCCGCCATTCACAAAATACCATTGTTTTATCTGTGAAATATCAGCTCGCTCTTTACCTCTCACAATTAGGCTCATTGCTTATTGGTATAATTAGATGTACAATATCAGCCTCTCTGTTCATAATACTCTAATATTTCACTCGAAAAGTGCGTTGAATGGCGTCGTTTGGATGTGTGGTCGCTCTCTCTCTCTCTCTCTCTGTCTCACTCTCGCTCCAGTTCTCGCTCTTTCTCTCTCTCTCTCTCTTTTTTCTCTCTCTCATTTTTTCTCTTCCTCTCTCTCCCCCTCTCCTTTTCCCTTCTCCCCTCTCTCTCCTTCCCCCTCTCTCTCCTCT
>NC_051399.1:46275760-46278260 GCF_015228065.2 Penaeus monodon
TCTCTCTTTCATTCTTTCCTTCCATTCTCTCTCTCTCTTTCATTCTTCCCTTCCATTCTCTCTCTCTCTCTTTCATTCTTTCCTTCCATTCTCTTCTCATCCTTCCCCCTTCTTCTCTCCTCCCTCCTTTCCTTCCTTTTTTTTTTTCTCTTATATCTCAATTTATCTTTCCACTTCCTTCTCTTCTATCCTCCTTTATTCCCTTTTCACTTTTCCTTTTCTCTCCTTCATCATCTCCTTATTCTTCTTCCTTATTCTTCTACCCATCCTTTTCTTAAAATTTTCTCTCCCTTTCTTTCATTCCTGTTTCTCTCTCTTCCTATTCCTCCTTAAAACTCTTCTTAATCCCTCCCCATCCCCCCCCTATCCCTACCCTTATACCTCTCCCTATCCCTCAGTCCTATCTATCCCGCCTTTCACCTCCTTTCTATCCCTTCTTCCTCTCCCTTTCCATCTATGACTCTCTCTACTTCCTTCTCCCTTTATTATCCTATTCTTCACTTTTCTCTATCCTATCCTTATCCTTTTACTCCCTTCCTCTTTCTCCCTCACCCCTCTATCATCCCTTATCCTAACTTATAATCCTTCATCTCTATCTCCTCCTTATCCTGCACCCCCCCCCCCTTGTTCCATCCCCATCCCTCATCCTCATCCTTCCTGTCTCTCACCCTTTTACTGTTCCTTATCCTCCCTATCTCTTTTGCAATCCTTTATCCCTCGTTATTCCTCATCCCTTTTTTTCTATCCCCCCCCCCCTTCTTTTCCTTCCTATCCCCTTTTTTTTACCACCTCTTATCCTCTCTCTCTCTATCCCTCACCCTTTCCTTGTCCCTCACTCCTTTACTACCCCTTCCCCCCCCTTCCTTATCCATTTATCCCTTCTTCCCCATCTCTCCCCCTCCCCCCTTCTACCCCCTCTTCCCCCTCTCTCCCCCTCCCCCTCCCTTCCACCGCTCTTCTCCATTTCTTCCCTTTCCTTCCCTTCAATCCCTCCTCCCTTTCTCCCCCTCTTCCCCATCTCCTCCCTTCTCCCCACCCCCACCCCCTCCCTTTCCCCCCCTCTTCCCTCCCCCCTTCCCCCGCCCTTCCATCATACCCCTCCCTTCCCTTTCCCCCCTATTTCCCCTTCTCCCCCCCACCCCCATCCCTCCCATCCCTCCCCTCTCCCCCCTCCCCTTCTCCCCCTCCCCGCAAGCGAGCCGAGTTAATCCCGGCAGAGTGTTGATCCAAGACACACGTGACCATCTATTGTTGCGGGTTTACTGCCTGGGGGGGGGAGGGGCGAGAGGGGGGGTTAGGGGGTAGGGTGGCGGGGGCTCATTAATGTAAATATTATGCACATCCCCGCAACCATGCCCGAAAGTGCGTCTCTCTCTCTCTCTCTCTCGCTCTCTCTCTCTCTCACTCTCTCGCTCTCTCTCTCACTTTCTCTCCCTCTCTCTCTCTCTCTCTCTTTCTCTCTCTCTCTCTCTCTCTGTCTCTCTCTCTTTCTCTTCTCTCTCACTTCTCTCTCTCTCTCTCTCTCTCTCTCTCTTCTCTCTCTCTCTCTCTCCTCTCTCTCTCTCTCTCTCTCTCTCTCTCTCTCTCTCTCTCTCTCTCTCTCTCTCTCTCCTCTCTCTCTCTCTCTCTCTCTCTCTCTCTCTCTCCTCTCATCTCTGCTCTTATCTCGCTCGCTCGACTTAGATATTTTATGCGATTCTGCTTTCCCGCGCTTTTGGCAAGCAGATGACTGGGATGGGGGGAGGACCTAGGGGGAAGGCGAAGGGGGGAAGGGGGGGGGGTAGAAACTTTGGCGTCTGACGTCTTCGTGCGTCGTTTTCAAGAAGGCGCTACGTTCACGTCGTGCTTGCTCGTGCTTTCGGCGAGCGAGGGCGAAATTAGCATAAGTGGGGCTTTTTATGTGTGTCTCGCCTCTCCTCCCCTCGTTCGCCCCTCGGTTGCTGGAAGGAGGATGGAAGGCTGGTCAACGAGAGAGAGAAGAAGCGAGTGAGAGAGGACGATATGGGAGGAAGGAGTATAACGGGATTTGCTAGCGCTTCGACGCGGAGAGAGGAGCTATAAGAGTTAAAGACGGGGGTTCGTCTCTTAAGTAGATTCTTCTCTCGCTCGCTCTCTCTCTGCCATCTACTCTCTGCGTCTCAAATGAAATTAGGTCATCTTTCCAATCTCTCTCCATTCTCATCGGACGCCCTCTTTCTCATTCTTGCTTTCTCTCTGCCCCCCCTCCCTCGCCAGACGGGTTGTTTTGCGGGATCGCCGACGTCGGCGTCCTGCAGGAGCAACCGTGTCCTCCATATGCTCGCCCCATTCCGAGCTCTGATGCTGTATCGGTGGCGCCTAGGGTTATCACGGGATTCTGCCTCAGCGCTCTTCGTCCGCGGTCAGAAGGCCTCACTCGGAGCCTTTGTTGACAGGCGGCCGTCGGGCGGGGCGGCGTAAGGGCGAGAGTCCCGCTCGCCCTGGACGAAGTTCTCAGACACATTCTGAGAGTCGTCGGACG
>NC_051399.1:46295760-46300760 GCF_015228065.2 Penaeus monodon
TAAATAGATAGTATAATACATAGAAACAGATAAATAGATAGACAGACAGAGGTAGATAGATACATAAATGATTATAGATAGATAAATAGATAGAGATATTAATAAGGAAACGGATAGATACTTGGCTGAAAATACGGAGAGATAGATGAAAAGAATGTAAATAAAGTTATTTAACTATATACTGGCATGTAAACACTGTATATCATAGAGAGATACTGCAGTGTGTTTGAATGCTTGATTGTCTCGATCTCTGCTTATTTGCATGCGGAGTTCATTCGTTTTTTTGTTAACGCTACCTGTCATCTTCAATATACGGATTGTCTGATATTTCTTTCTTTTACTCTCTCTCTCTCTCTCTCTCTCTCTCTCTCTCTCTCTCTCTCTCTCTCTCTCTCTCTCTCTCTCTCTCTCTCTCTCTCTCTCTCTCTCTCTCTCTCTCTCTCTCTCACTCGCTCGCTCTCTCTCTGTCTTTCTATCTACCTATCTATCTATCAGTGTATATGTCTATCTAGAGCAAATAGACAAACAGAGGTAGCGAGAGACAAAACGAAATGTGATAAACTGTAATTAAGAAAATGATGGTCAAGAGAATGAGTTTCGCTGTCTCCCTCTCGGTCTGTCTACGAATGCAAGAGACATTTTCCTGTTGCTTTGGCCTTATAATCAAAGCGAAGTTTTCGTTGCAATGAGGAAAGTATGATTAATGAGGAGTTATTCCTATTGCAAGTTTTTGAATAAACGCCGCGTGAAAACTCTACGGACATCTGTACCCACGTTCGTAAAAAGTGAGCAGATAGCCAGGGTGGTCAATAAACTTACGTGATTAATTGTCAGAAACTTTATTGGGTTTATACAAATATGTCTCTTTCTCCATCTGTCTGTATATATGCATATACATACATACATGTATATATGTATGTATATATAATATATATATATATATAATATATATATATATATATATATATATATATATATATATATATATATATATATATATATATATATATATATATAATCTGTGTGTGTGTATGTGTGTTTATAACACACATACACACACACACACACACACACACACACACACACACACACACACATACACACACACACACACACACACACACACACACACACACACACACACATACACATACATAGCCTACATGTATGTATGTATATATAGGTATATGTACATATTATGTAAGAATATATATATGTAAATATATATATATGTATATATAGTTGTATATATATATGTATAAAATAACTGTATATGTATAAAATTATAAAATATATATATATATATATATATATATATATATATATATGTATATATAATATATATATATTTATTATATTATATCTATATATATTTATATATATATTATATATTTTATATATATATATATATATATATATATATATATATATATATATACATATATACACATATACATACATATATCTTACATCGCATCACATGAATCACACAATTAAATTTTTAAGAAATCAATCTTACTTTTTAAAAAAATATTACAAAGTCTTTTATTTGATTTTATTCTGTTAATAGAAATACGCCGGAAACCTCGAGTCTTTCGGCCATCCCTTAGGAAAATAGAAAGGGGGAGAGAGCAGGAGGGAGAATGGAAGATGGGGAAAAGGGGAGAAAGAGAGGAGGAAAAAGAGGGAAAGGAAAGAGAAGGTAAATGAAAAGGAGAAGAAGAAGGAAGAAGAAGGAAGAAAAGGAATGGGAGAGAGATAGAGAAAAGGAATTTAAAAAGGAGAGAAAAAAAGGCGAAGAAAGGAGAAAAAAATACGCAAAAAAAAAGAAGAAAAAAAAGTGAAAAAAAAATTAAAACGAGTTTTTAGACGGAAGAAAGAGGAAAAAAAAAAAAAGGGCCCTCAAAAAAAAAATAAAAGAGAGAGAGAAAAGGAAAAAGGGAGAGAGAGAGAGGGGGAGAGAAAAGAGAGAGAGAGAAGAGAGAGAGAGAGGGGAGGGGAGAGAGAGAGAGAGGGGAGAGAGAGAGAAAAGGGGGGGGGCAGGTAAAGAAGTGAAAAAAGGCTGGAAATAGCCGGGGGTGGGGGGGGGGGGGGGGGGTGTTTTTTGGGGGGGCGGAAAAATTTTACATTTTTGGAGGAAAACTTCTTCTGTAAATCCGGGGGGTTTTTTTTCCCGGGAAGAAGGTTAAGGGGGGGGGGAAAATAGGGGGGAAAAGGGGAAGGGGGAGAGTGTTTTTAATGGGGGGGGGGAAGGGGGGGTAAAAGGGGAGGGAATAGGGGGAAGAAGGAGGGAGAGGGAGAGGGAGAGTGTGTAATGGGGGGGGGGGGAAAGGAGAAGGGGGGGAAGGGGGGCATTAAAGGGGGGGAAAGGGGAGGGGGGGCCCGGAAAAAAGGGGGTGGGAGAAGGAGGGGCGGGGGGAGAGTGTAATGGGGGGGGGGGAGACAGAAAAAAAGGGGGAGGGGGAGGAGGGGAGTGAGAGAGGTTTTGCGGGGGGGAGGGAAAGGGGAGATGGTAGGGAGAAGGGGGGGGGTGAAGGTAGTTATGATTTAGAAATTGTTTTTGTTTTCTCATTCTTTTCCTTATTCATTTTATTCATTTTTTTAAATTATTATTCTCATTCTTCTTCATTTTCTTTATCTCTTGCTTCCATTAACATTTTCTATCTTTATTCTGTCTGTTTGTTTCTCTCTCTCTCTCTCTCTCTTCTTCTCTTTTCTCTCTCCCCCTCCTTCTCTCTCTCCCTTCTCCTTTTCCTCTCTCTCTTCTTCTCTCTCCCCTTTTTCCTCCTTTCCCCCCCCACCTTCCCTCACCCCCCCCCTTTTTTCTTCTTTTCCTCCCTCCCACAGTTATCTTCCCTTCTCAATTTTCTGTTCTTCCTCCATCCTTCCCACCTTCCATCCTTCTCTCCCCTTCATTCTATCCTCTTCGTCTTTCCCTCCATCCTCCCCTCCATCCTTCCTCTCTTCCTTTCTCTCTTCCCCTCTTACTTTCACTCCCCTCCCCCCCTCTTTCCTTCATTTCCCTCTTCCCTCCTTACTTTCTCTCCCTTACTTTCTCTCCCTCTCCCCTTTCTCCTCTTTTCTCCCTCTCCCTTTCTCCTTTCTTCCCCCTTCCCCCCCTTTTTCTTTCTTTTCTCCCCCCCCCTTTCCCCTTCTCTTCTCCCTCTCCCCTTTCTCCTCTCTTCTCCCTCTCCCCTTTCTCCTCTCTTCTCCCTCTCCCCTTTCTCCTCTCTTCCCCCTCTCCCTTTTCCCCTTCTTCCTTTTAACACCCCCCTTTCCCCTCTTCCCCCTTTTTCTCCCCTTTTTACCCCCTTCTCCCTTTCTCCCCTTTCCTTTTCCCTTTATTACCCCGTTCTCCCCCGTGCCCCGGGGAAGGAGGTGGGGAAAGAGGGGGAAAGGGGAAACTAGGGGAAGGAGTGGGGGGGGGGGAGGGGAGGGGGAGGGGGGGGGGGTGAAAGGCTGCAGTGCGAAAACCCCCCCAGGTCGGGTGAGGCGGTTACGCAATGTTTTTTGGGGTCAGGGATGAGGAAAGAGGGAGGGGAAGGGAAGGGAAGGGGAGGAGAGAGAGAGAGAGGAGAGAGAGAAAAAAAAGAGAAGAAAGAGAGAGAGGGAGAGAGAGGGGAGAGAGAGAAGGAGGAGAAAAGGGGAAAGAGAGAGAAGAGGGGAAGGAAGGGAGGGACGGGCAGAGGGGAGAGGGATAGGGAGAGGAGAAAAGGGGGAGGGGGAGAAACAAGAGAGAGAGAGTTTAGGAGAGAGAGAGAAAAAGAGGGGGGAAAGAGAGGGGAAAAGAGAGAAGAGAGGAGGGGCGAGAGAGAGAGAGAGGAGGGAGAGGACAGACAGAGAGAAGGATGGGGAGGGGAAGAGAGAGGGGGAAGGGGGAAGGGAGAAAGAGAGAGAAAAGAAGGTGAGAGAGAGAAAAAAGAAAAAAAAAAGACGAAAAGGGAAAAGGGGAGGGAGTTTTGGAAAGATGAGGAAAAAATGGGGAAGAGGAAGATATAGAGGGAAAAGTAAAGAAAGGAGGAAGAAAAAAAAAGAGGAAGGAGTGTGTGTGCGTGTCTATGTGTGTGTTAGTGTGTGTGTGTGTGTGTGTGTGTGTTTGTGAGTGCATGTACGCATGCATGTGTGTGTGTGTGCTTATGTGTTAGTGTCTGTGTGTGTCTGCATGCATGTGTTGTGTGTGCTTATGTGTTAGTGTCTGTGTGTGTCTGCATGCATGTGTGTGTGTTAATAAGTACGAGTGTCTGCATGTGTCTGCGTTTCACGTTTAGTATAGTTAATTCCGTTGTTTTTCCTCATTATTCACATCATTACTATCATTATCATTGTACTTTCATCCTTATGGCTATTGAGGTATTTACTCCTGATATTATTACAATCGCTGTATTAACACTGATAATATCAATAATTATATTAATATTGATGACTATTATTAGTATTACTATCCATTTCTTGTCTATGTGATTATTTTTCTTATTATTATTATTACTATTGTTGTTGTTCTTGTTGCTGTTGATGTAGTTATTACTATTATTACTAGTTTTGTTATTAATGTTATTGATGTTATTATTGATATTATTATTATTATTATTATTATTATCATTATTATTATGAATATTATTATTATTATTATTATTATCATTATTATTATTATCATTATTATTATTATTATTATTATTATTATTATCATTATTATTATTATTATTACTATTGCTATTATTAGTAGTAGTAGTATTAGTATTAGTAGTAGTAGTATAGTTGTTATCCCTATTTTTATTATTATTATTATCATTATTATCATTATTATTATGATGATCATTACTGGTATTATTATTATCCTTATCATCATCATTATTATTAATATTATTCTTATGACTATTGTTATTATTATTATTATCATTATTTTTTTTTATTATTGTTCCTGTTTTTATTATTATTACTATCATTATTATCATTAATATTATTGCTATTGTTGTTGCGCTTGTTGTTTTATTGTTGTTGTT
>NC_051399.1:46313260-46318260 GCF_015228065.2 Penaeus monodon
AAAAGGTACAGATAGGCAGAGAGAGAGAGAGAGAGAAGAGAGAGAGAGAGAGAGAGAGAGAGAAAGAGAGAGAGAGAGAGAGAGAGAGAGAGAGACAGACAGAAGAAGACAGACAGACAGACAGACAAATAGATACATAACTAGATCAAAAGATTAGAAAGATAGTCAGAAGATCGAAAGGTGGAGTAGCGATTAAAGAAATAATAATAATATAAAATAATAAAGAAAGAAAAAAGAAAGAAAGAAAGAGACAACAAACAAAGAAAACAGGAAAAGGGGGGGAGGAGAAGAGGGAGGGGGAAGGAGTAGGAGGATAAGGGGGAGGGGGGAGGAGGAGGGAGAGGAGGAGGAGAAGGGGGGGAGGGGGAGGAGAAGGGGGGAAGGGGGAGGAGGGAGGGAGGAGAAGAGAGAGGAGGGGGCAGGAGGAGGAGGAGAAGGGGGAGAAGAGGGAAGAGGAGAAGAGGGAGGGGGCAGGAGGAGGAGGAGAAGGGGGAGAAGAGGGAAGAGGAGAAAGGGGGAGGAAGGAGAGGAGGATTTCCAGCCATATCTGACCCCTAAGCACCAAGAAGGGCAGACTAAACCTATACTGTCGTATGCTCGTTACCCTGATGGACACCCTTGATGGCCTCCCCCCCTCCCCCCTCTCCCCCCTCACTTCTCCACTTCCCCTTCTCCCTCTCGCCTACTCTCGTTGCTCTCCTATTTCCTCTTTTCTCTCTCTCTCTGTCCCTTTCTCTCTCTCTCCTCTCTCTCTCTTCTCTCTCCTCTCTCTCTCTCTCTCTTTCTTTCTCTCTCTCTCCTCTCTCTATCTTCCCCCTTCTCTTTGCTTTCTCTCTCTCTCTTTAACCTCCTTCTCTTTTTTCTCTTCTCCTCTCTCTCTTAACCCTTTTCCTTCCTCCTCTTTTCCTCTCTTCCCCTTCCCTCTTTCCTCTCCCCTCCATCTCCCTCCCCCTCTCCCCCCCTCCCCCCTATTCCCCTCCTTCCCCTTCTTCCCCTCTTCTCCCTCTCCATTCCCTCGTGTATCTCCCCTCTGTCACTTCCCCTTCCATCTACCACTTAAACTTCTTTTATTTTCCTTATCTGTTTTTTTTTTTTTTTTTTTTTTTTTTTTTTTAGGGGGGGTGAGGGGGTATATTTTTGTTTTTATTTCTACTACTTTCCATTTTTTTTTTTTTTTTACTTGTTTTTTGGTTTATATATATATATATTTTTTTTTTTTTTTGCTGTTTTCTGTTTTCTTTATCTCCATCATTTTTTTTTTCGTTTATTTCTTTTTTTCTTTCTTTGTTTCTTTCTTTCTTTCCCTCTCTTTCTCTCTCTTCCATCATTCTTGTGTCTCTATCTTTTTCTTGTTTATCCTCCTCTTTGGTTCCCCTTTCCTCCTTCCTTCCTTCCTTTCCTCCCACTTCTCCACCATTCCTTGTTTTAAACTTCTCCACCATTCCTTGTTTTAATCCCTCCACCTCTTCCTCCTTCCCTCCTTCACTCCTTCCCTCCCACCGGTCTTAAGCACTCTCCCTCTTACTCCATCTACTCCCTCCCTCCTTCCTTCCTTCCCTCCTTCCATCTTCCTCCGTCCCTCCCTCCCTCCCTCCCTCCCTCTGCCCTTAAGCGCCCTCCCTCCTTCCACCTTCCTCCGTCCGTCCCTCCCTCCCTCCCTCCCTCAGCCCTTAAGCGCCCTCCCTCCTCCTCCATCTTCCTCCCTCCCTCCTTCCATCTTCCTCCGTCCCTCCCTCCCTCCCCTCCCCTCTGCCCTTAAGCGCCCTCCCTCCTTCCATCTTCCTCCGTCCCTCCCTCCCTCCCTCCCTCCCTCTGCCCTTAAGCGCCCTCCCTACACACACGCAGCGCCAATCTTTCCCTGACGGAAGTGCCTCCACGGGATTTTGTCGGCCTATGTAAATTTATGCAAACACGATACGGTTTCAGGCCGGCGTCCGCTCGCCCTCTGATGGCCCGCTTTATTGCGCCCCTCTCTCGCTCTCTCTCTTTCGCTCTCTCTCTCTCTCGCTCTCTCTCTCTTTCGCTCTCTCTCTCCCTCGCTCTCTTTCGCTTTCTCGTTCTGTCTCTCTTTCGCTCTCTTTCACTTTCTCGCTCTCTCTCGCTCTCGCTCTCTCGCTCTTTCGCTCTCTTTCGCTTTCTCGTTCTCTCTCTTTCGCTCTTGTTCTCTCGTTCTCTCGTTCTCTCGTTCTCTCTCTTTCGCTCGCTCTATTTCGCTCTCTCTCTCGCTCTTGTTCTCACGTTCTCACGTTCTCTCCTGTTCTCTCTCTCTCGTTCTCACTCTTTCGCTCTCTCTCTTTCGCTCTCTCGTTCTCTCTCTCTCTCTTTTTCGCTCTCTCACTCTCTCATTCTCTCGATTTCTCTGTCTTTCTCTCGCTCTTTCTTTCATTCTCTCTCTCGCTCGCTCTCTCTATCTCTTTTTTTTCTCTCTCTCCTTTCGCTCTTTCGCTCCCTTCTTTTTCTTTTTCTTTCTCTCGCTCTTTCGATCTCTTGCTCTCTCGCTCTTCTTATATTTCTTTTTCTTCATTTCTTCCTCTTCGTTTTTGATCTTCTTTTTTCTCGATTGCCTCTTCTTCTTTCTCTTTCTCGCTTTATTCTTTCCCTCATCTCGTACACTTTTTTTCCTCTCAATTTCTTCTTCGTAATCTTCTTTTTCTTTCATTTTCATAACTTTTTCTTTTTCTGTTTTTGTTTGTTTGCTTGTTTGTTTGTTTGTTTCCCGCTATCGTTAGTCTTCCGTTTCCCTTTCTTCTTCTTCTTCATCTTGTTACTCATTTTTATTCGTCATTCTCATTCTTCTTCCTTTTCCCTTTCTCTCCTCTTCTCTCTTCTCCTTTATCTCCGTCTGTCTCTTGATCTTTTCCGCTTTTTTCTCCTTATTTTCATTATTCTCGTTTTCTCTGGTTTTTCATATTTCGTTTTCTGTTTTTATTTGTTTGTTTGTTTTCATGTCTCTTTCTCTCCTCTCATATATTCTATATTGCGTTCCTCTCTGTCTTTATCTGTCTCTCCCTTCCTCCTCCTCCTCCTCTCTCTCTCTCTCTCTCTCTCTCTCTCTCTCTCTCTCTCTCTCTTTCTCTCTCTCGTCTCTCTCTCTCTCTCTTTTCTCTCTCTCTCTTCTCTCTCTCTCTCACTCTCTCTCTTTCTCTCTCTCTCTCTCTCTCTCTCTCTCTCTCTCTCTCTCTCTCTCTCTCTCTCTCTCTCTCTTTCTTCTCTCTCTCTCTCCCTCCCTATCCATCTATCTATTCAGATAAGAATGAGTGACCGCCATGCAAGCAGGGGGCATCATGCAAGTTCATCATAAAAAGTCGAGAGTATCATGGAGTTGTCATGCAGATTGACCAAAGAAGGCGCTGTGCGGGGGTAGTGGGTGGGGGGGGAACAGCGTCATGCAGACAGTCAAAGGGGAGGGGGGGGGGGGTAGGAGGTGGTAGGATCGGCGTCATGCAAGCACTCAGAATGGGGAGATAGGGAGTAGGATCGGCGTCATGCAAGCAGTCAGAATGGGTAGATAGGGAGTAGGATCGGCGTCATGCAAGCACTCAGAATGGGAGATAGGGAGTAGGATCGGCGTCATGCAAGCAGTCAGAATGGGGAGATAGGGAGTAGGATCGGTGTCATGCAAGCAGTCAGAATGGGGAGATAGGGAGTAGGATCGGCGTCATGCAAGCACTCAGAATGGGGAGATAGGGAGTAGGATCGGTGTCATGCAAGCAGTCAGAATGGGGGTGGGGGTTATGGGGGCTGGTAGGCGTCATGCAAGCAGTCAAAGGGGGTGGAGTATGGGGGTTATGGGGGGGTAGGAACGGGCGTCATGCAAGCAGTCAAGAGCGTGGTGGGGGGAGAGGGAGAGAATGGGTGTCATGCACTTAGGAACCGCTGCCATAGCATGATAAATATAATGAAAGGAAGAAGGAATGATGATGGAGAAGGAAGGGGATAAGGAACGAAAGAGGGGAGGGAGAAGGAGGAGAAGAGGAAGTGAGAGACAAAGGGGCGAAAGAGGGGAGAAAGAAGGAGAGAGGGAAGTGAGAGATAAGGGGAGAGAGAAGGCAGGGGAAAGGGGAGGAAGAGAGGGATAAAGAGCGAAAGAGGAAAGAGAGGAGAAGAGGAAATGAAGAATAATAAGCGCAAGAAAGGAGGAATGGTGAGGAAAGGAGGGATAATAAGGAAGAAATATGAATAGAAAACAAAACGAAAGTCTGAATGAGAAAAAGGAAAACAAAAACACAAGAAAAAAAAACATATTTAAAAGAAATTCAAATAATGAAAAAAGAAAAAAGATGGAGAGATAAAAAAAAAGATAAAAAGGGAGAAAATAAAACCAACGAAGACCAAAAAAGAAAGAAACAAGAGAAGAAAGAACAAGAGAGAGAGCATAGACATAGAGGAAGAGAAGGAGGGAGGAGGGAGGAGGAGAAGGAGGAAGAGGGGAAGGGAGGAGGGAGGATGAGAAGGAGGGAGGAGGGAGGAAGGAGGGGAAGGGAGGAGAAGAGGAGGGGGAAGGAAGGAGGGAGGAGGGGGAAGGGAGGAGAAGAGGAGGGGGAAGGAAGGAGAAGAGGAGGGGGAAGGAGGGAAGAGGAGGAGGGGGAAGGAGGGAAGGACCAGAAGGGGATCAGCTGACACCCGACCTGTGCGCATCCCGATCGTCATCCGTCTCAGCTCCGTCTTCCTTTACCTGTGGGGGGGGGGGGGGGGGACGTCGGAGGAGAGGGGGTTGGGGGGGAGACGTCGGAGGAGGGGGGAGGGGGGAGCGGTAGGGGGGGGGGGCGAGACGTGTGTGGAGGTTGGTGAGGTGGTGGTGGGTGTGTGGGCATGTGTGTGTGGTGTGGTGTGTGTGGTGGCTGGTGTTGTTATTGTGTGTGTGTGTGTGTGTGATGTGTTGTTGTGTGTGTGTGTGTGTGTGTGTGTGTGTGTGTGGTGTCGTGTGTTGTGTGTGTGTGTGTGTGTGTATTTGTGTGTGTGTGTGTGTGTGTGTGTGTGTATTACTCCCCCATCACCCT
>NC_051399.1:46319653-46322153 GCF_015228065.2 Penaeus monodon
TTTCTTTTCTCCCCCCTTCTACCTCCTCTTCCTCCTCACTACATTCTTCCCTTTCCTTTATTCTTTTCTCGCTTATTCCTCCTTTCTTCCCTCTGTTTCTCCTATTCCTTTCTGTCTCTCCTACTTTCGCTCTTCTTGTTTTTTGTCATTTGTCACTTTTCTTTAATCTTCCCTGATTCCTTTCCTCTCTCTTCCTCCCTCCTTCCCTCCCCTGTCTCCTCTCCTCCCCCCCCCTCCTTCCCTCCGTCCCTACCTTGTCTCCATCCCTCCTCCTCCCCCCCCCCATTATCCCTTCTCCCTACCCCTCCCCATACCTTCCCTTCCTCCCCTTTCCCTCCACGTCCTCCCTTTCCTCCTCTACTCCCTTCCACCCTCCTTCCCTTCTTCCTTTCCCTCTCTTTCCCCCTCCCTCCTCGTCTCCCCCCTCCCATTACCCCCCTCCTTCCCTTCCCCCTCTCCCTCCCTTCCCCCCTTCCTCGATGTCTCCCACCTCCCTCCCCTCCTCTAGCAACTACTCCTTTCCCCTCATCCCCTCCCCTCCCCCCATCCCCTCCCTTTCCCCTCATCCCCTCCCTTCCCCCCCTCCCACCCTTCCCTCCTCTATCACCTACTCCTTCCCCCCCCTCCTTCCCTTCCCCCCCACCCCCTCCCTTTCCCCTCGTCCTCCCCTCCCCCTCCTCCCCCCCCTGGCCCACCCGTGTCCCGGTGACAAATACAAAATAACCAACTTCCTCCCTGTAGTTAATTTGTCCCTTAATGAAGTTGTGTTGGCACTAAGTGACTGTCTCGGGAAGGAGAGAGGCCGGAGTGAGGGACACTTTCTCTTCTGCTTCTTTTTCTGCTTCTTCTTCTGCTTCTGCTTCTTCTTCTTCTTCTGCTTCTTCTGCTTCTTCTTCTTCTTCTTCTTCTTCTGCTTCTTCTGCTTCTTCTTCTTCTTCTTCGTTTGATTCTGATTATTTTTCTTTTTTTTCTGTTTGGTTATCTGCTTCTTCTTCTGTTTCTTATCTTTTCCTTTGTTTGTGGTTACTTTTTTCTTTTCTTTTCTTTTCTTTTCTTTTCTTTTCCTGATTCTTCTTCTGGGGCCCTTTCTTCTTTTTCATTTTCTTCTTCTCCTTCGTCCTCTTCTTCTTTTTGTTCTTTCAACTTTTGTCATCTACTTCATTTTCTTCTTTTCCTTAGTCTTCTTCTTCTTCATTTTCTTCTTTGTCCTTTTCGTTTTCTTTCTTCCTTTGAACTAAAAATTCTCTTGAATTCACTATTTTCCTTCATCCTCATCATCCTATTCTGCACTCTATATTTATTATTATTATTATCATTATTATTATTTTTATTATTATTATTATTATTATTATTATTATTATTATTATTATTATTATCATTATTATTATTATCATTATTATTATTATTATGACTATTATTATTATTATTATCATTATTATTATTATTATTATTATTATTATTATTATTATTATTATTATTATTATTATCCATGGCTTCCGTTTACTTTCTCCTCATCTTTCTCGATCTTTTCATTCCCCTCTTTCCCTTCGCCTCTTCTTGTATATTCCCTCTATCTCTTCGCCATCCCCCCCCCCCCCCTCTTTTCTCCCCTCCACCAATTTGATTTTTTTTTTTATCTGTGCTTTCCATCAGCATTCTAATTTTCCTTCTTCGTCCTTCCCCTCCTCTTCGCTCTCCTCACCTTCCTTCTCCCCCTCCCCCTCCTCATTCTCCTCCTTTTATTCTCTCCTCATCCGTTTCTTCCTCCTCCTTTTATTCTTTCCTCATCCTCCTTCTCCCCTTTCCGTCCACCCTTCTTCCATCAAAAACTTTTTTTTTTTTCCCTCCAATATCTTTCTCCCTAATTCCTTTTTCCTCCCTTTATTCTTTTTCTTTCCCATTCCGTTTCCTCTTCAATCGTATTTATCCCAGACCCTCCCTTCGCAATTCTTTAATCCCCCTTCCTCCACTGTATCCCCTTCTCCTCCTCCTCTTCCTTCTCCTCCTCCTCTTCCTTCTCCTCCTCCTCCTCCTGCTCCTCCTCCTCCTCCTCCTCCTCCTTCTTCTTCTCCTCCCTCCTCCTCCATCAATTCCCTCCTCTCCTATCTTCCCCATCCTTCACCCCATTCTTCCTCTTCCCCAACTTCCATCCTCCTCTATCTCCCCTTTCCTCCCCCAACTCCTCTCTTCCCCATTCATTTCCATCCCCCACTCATCCCAATCCCCAACCTTCCACTAACCTCTCCCCCATTCTTCCCCAAACCCCAAACCCTTCCCCAACTCCCCTCCTCCTCCCCCCCCCGCAACTCTCCTCCTCCCCTATCTCCACCACCCTCCAACCCTTCCCCAACTCCCCTCCTCCCCCCCCCCTCCCCGCAACCCTCCAACCCTTCCCCCTATTCCCTGTCTCTGCAAACCCCTCCCCCCCCCCATTTCCCCCCCTCCTCCCTCTCCTCCTCCCTGTCAACTCCCCCAGATTCCCGCAACCTGCACCCTCCCC
>NC_051399.1:46327153-46329653 GCF_015228065.2 Penaeus monodon
TGTTGTTGTTGTTGTTGTTGTTGTTGTTTTTGCTGTTGTTGTTTTGTATCATCGTTATTACCCTTTGTCCGTTTTTTGTTATATATATATATATATATATATATATATATATATAATATATATATATATATATATATATATATATATATATATGTATATATATATATATATATATATATATATATATATATATATATATATATATATATATATATATATATATATATATATATATATATTCTTCTTTTAACGGTAGGTTCATGTCTGAGCCGCCGTGGTCACAGCATGATACTTAATTGTAGTTTTCATGTTGTGATGCTCTTGGAGTGAGTACGTGGTAGGGTCCCCAGTTCCTTTCCACGGAGAGTGCCGGTGTTACCTTTTTTAGGTAATCATTCTCTCTATTTATCCGGGCTTGGGACCAGCACTGACTTGGGCTGGCTTGGCCACCCAGTGGCTAGGTAGGCATTTAAGGTGAAGTTCCTTGCCCAAGGGAACAACGCGTCGGCCGGTGACTCGAACCCTTGAACTCAGATTGCCGTCGTGACAGTCCGACGCTCTAACCATTCGGCCACCGCGGCCTTGACGATCATGGGCTTCCATGATGTTTCTTGGCAATTTAGAGCGGTGGTTTGCCATTGCCTTCCTCCCGGTGTTTTTCTCGAGTCACCTTCTCGATTTACCCGGGTTGGGACCGTCACTGACTTGGGCTGGCTTGCCCAACCAGTGGCTAGGCAGGCAATCGAGGTGAAGTTCCTTGCCCCTCGGAACAACGCGCTGGCCGGTGACTCGAACTCTCGAACTCAGATTGCCGTCGTGACAGTCTGGAGTCCGACGCTCTAACCATTCGGCCACCGCGGCCCCCATATATACATATATATACATATAAATGTGTGTGTGTGTGTGTGTGTGTGTGTGTGTGTGTGTGTGTGTGTGTGTGTGTGTGTGTGTGTGTGTGTGTGTGTGTGTGTGTGTGTGTATATATATATATATATATATATATATATATATATATATATATATATATATATATATATATATATATATATATACATACATATGTCTATATCTATCTATCTGTCTATCTCTCTATCTATTTATTTATCATCTTCTTTATTTATCTATCTAAATATTTCTTCATCTCACTTTCTCTGTTTATCAGTCTATCTAGATCTATCTGTCTATCTATCTTTCGATCTATCTATCTGCCTATAGATATATGTATTTATCTATACATCTATCTACCAACCTCTATTTCTATCTATCTATCCATCTCTCTCTCTCTTTCTCTCTCTCTCTCTATCTATCTATCTATCTATCTATCTATCTATCTATCGATCGATCGATCGATCGATTAATTGATCTATTTGTCTATCTATCTGTCTATCTATCTGTCTGTCTGTCTGTCTGTCTATCTATTTCTATCTCTATCTATTTACCTGTTTATCTGTTTGTCTATCTAACTGTCTACTTCACTTTCTATCAATCTCTCCATTCCTTTTACTTCTCCTTTGCGTATTCTCCCTTCCTTCCTTTCCCTCCTTCGTTTCAATCCTTCCCAGACCTTCGCATCTTTCCCCTTCTCCCTCCTCCCTTTATCCCTCCCCTTCTTCCCCCCCTGTTTCTCACTCACCGCTAATCACTTACCCCCCCCCCCCCAAATCCTATTTCAGCATCTCTCTCTCTCTCTCTCTCTCTCTCTCTCTCTCTCTCTCCTCTTCTCTCTCTCTCTCTCTCTCTCTCTCTCTCTCTCTCTCTCTCTCTCTCTCTCTCTCTCTCTCTCTCTCTCTCTCTCTCTCCTCTCTCTCTCTCTCTCTCTACCTCCTCTCTCTCTCCTCCTCTCTCTACTCTCCTCTCTCTTCTCTTCCTCTCTCTCCTATTCACTCCCTCTTCCTCCCTCTCTCTCTTCCTCCCCTCCCCCCCTCCCCTCTCCCTTCCTCTTCTCCCTTCCCTCTCTTCCCTCTCTCTCCCCTCCCTCTCCCCCTCTCCCTCCCCCCCTCCCTCCCTCCATCTATTCACCCCTTCCCTCCTGTCCTTCCCCTTCCTTCTCTCCCCTCCCTCCCTCCCTTCCCTCCCTTCCACTTCACCAACTATCATCCTCCCTTCCCTCCCTTCTTCCCCTCCCTTTCCCCCTTCCCCCCCACTCCCTACCTCCTCTCTTCCTCTCCCCCCATCCCCTCCCTTTCCCCCCTCCCCCTCCCCTCCTCTCCCTTTCCCCTTCCCCCCCACTCCCTCCCCCCATCCCCTCCCTTTCCCCCCTCCCCTCTCTCTCCCTCCGCCCCTCTCTCTCTCTCCCTCCGCCCCTTCGCCGCCGCCATCGTTTTATTCAACTTCATTTTAAACTTAATTGAATTCGTGGCGTTGATCCCAGGCGCAGGGAGGAACTTACGGGATTAAATAAACCGAGTGACAAAACCTCGACCCGCGCTTCTGATGTGTTTATTTCGCCTGGGTGACTCTCGGTCGGGGGAGGGGTGAGGGGTGAGGGGGGAGGGGGGGA
>NC_051399.1:46385713-46388213 GCF_015228065.2 Penaeus monodon
TCCCTTTTCCCTCTCTTTCTTTTTTTTTTAATTTTTCTCTTTGCGTTTCACTAATATTTTTTCCTCCACTTTTTTCCTCTATTTTCTTTCTTTTTCCTTCTCCGTTTTCCTTCTCTCTCTTTCCTCGTTTTTCTTTCTCTCTTTCTTTCCTCATTCCTTCCGTATTTCCTTCCTTTTATATATATATAGATTTTTTTTCCTCAATTATTTCCTTTCTTCATTTTTCTCTTTTCCCCTCTCTTTTTATGTTTTCTCCCCCCCCCCTTCTCACTCTCCCTCTCTCTCTCTCTCTCTCTCTCTCTCTCTCTCTCTCTCTCTCTCTCTCTCTCTTCTCTCTCTCCTCCCCCCCTCTCTCTCTCTCTCTCTCTCTCTCTCTCTCTCTCTCTCTATTTATTTCTCTATATATATATATATATATATATATATATATATATATATATATATATATATATATATATTATGTATATATATATATATATTTTTTTTTTTTTTTTTTTTTTTTTTAACGGTAGGTTCATGTCTGAGCCGCCGTGGTCACAGCATGATACTTAATTGTAGTTTTCATGTTGTGATGCTCTTGGAGTGAGTACGTGGTAGGGTCCCCAGTTCCTTTCCACGGAGAGTGCCGGTGTTACCTTTTTAGGTAATCATTCTCTCTATTTATCCGGGCTTGGGACCAGCTCTGACTTGGGCTGGCTTTGCCACCCATTGGCTAGGCAGGCAATCGAGGTGAAGTTCCTTGCCCAAGGGAACAGCGCGCCGGCCGGTGACTCGAACCCTCGAACTCAGATTGCCGTTGTGACAGTCTGGAGTCCGATGCTCTAACCACTCGGCCACCGCGGCCTGTGTATATATATATATATATATATATATATATATATATATATATATATATATATATATATATATATATATATATATATATATATATATATTTCCCCTCTCCTTCTCGCTTTCTTCTCCTTTACTTTCTTTTGCTATCCCTTCTACTATTTTTTTTCTCTCTCTCTCTTTTCTATATTTGCATTTATTCCTATTTTTATTCCCTCTTTCTCTATCTTCTCTTCTTAGTTGAAGCCTTCTCCTTTTTTCTCTGTTTTTTCTTCATTTCTTTTCTATTCTCTTCCCTTTTTTCCCCTCTGCTTTATTCTCTTTCTTTTTCCCCTCCCCTCTATTTCTTCCCTTTATTCTTCTCCCTCTGTTTTCTTCTCCCTTTTTCATCTATTTTTTTCCTTTTTTTCTCCTCTCTATTTTCTTTCCTTTTTTCCCATCTCCTCTATTTTATTCCCTTTTTTCCCTCTCCTCTATTTTCTTCTCTCCTTTTCTATTCCCTCTCATTCTCTTCTATTTGTTCTCTCTGTCCTCTCTCCCTCCGCATTCTCTTCTCCACTACTGCATACCTTTCTTTTTCTCTATTTTCTTCCTCTCTCTTTCGCTATTCTCTTCCACTCTCCTTTTCTGTTTTCTTTGCCTTCTTTTTCTCTATTTTCTCTATTCTCTACTTCCATATTTTCCCCTCTCCTCGGCTACTTCTCTTCTTTTCTCTTCTCCTCTATTTTCTTTACCTTCTCTTTCTATATTTTCTTCCTGTTTTCTTTACCTTCTTCTGCCTCTTCTCCTTCCCTTCTTCTTCCTACCTTTCTCTATTCCCTTTCTCTCTCTTCCTCCTCCTCTTCTCCATTTCCTTCCCGTCTCTTCTATTTTCTTCCACCTCTCCTCCCTTTTTCTTCTTCAGCCCCTTTCTTATCTTTCTTTTTCCCCTTTCGTTCTATATTTTCTTCCTCTTCTCTATTTTCTTCTCTCTCTCCTCTACTTTCTTCCCTCTCTTCTTCTCTATTTTCTTCGCCCTCTTCTGCAATATCTCTCCCTCTCCCCTTCTCTATTTTTCTCCCATTTTCTCTACATTCCCGTATCTTTCTCTATTTTTTACTCCCTCCCTTTCTTTACTGTCTTCTCCCTCCCCTTCTCTACTTTCTTCCCCCTCTCTATCCTCTACTCTCGTCCTCCTCTCTTCTACTATCTTCATCCTCAATTTCTCTACTATCCTCCCCCTCTTCTTCTCCATTTTCTTCCCCCTCCCTCTCCTCTCCTCTCTTCCTCCTCACTTTTTCTACTTTCTTCCCCCTCCTTCTCCTCTACTTTCTTCCTCCTCACCTTTTCTGCTATCCTCCCTCTCTCCTTTTTTCTTCGCCCTCTTCACCCCCCTCTCCTCCCCCACCACCACCACCGCCAGCGCCCACACTTCCCTCGCCATGACACAGATCAATACACAATCATTCACAGCTAACGACTTTTCAAATGACCCTGTCCGCTGATTGATAAACATTTTTTTTTTATTTCGCTCATAGTATAGCTCAATAATAGGCTTAATTTGAATTTAAGCGGGTGGATGAAATAGCCAACGTAGTGTGCACGTCAGACAGATATACACAGGTGTGCAAAACAATTAATTTTTTTCTCTCACTCTCTCTCTCTCTCTCTGTTTTTTTTTTTTTTTTTG
>NC_051399.1:46389855-46392355 GCF_015228065.2 Penaeus monodon
TCTTCCCCTAGTTTCTAGTAATTAAAAGTTTGTTAATATTCATTCAAAATAAACAAGTAAATGCTAAAAGTAATAGAGACTCACAGAAGGAGCATCCGGTGTGCACATCGTTCGCATAAGAAGCGCATGCGTGCGCCTCACTCCGGATTCAAAAAACGCCCGCGCCACAAATCATCTAGTATCTTTTCCTTTTCTTTTCTACTTTCTTTTAAGATATCCCTCGAGAAAAAAAAAGAATAATAAAACAAATCAACACAACAGAATAACACACGCCCAGTCCCGAAAACGTAAAGAAAGGCAAAAATCATAACAACGCTACACACACCGTTCGCGTAAGGAGAAACACACACACACACACACGCGAGTGTACATCTCCCACCGGACTCAAGAACGCTAACCCCCCCCCCCAACCCCCCCCCAACCCCCACCACAACCCCCACCACCCCATCCCCGGTTCCTCTCCCCGTCTTCCATCTTTTCATCTCCTCTTGTCTGTTGTGCTTTCTCTCCCTTCGTGAATATTGATGACTCTCTTTGTTTAACATCAATATGACGTCAGCATCAGCGACGTTTGTGTGCGTTGGGGTGACGGCGCGATCCTGGAATGAGGGGAGAGGGAGAGGGGAGAGGGAGAGGGGAGAAAAAGAGGGGAGAGGGAGAGGGAGAGAAAGAGGGGAGAGAAAGAGATGAGAGGGAGAGGAGGGGAGGGGGAGAGGAGGGGAAAGGGTGGTAAAGAAGGAGGAAGGGAGAGTAGGCGATGGGGGTGGAAGAGAGGGAAGAGGAGGAGAGAGAAAGAGGGGAGAGGAGAGGAAAGGGTGGTAAAGAGGGAAGAGAGGGAGAGAGGGAGTAAAAGGAAGGGAAGAGGAAGAAAAGGCGAGGAAAGGTGAGAGAGGGATGAGGGGAAAGCCACAGAAAGGAGAAAAAAGAGGGGAAGAGAAAGGGGAGGAGAGAATGAAGAGGAGAATGTAAAGAATCGGAAGAAAGTCGGAGAGAGTGGAAAGGGGAAAGAGAATAAGAGAAAAACAAACAAACGAGGTAGTAAGAGAAAATGGGAGAGGAGTGATGAAGAGGAATAGAAAACAATGAAGAAGAAATAGAGTGAAAGAGGGAGAAGAGAGAAGGAAAGAGAAACGAGAATAAGATGAATGTAGGAAGGGAAGAGAGATTAAAAAAGGAAAATAGAATAAAGGGAGAAGAGAAAAGGGAGTGAAAAGGAAGGAAGTGAGACAAAAATGAAAAAGAAAGGAAGATTAAAAAAAACGAAAGAGAGGAGGTGAGATAAAAGAATGAAACGAAGGGAAGGATAAGGACAAATAAAAGAAAAGGAGAAGAGAGGAAATTTGGAATAGAAAGAAAATAACAGCAATAAAAAAAGGAAAAGGAAGAAAACGAAACAGAGTGTAAAGAAAGACAAAGAAAGATAATGATTTGAAATAATGAACTAATGAAAGAAGTGAAATAATTAGAACGTAATTAACAACGAATCAAAAAGAAATTACTTGAATAAATAGGAATAAAACGATCCCGCTAAACATTAATTAAAGAAAACTAAATAAATAGTGATAATAATAATGATGATGATGATGATGATGATAATAATAATAATAATAATGATAATAATAATAATGATAATGATAATAATAATAATAATAATAATAATAATGATAATAATAATAATGATAATGATAATAATAATAATGATAATAATAATAATAATAATAATAATATAATGATAATGATGATAATAATATTAATAATAATAATAGTAATAATAATGATAATAATAATAATGATAATAATAATAATAATAATAATAATGATACTAATGATAATTATAATAATAATGTTGATAATAAAAGTTACAAAATAAATACCGAAAGAGACACAGAAGGAAAACGAAAAATACTGAAATGAAAGACGAAGAAAAAGGAAAAATAGAAAGTGAAATAAGTAATTATGAAAATTAATGCAAATCGACGTTTGAAGGCAATTTGAATAAAGAAAATATAGAACACAAGAGATAGGTGGGATAGAAAGAGAAAGAGAGAAAGAGAGGAACAAGGAAGAAAAGAAGAAGAAGAAGAAGAAAAATGAAAACGAAGAAGGTGGTAATGATAATGATGATGGTGATGATGATAATGATGATGATTATGGTGATGATTATGATGATGATGATGATGATGAAGAGGATGATGATGATGATGATGAAGATGATGAAGAAGATGATGATAATGATGATGATGATGATGATGGTAATGAAAATGATGAATGTGATAAAAATATATAGTTGATTAAATTAGAAATGAGGATAAAAATAAAACTGATAATGATGATCATAACGATAACAAGGATATTAACAGTGATGCGAACAACAACATTGATAATGATGATGATAATGATGGTAAAAGTAATAACAACAATAGTAATGATAATGGTCACAGAAATAATAATGGTAATAACAATAATGACAACAATAATGATAAAGATGAAGATGATGATA
>NC_051399.1:46424235-46426735 GCF_015228065.2 Penaeus monodon
TAATGAAGATAACAATGATAATAATGATAATGATAATAACAATGATGATAATTGTAATTATAATAATCATGGTAATAAAAATAATAATGATAATGAAAATAAACAAAAATGATAAAGATAATAATAATAATGATGATAATAATAGTAATAGAAAATTATAATAAAAGTAATATTAATAATAATAATATGAGAATAATAATAACAGTAATGATAATGTCAAGGATATTAATAACAGTAATATTGATAATCACAATAATAATATTTGTGATAACATTATGATAATAATGGCAACAATAATGATGATGACAATTATAGTAATAATCATTATAAAGATAATGATAATAATTAATAACTATAATAATGATAATAATGGTGATGATGATGATGAAGATAATAATAGTAATAATGAATATAATAATAATAAAATAGAATAGTAATAATAATAATGATGATGGTGATAATAATAATAGTAATAATAATAATGATAATAATAATAACGATAATAATAATAATAATGAATAATAATAATAATAATAATAATAATAACAATAATGATAATGAAACTGAGTGTAAAAAGAAGGAGGAATGGAGGAAAATGAGGAAGAGGGTGAAGAGGAGATGGAAGTGTAATAAGAATAAAAGAAGAGAAGATAAAAACGAGAAATAAAATAACAACCAGGAGAAGAAAGAAGAAGAAGAAAAAAACGAGAAAAACAAAATAAAAATAAAACGGGAAATAAGAAACTGGATAAGAATAAAATATGGTTATCGACTAGAAAGAGGGAAGAAGAAGGAGAAGAAAAAAAGGAGGAAGAGAGAAAGAAGAAAAACAGAGGAAGAAGAAGAAGGGAAAGAAGAAAAGAATATAAGAAGAAAAAGAAGAATGATAATAACAATGATAATAATGATAATGATAATAATAACAATAATAATAAGAAGAAGAACAATAATAATAATAAAGAAGAAAGAGGAAACGAAATAAGAAAATAGAAGAAGGAGAAGAAAACAAAAGAAGAAGAACGAGGAAGAGAAATGAATTGTGAGGAGAAGAAGAAGAAGAAGAAGGATACGAAGAAGAAAACAAAAGAATAGAACGAGGAGAAGATGAAGAAGAAGGAGGAGGAGAAGAAGAAAAAGAGGAAGAAGGAAAAATAAAACGAAAAGAACGAGGAAGAGAAACAAAGTCTGAGAAAAAGGTGAAGAAGAAGGAGGAGCAGAAAGAAAAGAAGAAGAAGAACAAGAAAAAGAAAAAAAAAGAAGAAGAAAGAAAAAAAAGAAGAAGAAAAAAGAAGGAGAAGGAGAAATCAAACGAAGAGAACAAGGAAGAGAAACGAAGTAGGAGGAGAAGGAGGAGGAGGAGGAGAAGGAGGAGGAGGAGGAAGAGGAGGAGTAGGAGGAGGAGGAGGAAGAGAAGGAGGAGGAGGAGGAGGAGAAGGAGGAAGAGGAGGAAGAGGAGGAGGAGGAAGAAGGGTGAAAAGGAAGTAGGAAGGGGAGTAAGAAGGTGGTCAACCCCTTTCGTTCAATTATCGTCATTGCGGGGGAAGGACGGTGGCAGCGGGTTTTGTAAAGTGGGATGGTTTTGGGGGGGAAGGAGGGGGGAGGGGGGTTGTTGGGGGGAAGGAGGGGGGAGGGGGGGTTGTTGGGGGGAAGGTGAGGGGAAGGATGGGAGAGAGAGAGATTAATAAATATGAGTAAATGAGTGGATAATGTAAGAAAAGAAGGAGAGATAAAACAAAAAAACACACACAAAGCAAAAAAAAACAATAAAAACAAAGACACACAAGCAAAACGACGACAAAGAAAGAGAGAGAGAGAGAGAGAGACAAAAATAATCCGAAATCGTTGCTTCCATATTAATTAAACGGACTTCAACAACGAAGCGATTGGGAGCGTGTAATGAAGGGGGGGAGGGGGGGGAGGGAGGGACCAGTGGCTCGCCTGGTCTCTTCTGGTTTCTTTGTTTGTTCTCTCTTCTGTTCTCTTCTGTTTGATTTTTCTTTTGTTTTTTCTGTTTTCTCTTTTGTTTTTTTCCGTTTTCTATGTTTTCTTTTTTTTTTTTTTTTCTTTCATTTTTACGTTTTCTTTGTTCTCTTTTTTTTTTTTTTTTTTTTTTATTTTTTTTTTATTCTCTTTTTTGTTATCCTCTTTTTTCATCTTCTTCTCCTTTTGTTATTTTTTGTTATCTATTGATTTTTTTTCCTGTTTTCTTGTTTTGCTCTTATTTCTTACATTCTTTTGTTCCCTTTTTTGTTATCTTCGTCTGCTATTTTCTTGTTATCTTTTTTTTTCTTTCTTGTTATCTTCTTATGTTATTCTTTCGTTTTCGTCTTTTGTTATTTTTCTTTTCATTTCTTCTCTAACTTCTGTTCTCTTCGTCTGTTCTCTCTTCTTCTCTTCTTTCTTCTGTTTTCTCTTCTTTTTTTTTCTTTTTTTTGGGGGGGTATTCCTTTTTTTTTATTTCTTCTGTTTGTTCTCTTTTCCTTCCTTCTATTCCTCTTTC
>NC_051399.1:46462787-46472787 GCF_015228065.2 Penaeus monodon
CGGCAAAGGAGAGTCGTGGGCAGCGGGGAGGGTCGTGGGCGGCGAGGGAGGGTCGTGGGCGGCGAGGGAGGGTCGTGGGCGGCGAGGGAGGGTCGTGGGCGGCGAGGGAGGGTCGTGGGCGGCGAGGGAGGGTCGTGGGCGGCGGGAACTTCAAAGGCGAGCGAGCAATAAGTGATTCAAAGCGAATCATTTTAACGACGTAAGCGTGATCTTCCGTGGGCGGTCTTTGCTCTCTCGCTCTCTCCCTTTTTATCATTCTGCCTCTCTCTCTCTCTCTCTCTCTCTCTTTCTCTTTCTCTCTCTCTCTCTCTCTTCTCTCTCTCTCTCTCTCTCTCTCTCTCTCTCTCTCCTCGCTCTCTCGCTATCTATCTATCTCTTCATCTCTCTCAATCTCTCTCTCTCTCTCTCTCTCTCTCTATCTCTCTCTCTCTCTCTCTCTCTCTCTCTCTCTCTTTACCATATTAATCTACACCATTAGCCGTTCCGTTTCGGCTTATAAATACCCGTTTTAAGACTAAAAACAAAATCGAGCTGAAAGACCGACTGATAAAAGCCTTCGATCCCTTTAAAAGGAGAATCCGATACTGTCACTCTCAGGATTTAATTTCATTTGTTTGATCTGTTTATGAATGATTCATGAAAAAAAAAAAAGTGCAATGATAGGAAAACAAAGCATAAAGAAAATGGAATAAACACGTGAATGGATAAATGGGTAGATAGAAATTGGAGATTTATTCCATCTGAAAAAAAAAAGAAAAAGTGATGATAATTTGAATGAGAAATAAGTGAACAAATAGATATTTAAAAAAAAGATATTCAAAATAAGTGAACGAATAGATATTCAAAAATAGATGTTCAAAATAAGTAAACGAATAGATATTCAAAATATCTATTATAACTGAATATAATATAACTGAATAGATATTCAAAATAAGTGAACGAATAGATATTCAAAAATAGACAAAACGAACAAATTGATATTCAAAAACAGATTAAGTGAACAAACAGATGTTCAAAACTAGATATTCAAAGTAAGTGAACAAACAGATGTTCAAAACTAGACATTCAAAGTAAGTGAACAAACAGATGTTCAAAACTAGATATTCAAAGTAAGTGAACAAACAGATGTTCAAAACTAGACATTCAAAATAAGTGAACAAACAGATGTTCAAAACTAGATATTCAAAGTAAGTGAACAAACAGATGTTCAAAACTAGATATTCAAAATAAGTGAACAAACAGATGTTCAAAACTAGATATTCAAAATAAGTGAACAAACAGATGTTCAAAATAGCCAAGTGACTTTCCTTCTCTCATACCGAGCAAGATTTTCCTCCATTTGCAAATGAAGATATTTTTTTTTTCCTCCCACAATTTGCATTCAGTTGCATAATATGGCATTATGACCCACTCATGCAAATGATCATGATTCGTACAGCTAAATATTGGACTGTGAGTTTGTCTAACAGTAGGAAATCCATTTAATCAAAATGTTAATTCTTGCAGAATTTCAATGAGGCATATATGCTTATATTTTTTTTATTTCAATTTATTTTTTTTTATTTTTTTATGAAGTGCCTTTAAGTTCACACTTTATCAAGTCTTTTTCTTTCTCAATATTTGATCATATTTGCTTTTAAGTTTTTTTTTCATTCTATTTACATACATTTTTTTCATCATATTGGCAAGAGAAATCGGTTTAAAAATATTCATAAGATCAAATTTGATTCATTCGGATAATGATCGTGTCACTTCCTTTTAGTATTTAATTGTCCAAAACCTGTTTTTTGACTACATAATATTAGCTCTTTGATGAGACTATTTAATGTTTGCTTATATGCGTATTATACGTGTCAGATTTGCAATGCTGAAAGAAGAGATTTGGCATATTTTATGTATATATTCATACGCACACACACACACAGATATTTATATTACATATATTTTTATATATATATATATATATATATATATATATATATATATATATATATATATATGTATATATATATATATATATATATATATATATATATATGTATATAAGTTATTTTTCATACACACACACACACACACACAGAAACACTCACACACACACACACACACACACACACACACACACACACACACACACACACACACACACACATATATATATACATATATATATATATATATATATATATATATATATATATATATATATATATATATATATATATAAATATTCGAGGCAATCTGAAGAGCGTCAGCCATGGAACTGGAAACCGCCAAGCACAAAGCCAGCGAGCTCCCGAAGAGAAGTAAGAGCGGTCTGAGAGCCGGGCGCAGGCAGCGAAGGGCCTTTGGCGAGGGGCGCCAGCAAGACCTCACTAGAGGAGAGACGACCCGAGTTTTAACACCATCCAAGGGAAGGGCCTTCGGTATCTCACGGAAGGGAAGGCCGGTGTAACGAGAACGGGGGCGTTTAGGCTGCCTGTTTCCTCGGGTTTCCTGGTTCCTGGTGGAAGCCGCTAGCGGATCTCTGGAAATGGAAAGGATGCTGAGTTTGACAGCATTCAGGCAAAATGTATGATAAAGGGAAGCTTTCAGAATCCTCCTAAACCTCTGGCTGGTATATGACATTCAAGCAAGGAAGGAGAAAGGGCCTGTCATTAGGAGAAAATGCCCTGTAGAAAATACCCTCCGTGTTTGGCAGGGTGATCGGCACAGAGAATGCCGCGGTGATGACCAGCATTGGAAAACCAGAACCACAAGATCATATCACGTGGTGAGGAACTTCAGATCCCCGTTCTGAAGAATAAAAACGAATTTGAGAGCCACATGCGCACAAACAAACCATAACAAAGCCCAGGGCAGTTTAGAAAAACAGTAAAAGCAGTCTCAAGGCTGTCGCGTGTCCTTGTCTTGACCATCTTTCAAGCGCATGCGAATCACGGACCCTAAAGAGACAGATTCGCAGGAGAGACCGAAAAATAGAGACGAGATATTACGTCTCCTACTTGAAACACACACACACACACACACACACACACACACACACACACACACACACACACACACACACACACACACACACACACACACACACACACACACACCAGACGAGCCACTACGAAGACCTTCCAACAGTAAATAAATAGATTAATAAAATAAATAAATAATGAAGAATAAATGTAGCCGCGTCCCAGGATCCAACCTTCTCTGCAGACCCGACGTTCCTGCGTCCCTGAATAACAGGAGTCAACACTGAAGGTGAAATGAGCCGATGATGTCACTTGAACAGCTCCAAAAAGGTTACGCTGAAACGCAAGTATTAGCTTCTGATCGCCATAGACAGAGAGAGTAGGTGGGCTTACGGCGTCTCCTTATCCTCTCGCGATCAAGAGAATGACTATATAAAAGTAAATGTTACACAGAGGTAAAACAGCACAGAAATATATCTCTTATTTCCTTCCGATTTCTCTTGTTGGAATGATAGTTTCATAGTATGAGAAAAAAACTCTTTGGATTTATTAAAAACGCATATATGCCTTCAAACACACATACACATGCATTTGTGTATGTGAATTAATGACACTAATGCAAAGAGAAAACGATTTCCAAGGTTACCAACAGCATCATAATGATAGTAACAACAAATGTTACGGTGATAGTTAATTGATACGTCACTGCCACTATTATAAATGACGATAATAAAAACTCTGTCCTGACAAAACGAGGCGATTTATGAATCCTTCGACTCCATTAAAAAAAAAAAAGGGATTCTAACCGACACTCTAGATCGTCTTTTGTTTCCATATCCTTATATTATATACGATGGAAAACAAAGGACAGTCAGCGTAGTTGGTCTGAATCCTGCGTGGCAAGGAATGGAAGTATTTAAACGTCGTACAGTGGTTGTTATTCTTATTGAGAGTTTTATCATTATCATAACAGGTGACGGCGACTCACATATGGCAGTGGACGCATGTTGTACAAATAAATAGTGTCATTTGTACGTGATACAACAGAGAAACACGTGCATGCGGAAATATATATATTTTACGTGATAGGGTTTGGATGATCTTGTCATACAGATGGAGAGAGCGTGATGGGGGAAGGGAGAAAGAAAGGGAAAGAGAGAGAGAGATGGGGGAGGGAAGGAGAGAGAGAGAGAGAGATGGGGAGGGGAAGAGAGAGAGAGAGAGTGAAGAGAGAAAGAGAGAGAGAGAGAGAGAGAGAGAGAGAGAGAGAGAGAGAGAGAGAGAGAGAGAGAGAGGTGGAGAGGGAGAACAAGAGAAAGAGAGAACAAGAGGCAAAAAGAGTGAAATCATTTTATTATTATTATTATTATGTTCTCTCACCATCCCTTTTCTTCTCCTCTTTCTGATTACCATTCGTTTCCTTTTTAACCTCCTTCGTCTTCCTCTCTCCCTTTCATATTTTTATTCTTTTTTTCTTTATGTATGCCACTTTTTTCAAGCTATTTGACATTCTCTAATCAGATGAATGCATATAAGACAAAAAGAGATAAATAGATATACACAGACAAAAAAAAAACAGATAAATAGATATACAGAAAACAGATAAAGTCGATAGATGACATTAAATGATATAAATGGTGAATAGATTAAATAATAACTAAAGGAGTAAACAAACATATGCTTCACATGTGTGTCAGTTTGCATGTTGTGACTTTGTTTGTGTTTGTCAGAGAGAGCGAACGAGGTTTGTGTTCGAAAGCGTTCTTTTTGGATTCATCTTATATATTTTTAAAAATCTAAGTTCATATGTTTGTTGTACATTTTATTTTATGTTATTTTTATTATTATTTTTTTTTTTTTTTTTACCGCGACTTTGCTGCTGGTTTCATTACTTATACGGTACTTTTAAGGCACAAGGTACATATGTATTTTTTTTTTCTCTCTCTCTCTCTTTGCTTTGTCTCTTCCCGTTATAAAAAAAAATACCAGTAAATCAGTGCGCACAAAAAAATATATATATATTTTACTGCCATCTTTTCTGAAGTCTGTCATAGCTCTCGGAATATGAACATCCATTACCAATGACATGTTGTGTACCGTTATTTACTAAGCTAATACATACATATCCAAAATGTCTTGTTTACCTTTGCCAAAAATGCAGATAATCCGCCTGGTATGGTAATTTTGACATTACTGATGCCGTCAGTAATTAATATGGTAGGTTTTCATGAGCGAAAATATAATTTGGAAACTTACAACGGTTGCAACATCCAATAACAAAATCATTCCAGATATTAATTTTCACAACACCAATAACAGTAATATTTGTGATGTTCGCTGGTAACAATCTAGTTACTGTATATAGATGTGTGTGTATAGTCATATATATATCTTTCTATCTGTCGATTCGTATATCTATCTATATATCTATCAGTTTTCCTTGATCTGTGTATCTATCGGCCTATCTATCCTTGTCTATGTATCCACATTTAACCATATAACTCTTTATCTATCCATCTGTCTGCCTGTTTTTTTTTCTCTCTCTCTATTGAATGTATGTATATATATATATATATATATATATATATATATATATATATATATATATATATTATATATATATATATATAATATATAATATGTATGTATGTATGTATATATATACACACACGTGTGTGTGTGTGTCTATGTGTGTGTCTGTGTGTGTGTGTGTGTTTGTGTGAATGAGTATGTGTGTGTGTGAGTGAGTGTGTGTGTGTGTGTGTGTGCTTGTGCACACACACACACACAGGGTAGAGGATGTAATGGGAATAATAGGGACGGGGAGAAGGGATCGGCAGTTCGTTGGGGGAAAGAGCAGAGGAAGCGAAGGAGGACGAGGGAGGTTGACAGGGAAAAGGAGGTGAAGGAAACGGGGAAGAAGGATACATGGACATGGAGAAAGAGAGAGAGAGAGAGAGAGAGAGAGAGAGAGAGAGAGAGAGAGAGAGAGAGAGAGAGAGAGAGAGAGAGAGAGAGAGAGAGACGGAAAGAGAGAGAAGAGAGAGAGAGAGAGAGAGAGAGAGAGAGAGAGAGAGAGAGAGAGAGAGAGAGAGAGAGAGAGAGAGAGAGAGAGAGAGACGGAAGAGAGAGAGTGAGAGAGAGAGACGGAAGAGAGAGAGTGAGAGTAAGGGATTGGAGGAAGAGAGAGTTATAAGAGAGAAAAAAAACACGAAGAAAGAGGAAATAGGCAGGGACGGCTAAGAGGAAATGAACAGTTTGACAGAGGAAGAGAAAAAGCAAAGAAAAGGAAAAGAGAAAGAGAGGGAACTGAGACAGAGTGAAAAAGGGGAAAAGGCGGAAGAGATTCAAACAAAGGAAGAAGGACAAAGGACGCGAAAGGAGGGACATAGCGAGGGAAGAGGAAGGGGAAGGCGAGAGGTGGAGAGTTAGAAAGAGGTAAGGAAGAAATATGACAAAGGAAGAAAAGGATGGAGGGGTTTGACAAGGGATAGAGGGGGAGGGGGAGGGAGGGGAGGAATGAGTCAACCTCCCCCCCATTCCCCCCCTCCCCCCCCCTCCCCCCTCACATGTGGTCCCGCCCGTGCGATATTGGCCGCCAGGTGCCACGCGGCGGCGCCTGGGGTGGGCGGGTCGCGGGCGCTGTGTCGGCTCCTCCCGGGTCTGCTTGGTTTCCTTGCTCTCTCTCTCTCTCTCTCTAGCTGTCTATCTATCTCTTTCTTTCTCTCTCTCTCTCTCTCTCTCTCTCTCCTCTCTCTTCTCCTCTTCTTCTCTCTTCTCTCTCTCTCTCTCTTCTATCTTCTTGTCCTCTATCTTCTCTCTTCTCTCTATCTCTCTCTCTCTCTTATCTCTTCTATCTTCTATCTCTTTCTTTCTTTCTTCTCTCTCTCTATCTATCTATCTATCTATCTCTTTCTCTTCCTCTCTCTCTCTTCTCTCTTCTTCTATCTCTCCTTCTCTCTCTCTCTCTCTCTCCTCCTCCTCTCTCCCCTCTCTCTCCTCTCTCTCTCTCTCTCTTCTCTCTCTCCTCTCTCTCTCTCCTCTCTCTCTCTCTCTCTCTCTCTCTCCTCTCTCTCTCTCTCTCTCTCTCTCTCTCTCCCTCTCTCTCTCTCTGTAGTTCTTCCTCTCTTTGTTATCTATTTATCCACCAACCTATCTCTTTCCTTCTCTTTTTATATTTTCTGTTTCCTTTCCTTTCGTCCTTCTGATCCCATTATGTTTTCGTTTTGCTTTTCACTTTTTGCTTTTGTTCATTTATTCTCCTTTTCTTGGTTACGGCCTTTATCTATCGTCTCTCATTTCTCATTCTGTTCTCCTTCTTTTCTTCCTCGTTATCAAATTTTCTTGTTTTCCCTTTTTAATTCAGTTAAAAAAATATCCGTGTAAAAAAAAAAAAAATCTGTGTTTGGTTCCAATATTCATAGTTAGATTATTAGTATCTATCTACCTTTACGAATATTACAGCACTGATATCAAGTACAGCATCATTATCTATTTATTTATGGTTTATCTATCGAAGGATGAGGATCAGGTACAGTACCAAGACCCATCTATCACCACTACATCTCTGGGACAGTATCTACAATACCATTTTCATATTCACTCCATCTGCGTATCTGTGAAATCTGTCTATTATCGTATTAAGGTATCAGGAGAGGATGAGTGTCTATCTCGTATCAGTATCTCATTCAGTGTCCAAGCGGTTGTGTGTTTTCTTGATTGATATCAGGTGAATTATTAATATGTTTGACGTTATTCATAAAGTCATTTCAGAGCTAAGGTCGGATCACATACACACACACACACACACACACCATACATACAGACGTGTGTGTGTGTGTGTGTGTGTGTGTGTGTGTGTGTGTGTGTGTGTGTGTGTGTGTGTGTGTGTGTGTGTGTGTGTGTGTGTGTTTGTATGCATATATGCCTATATGTACGTATATACGTAAATGCCTGCATGTATGTGTATAGGGGCATAAATACTGCATACAGTATTTATGTAAATCCGCACATATGTAACAGGTGGAGATCTTAGATAACACAACACTGATAAGATTTTTTTCATCCGGGAAACACAGAGACACAAACAGTCTTACGCAAAATCAGACGAACCAAACGCAAACAAACAGATCAACAAACAAACAAAAAAAAGGAAGAGAGAGAGAAAAAAACATGAAAATAGCGAATCATGAAAAGAAACGAAATCATAATACGTTAACGACCCAAAAAGGCAAATAGACATTATAGCATAGATGTGACTAGCTACTTTAAATCTGCATACCCAGCAGGAAACATAGCACAGGCTATGCTAATTATACTGTGAATTTTAAACGACACTCCATTATTCGTTAGAGTACACCTGTCCCTATTCAAAACATCTTATTTTCTTTATCTCACTGTTTTTCTTTTTTTTTTTCCTTTTTGTCAAAGTTAAGATAAATCATCTGTGATTTAATACCGCATAATTAGGACGAGAAATGATAAGAAAAGACAAGTGATTAAAAATATCTCCTATTTTCATATCTGCTGCATAATAATAAGTATATATTTATTTTCCTCTCTCACGCGAAAATATAGATAATAATAATAATAAAAAAATATATATATATGTATATATATATATATATATATATATATATATATATATATATATATATATATATATATATATATATATATATATTATATATATATATATATATTATATATATATATATATATCGAGAATATGATTTCGTTTGTTTTTCTAACTCATTTTCAGAAATCTCACTCGAGGAAAACGTATGAGTTAGTAATTCTTTATAACAATAATATCGATAATAATGATAATGATGATGATAATGGTAATAGTACTAACCATGATGATAATGATGATAGTAATAACCATAAAGATGATAATGATAGTAATAACCATGATGGTGATAGTAATAACTGTAAAAGGCTGTAGATGCCTAACACATGGCCTGGTGGATAGTGAAGATAAATTGGCACGGCTTGACTCTTCATTGAGGGAAAACAACACAAGTAAATGAACCCACGAGACGACAGTCCAGGAGCAGGCGCTGAAGCGGCGGCGTGCCCCCTGCCACCGGAGGGCCGAGGGAAGGTCATATAAGGTCGACCTTGATTTTCATCTAAAGGTGTCCCGCTAGGGATGCTGGCGTCGAAACCCATGCGGCAGACGCACGAGCCTGCGTGGAGCCTGGTTTAGGTGGTGTGGGTGGCGTTTTATGCTAATATGCTTGTTGCTCGGCCAATTCCTCGGACCTCGCTCTCGGGGAGACCTTGGATTTGCCTCAAGGGGCGACCCATCTTTGTTTGGACTTGATTGGCTGGTCGTTCTCGCGTGCGCTGTCCTCGATTCGATTCGTTGCTCGTCCTTTTCGTCTTCTTCTTCTTCTTGACCCTTGGTGAAATCCGTCCGTCCTCGACGTCCACACGTCCTCGAGGGTCTCACCCAGGTCCTCCTCGACTTGCGACTCGTCCAGACTTCCTCGCAGTCCCTCGTCCAGGTCTCACTCGGCGCCCTATTCGTCCACACATCCTCGCAGATCTCGTCCTCGGCTGCGGGCTCGTCCAGACGTCCGCTTAGCCTTCGTCTGCATCTACGAGCGTCCCGGCAGGTGGCGCCCTTCCACTACATCCTGGAGCGGCCGATGCCTCTAGTCATGAACTCCTGGCCAGCCACCCTGCAGTGATCTTCCAGTGGCGTCCCTCCCGCGGCGTCCTAAGGCGACCGTCTATGCAACAAGCTCCTCCATCGGTGCCGTGGCAGATGCCCTGTATTTAGTCGGTGAACCAGATCATACACGCAAGGACCAAGCTAAGAGAAAAAGAAATAAATCTACAGATTTTAATGTTACTTCTGATTTGTGTGTGTGTGTGTGTGTTTCCCCATAATGACCAAGAGGAAAATCAGAAAGGGAGACGGAAGTAACAATCCAAAAGGACCTGCCTGAGTTACAAACCGCGTCTGATAAGGGAAACGAGTAGAAATCTGCAAGGATCTACTTGAACTACTTATCGTCACATTG